>NC_139511.1:43151413-43370126 GCF_008360975.1 Lichenostomus cassidix | reverse complement strand
CTATTTGAGAACATACAGCTTGTGGTTATGTTGCGTCAGGTGAAGAAACAGGCAATAAATAGAATATTTAACTTGGTCTTTCTGCTTTCCAACCCTAGCTGTAGTTCTCTTGATTATAAAAAATGCAGCAGTAGGATAATGCTACATCAATTAATTTAACTAAATAGAAAATATAAATTTAATTATATGTATAAAAACTATTTTTATATGTGTTCCTTGTTATGAATTGTCACAGTTCCAAAGTAGTGCAGATTTATCAGGTGGGTGTATGGAGTCCTAATATACTTAATGAGCTGAATGAACTTGGTGTCATGTTATCGTTTCTCTGGACTTAAATATCCTCAAAATATACTTTTAGGCCGCTGCAGAGAGAACAAAGAAATTGGAAGAAAGCATTGAAGCAGAGAGAGCAGCATATTTAGCATCCAATTTTACTTCAGAGATCATCCAGGTAAACTTTTTGTAAAATATTTTATAGAAGCTTTCAGTAAAACAGTTGAGGAAGTTATGAAGGCACAATTCTCTGAAAAATTAACATTTGCTGCAGTGAAACCACTAACATTTATTAAAACAAGTGTCAAAATCATAAAAACTAATATGTAAAAGGACAGACTAGAAGAATATGTGCTTTTTAGGGAACTTTAAAGTTATTAGAATAAATAATAAAATAAGATATCACACTTGTAAGTTCGAGAATTCCCAGTAGCATTTAAACAGTGAGGAAAAAGGAAATGTTTTGCAATAGTTAAACACTATACTGCTGTTTAAATACCCTGCCCTGTATCTTCTGAATGGGCACTTAGATCAGTTTGGAGATACAGTGTATGCATCTAGCATCTCTAGGAGTGAGAGCATAATGCATCTTGAAGCTGCAGTTTCAAAAATAATTTCTCAGGGTACATTTCAGCTTCTAAGTTACGATACTTGATGTTACCAGTAATGATTGAGTTCATGAATACATCTAGTATATATACTTGAACATTAAATTTTTCTATTCTTAAACTGTATCACGCAGTGTTGGACTCAATAAAGGAATTATGGTTTATTAAAAAAAATCCAAAAATCTAAATGGTGATTGCTTAGTAATATCATATTTGTAGTAATATCACGTTAGTTAACAAGCGTACTGGACTTTCAAAAAACGAAGCAAAAAAAGCCGGAATTTGGTATCCTTTTTTATCCTATTTTCTGAGTAACAAAAAAAAAGCAGTTATTTTCTTGTTATGATCTTGTGTATGTACAGGCACTTAAATTTTAAAAGTGATAATTAAACTAGTAGAAAAGACTTAGTTTGTTTAATTTCCTCTCTGTTTCTGCACTATACAAAGGAACTGAGAGGATAACATTCCTTAGTTATGTTTTCTGGGTGAATAACTGATAAAGTCTTTTTCCTTGTTGATATACATGAATAAGTTTGAAGTGTGCTTTGTTCAGAGAGAAAATGTAGTCTTTATTGTCAGTCCCACATTTCATGAGTCTATTTAAACATTTGAATTCCTCTGGAAAGCTTCAGTATTAATAATTATTGAAAATGGGATAATCCAGACACCTCTAAATGAGAACAGAAGGTACTTTTCATCAGCATGTTTATTTGTCTTTGTTTTGAACTGTACATATTCCTACATTTTTACATGTGTTCAAAGTTTTTTACATGTGTATATGCTTCTATAACAAATTAATAGAATATACTCTAGAGTAAAGCAGAACAGGCCATAGAACAGCACTAAAAGATCATGTTAGTCTTTCCTAACTTGCTTTAATTGCTTTCCTTATCACTTGGTGTAGTTAAGAATTCGAGAACTTGAAGAAGCTGTGCATGTGGAAAAGAACAGACGAGCAGAAGCTCTTTCAGATTTAGAAATGCTCAAGAAAGAGTTCAAAGGGTTAGAAAATGCATATGAGAGAGAAAAACAGAATGCCCAAAAGAACTTGGAAAAACTCAATGTGTAAGTTTTCTTTTAAATTCATTGTAAAATGGTAGTAGACAGCTTGTCTGTAAGTACCACTTACAGTTTACATTTTGTATAGCTTTCAGTCAGTAAAAACCACTACATCTGATGCAATTTTCCAAACCAGCCTGGAGTTCAGAAACTGGTGTTCCTTTAATAAAAGGTCCATATCAGCAATGATATGGGTGGGTAAAGACAATAACTGATCTGTTACTGATTATTTGCCAAAGCAAAAATATTGAAAATGATAGGTATGACAGGGTCCTGTCTCCTGTGTGTTTGGAAGGAGTGTAGGAAAGCACACGTGGCAGGCTTAGGACAGATTCTGTTTTTCTGTATAGACTTGCATTCTAATGAAAATACTATTTTTCACTTCAGTGACCTAGATGAATCTTTAAGACTCCTGTTGAGAAGTTGTGTATCATTTATGGTGGTTGATCTTAATTTTCAGCTTTTGAACGAGTCTGGAAAGTGTTAACTAGGTAACAAAAATAGAAGGGCTGAAGTGTGTGAGAGCAGATGAAATTACCTGGTATTCCTTTCCTGATCAGCACAATCTGCTGTGTCCGTGGTAACAGATGTTTTTTGGAAGAAAGGTTTTGCTATATTCCCTGGGCAGATATAGGATGCACTATACTGAGTCTTCTTCCTTGGCTGAATCAAGTTTCTGTTGGGGTGAGAAAATGTCAGGAAGAAGAATGGTGTTGTAAGAGAGAGAGAGAACTGAAGAGTTGGTGAAAAAAAGTATGGTAGCTGGTGAAATTTAGGGAAAGAGGGAGTTTAAGAAGATATAAAGTGGGTGGCACACAGTGGGGGTGTGGGAAGAGACTCAAGGTAATAGAATGGCTTGGAAAAGACAGTTTGCATCTCTCAGTCTAGGATTGTATGGGTCTGTACATGCACGTATTTGTGGTGACTTGCTCATACAAGCAATACAGGGGAAAAAAGAAACTAGTTTCCCTACAAAGAAAGGAATGTTGAGGCCTGAGTGTTCCTATATTCATGCTCACAGAGATGTTTTTAGTCATATAGTTGAAACTTGTGCTGAATTATAAACATCTTCGACCTCTGCATTAGAAAAGGGTCAAAGAGGTCTGAATGTCCATTTGGCTAAAACAGAGTCACATTAAAAAGTGAAAACTTTTTACTCAAAGAAAAAGATAAAATTTTTATATTAAAATTTGTGAAGTACATTGTGATAGTAATCTAAAGTGATGCTTCAGGAAGACTGCAGTCTTCACAGCTGTAAAACTGAATAACTACATTCCAAGATTCTCTACAGTTCTAAGTTACATCAGTTAATTAAACTATAATCTCATCCTGCCTGGGTGTTTTTGCTTTGAGCAAGGGTTCTCTGAGCAAATACATGACACTGAACTGATACTAAGTTCTTTGCCTTTCCTTGTACTGGAGAAGGCCCGGGTCATTGATTTTACAGTTGTTTCATTTTTTATTGCTTTGTGTTAAAGAAGCCTTTGTGTTCAAACCAGCTTGTTTTTGAGGAACGTCTGTTGGATCAGTAGTTTTGCATAACAGGCTTCTCTGTAGTGTCTGAGTATTTCTTGGATGTAGCTTTTTGTTCTTAGAGAGCATATGGACTATGGTTATTATTTTTTTTTAATTTTAGTTTGGTTTTCATAGTTTTTAATTTGATGTAGTGGATTTTTTCTTTTCCTTCAGGTAGGTTCTCATATTTGAGTGGTACACAAAATATGGAAAAATTCATGTTACAAAAGTTTTCTTAAACTACTGTTCTTTCTGTGTTTGTTCTTGAACCATTTCTTCACATGTTCAAAAACCTAATATTCCAAAGTTTGTCTTTGTATTGATGTTAGATCAGAAAAATTCATCATCCTCAGTGTAATATGGGGCTTTTTTAGTTTGGGGTTTTTTTTTTTTTGACTGATGCTTGTTAAACCGTAGTAGTTTTCAGTCGAGAAAAAACTATCCTGTCTTGTCAACATGGTTACTATAATATGGCTTTCTGTTATCAGTCAGGGAGCTGTTAGTATGAATATATTCTGGGAATCAATAGATCATAATAGAGATAAAATATTAGCTAATTAGCAGCATTTTAATGGTAGCTTGAACATCTGTTTAGGTATTTTCCAAACTGTTAGAATTTTACAAGTTTTATCACAAGATCTGTTTTTTAAATTTTAAATTAGTAAATTTAGTTAAAAATTGTGAACATCTCTAACTAGTAGCTTTCCAATTAAATCTCTGAGAACCTCTTAAAAATATTTGTCTGTATTGGATTATTTGGACAAAAGTAAGGATAATAGCTAGATATTGAATTGTATTGTGCATTCAATAATGTTTTGTTCCTTGTGAAAATCTTTTATCTAGATGCATGAAGATATTTCTTTGAGACTTGAAGGGGTTTGTGTCTAGGATATTTTTGATCCATAAAAGCTACATCTTTGAAAAATAGTAACTCTTACATGAACGCCTTATCCTCCAAAAAGAAAAATAAGAATTTTTTATAGAGAGTTTATTTCTTTGTTTGGAATTACTGCGGGAAATACTTGGATATGTATATTTTTTGCACTTAAGACTATGAAATACAGTTTTTACAGTTATGGTACCATTTGCCTTAGGAATTTCAATATTAGTGCTTATAGAAAAGTAAATACTTGTGTTACTAAATGCAACATGAACCATAAAACGTCTTCCTTTTTTGCTCTAAACAGGACAATTATGTTCAGTGTTTCCTTTTCAGGTAATCAATTTACCTGATCCTAGATTTTTTTGGTCTGAAACAGAATTTATGCCTACTTGAGGCATCTGTCCTGTGTGTTAATTGAATATGAGAATAAATATTGTCTAATACCCAAACAGTACTTTTCACTGTTTGTAATCATGTGTTGATTCAGGCAATTACTCCTATCAGCTTCTGCCAGCTGAGTTTTTTGAAAGCAAATTGTCTTCCGTGATTTCAGAGAATGCAAACCTTCCCATGAAAGTTAAGACAGTTAAAACAATTGGTGTTTTTTTTAAAGATCTTGAAGAAACATGAACAGCCTATCCTCATAATTTTGTTAGTCCAGACACCTAAATTTCCAGACCTCTATAAAGATAGGTAGTGAAGGTCAAGCTTTTTCTGAGGTGGACATCAATCTACTCAGTTCCCTTGAGGCAATTATGCGGGGTGGGCAGGCATTTCCTTACATGTTTCCTGTGCCCTTTTTATTCTTTGAAGCATACAAGTGTCAGTAACATTGGTGAATATCAGTGATTGCTTTCACTGGACACCTTCTGAGAGAATACAAGAGCCTTTGATCTACTTACCTTTGAAGGGTCTGGTCCTTGGACTTCAATGTCAGGATCTTGGCTTTTTCTTTTAAGATATAGTTTGGCATCCAAACATATTTTCTCTTTTTCTGGAGGAATTGCGTGAGTTTGTCTTTAAGCCTTACCCAAATGAAAGTCTTAGGCACTTTGATTTGTTGTGCTAGAGCACTTGTCTCTTTTGCTGGACTTGATGTAGGTAAATAACGCCAAAGCTGGAAGCTATATAATGCTGCAAGAACTAACTTTCTCAGAAAAATAGGTAGTTGTAATAACTGAAATTAAAAAAATGGGCTTTTCTGGGTTGCATAATTTTTAATTTTCTTATAAAAAATATCGTTGTAATAACCACAACCAAGCTAGCAGGCTTTTCTGGGTTGCATAATTTATTAATTAGCTCTGAACCCAGTAGCACTATGTAAATTGGCAGCAACATGGGATTTGGGTCTCTGTGTGAATTTACTTTTCTTGAAGAGTGAGAACATGACATAGAATAATTTGGACCTGCTTTTGCTGTGTTTCCGAAACCAGTCAGAGTAGCAGCTACTTTGGGGGACTGAAACAGGCAGGTTTTGACAAATAAGAAGTAGACATCTACAGCTACAGCAAAAAATCAGCAGACTGATGCAGAAGCACATAGGTATTTGGAGGACTAATGAAGCAATCCTTCAGCTAAAAAGATACATTAATCCATAACAAATATATCAAGGACAGAAAGTGACAATATTGATTCAAAGGCTTTGAAGTTGGAAGAACTTTGAGCCTTTTGCACTACTTTCATTTCTAGGAAGACAGGAGTGATAGGAGAAGAGATAAACAGTTAAGCACACCTGGAGGTTTCTAATGCTGAGAGCTCTATCAAAGAATAGTTCACATTGAAAGGAATTTCAGAAGATCCGTAGCCCAACCTGCTGTTCAAACCAGAATCAGCTATGGAATCAGGCTTTTCAGGGTTTCATCCAGCTAGGTCTTGAAAACATGGAGAATGGAGACGGAATAACCTCTCTGGGAACCTGTTCCACTCTTTGACTGTCATAAAGTTGGAAAACATTTCTCCTTTTCTGAATCTCTTTGGATTTAGTTCTTGTTGTGTCGCCAAACACTGCTGTGAAGCGATTGACTGCATTTCCTTGGTAATCTCCTTTTAGATGCCAGGAGGCCTGTTATACACCATGGAGTTCTCTCTTCTCCAGCTTAAACATACCAGGTTTCCTCAGTTTTATGTTTATTTCAGCTGCCGACCATGATGGTGACCATTCCCTTAGCCCACTCCAACTTTTTCCCTATGTTACGAGAGATGTGTTTAGTTAAAAGTAGTCATTATCCTAAATGTTTTGTAATGACTGCCAAATAGAAGGTGGTTAATCATTTCCCTTGACCTGGCTATGCTGCTGTTCATACAGCGCAGGATGCTCTTAGCTGTCTCCACTCTTACGCCATGCTGCTGACTTGGGGCTGTGTACTGTGGTTACCTGGTCCTTTTTAAGCATAGCTGCTATCCAGCCAGTTACCGGCCACATCATTTTGGGGTGGTCTTGCTTCCTAAATTCAGGTTTTTGTTAATGTTGTCATTGAATCTCAGGAGGTTCATTCAGGCCTGTTGTTTCTCTATGACTAGAGAATGGCAGCTCTTCTGTTGAGTGCATCAATTGTATTGTGTCATGATCTACCCACACCCGGTTCGCTGTTTGCTGCAGGTCTTTGAGATTGCACTCTTGGCTTAATACAGATGATGGATAAAGCTGTTAAACAGATCTAATACAGACCTCTACAATATTTCACTCATTACCAGCTACTACCACCTGAGCTGGACCATCAAACCACTTTCATCAATGTTGTGTATCTAGACTTAGATATATCTAAGTCTATGTATCTTAAGTATATCTATGTATATCTAGTCACATATCTGGACTTAAGTTCTAACATAGCTTTAAAAATACTGTGTGAGAAAGTGCTAAAATCCGTGCTAAAATTGAATTATATTTGATCTACTCACCGTCCTTTTGTCCACAGCCCTGATCATTTTATCATGGAATATAATTGGGTTGGCCAGACGGGATTAAGCTTTGGTAAATCCTCCCTGAGTGTTTCCAGTCACCTTTGTCTCTTTCATGAGCCCAGAAAACTTTTCTAAAATGATCTGCTTCATAACCTTCCAGCACTGAAATGAAGCTCACTGGTTTATAGTTTCTTGGTCCTTTTGACCTTTGCCAAATATAAGTGTGACCTTTGCCTTTCTTCATTTGCCAGAGTCCTCCCCCAGTTTTTGCGACTTTTCATGATAGTGAGGAATTTCACTTTGACATTGGCCAGTTTTGTCAGAACCTTTGAGTGTGGGTGAGCTGGCATCTTCAGTTTCTGTGGGTTGAGCTCTCACAAGTTATCCCAGACTCAATCCTCACCTATTTCTAGCAATTGTTCTCCTTTTTGTGTCCTTTTACTGACCATAGAGACTTGGGAGTAGACCTTGTCTGGGAAGATTGAGGCAAAAAAGGCAGTGAGTGTGGTGACCCTCTCTGTCTACTGTTGATAAAGCAGCTGTTTGGTGTAGAAGTCTGTTCGTGATTTCTTTCCTGCTGTAACAGTGGGAAAATCCTTTCTTGTCTTTGTCATCTTTTGCAAAAGTTAATTCTAGGTGCCTTTCCTGAGGCACGTCCTTTCCATCCCTATATACTTGGGCAATCCTTCAAAATTTTTCCTCGGATTCATGTCCCTGTTTGTGTCTCCTATATGCTGTTCTTTGGCCTTGTAATTTTCTCATGACCTGCCTTTTAATCCATGCCAGGCTTTCTATATGTTTGTCTTCTGGACTACCAGGAGGACTGACATAGTGCAAGAACTGTTTGAAATGTTGTATTGTCTGCTATTGAAATCATGCCATTCTGAGTAGAATTGTCATGGTTTAGGAATGATGTTTAGTGTTCCTGCAGAAACATTCCAAACCATGTGCTGCTCGATCGTTCCCCCCTCCTCTTCTTCCTCTGCTGTGACAGGGTGGAGAGGAGAGTTGCAGTCACAACAAGGAAAGATCATGGGTTGAGTTAAGGACACAACTGGACACAACAATAAGACATGAAATAAGACAATAAACTGTAACAGCAACAGGACTAATGACAGAGTGTACAAGAAAAAAAAAGTGAATGATTCACCTGTGATTGCTCACCATAGAAACCCCCAACCATACCCAGTCCCTCTGCCACACTACCCACAAGGGAGCCCTTCCTCTGTCCCCAGAATATGACATGGGGTAGTATAGAATGACCTCCAGGTCCTAGCCATGCCCACTCCTGCCTCCTGCAGATATTAACCCTGTTCTAGCCAGAACCAGGTCGAGAATATAGTCAGGTACGTGGAAACTTTAGAAGCAAGCTTTGTACTTGAAATCAGCATTGATGCTGCAAGATGTGATGCTGTCTTTCTGAAGAGAACTAATGTGTTAATTAAAATATGATGACTTCCGTTTATTACATGTAATCTGGAGCCCATGCCCAAATGACCAAATTAATTTACGACTGGAAGTCTAAAACAAGCCTTGGTAATGGAAAAGATCATAACCATAACTAAAAAGTTTTTCTTAGAAGGAATATGTAAATTTCTTCAGTTAAAAATAAGAAAGGCAACCAGCTTCAGAAGTCATGTGATGTGCTAACATGATGTGATACTCATAGATTATCTTTTAAAAATGTGTAGAGTACTTGACATAAATATTTCTGATAAAAATGTTCTAACATTGAATTTTTCCAGCTTAGAAAGAGAGTGTTTCTCCTCAAACAATCAAATGAAAGAAGTGATTGAGGAAAAGAAGAAGGTAATTACAGACCTCTCTGTGAGACTAGGGAATGCAGAAAAAGCCTGCAGAGAATTACAGATGGAACTTGCAATGGTAAGGCAAAAAGCCTATGGCACTCCTTGTTTAAGGTTTTTTAAATGTACAGTGAACATAATCTGCATTTGGTGTGCTGTGGAATAAATCTGATTTTGCATTACTCTGATTTTATTTATACTACTTTGTTTTGTGAAACAACAGTAAATATAGCTAAGATACAAGAATCTAATTTGAAAATGCGTTTTAAGTAATAGACCAGGTATTTAACTGAGGAGTTATTTGCAGAAAGCAATTATTTCAAAAGTATATCTATGAGTCAAGAGTAACTAGTCTTTGCATTCCTAATGAAGAAGGCAGTTTGTAGATATGGATTATGATTTTGTGTGATGAATGTTCTGTCTCTATATCCAAGCTTTTTTTACTCAGGCTTGATTAGCTACCATTTTAGGGTTGCTTATTTGTATTTCACATAACATTTTGCTTTTAGTGTAAGCATTTGACTGCAAAAATGTTTGAAAATATCTTATTTGAATGTGACAAACTTTTTACTTGATTGGGTTTTTTTTGTTTTGTTTTGGTGTACATTTGTCATATTGGATGTACTTTACAGGATTATTTTCTTTTTCCTTTTATATGACCCATTGGTGCCTTCTGACTGTCTACCTGCCTTGACTTTGAATAAGTTTTGCCATCTTCCTTAACAGCGGGAGGGTCAAAGCAAAAAGCTTAGGATATCTTCATTAATGACACAGATGAAGGGATGGAGTGCACCCTCAACAAATTCGCTGATGAAGCCAGGCTGAGTGGTGCAATTTACACATCTGAAGGATGGAATGCCATCCAGAGAGACCTGGACAAGGCTGAGAAGTGGGACCATGAGAATCCCATGAGGTTTACCAAGACCAAGTGTTGGTGCTGCACCTGGGTCAGGGCAACCCCTGGTATCAACACAAGCTGGGGATAAACAAGTTGAAAGCAGCCCTGGGGAGAACAACTTGGGGTGCTGGTGGGTGAGAGGCTGGACATGACCCTGCTGAAGGAAAGAAAGCCGATTGTGTCCCGGACTGCATCCAAAGCAGCGTAGGCAGCAGGGTAAGGGAGAGGATTCTGCCCCTCTGCTCTAGTGAAACCCCACCAGAGTACACTGGTGAGAGCACTGCATCCAGCCCTGGGGTCCCCAGCATAGGAAGGACGTGGATGTGTTGGAGTGAGTCCAGAGGAGGCCACCAAGTTATCACAGGGATGGAGCAGCTCTGCTGTGAGGAAAGGCTGAGAGACTTGACACTGTTCAGCCTGGAGAAGGCATTGGGGTGACATAATTGGGACCTTCCAGTACCTGAAAAGAACTTACAAGAAAGACAGAGACTTTTTAGGAGAGCATGTAGTAACAGGACAAAGGGAATGGCTCCAAACTGAAAGAAAGTTTACGTCAGATATTAGGCAAAATTTCATTTTTTTGAGGGTGGTGATGTGGCTAGCACAGTTTTTCCCATGAGAAGTTTTCTTGTGTTTTGTAAATAAAGATAAAGTTTGGATGTTTTTGGAACAGTGTCCCAGAACTTGGGCAGTGCAGGCCTAGTCAATCAGGCCTGGGGGAAGGCTTCTGACTGACCAATCTGGGTGACTTTTGAGAACTCTATATATGTGATGAAATCAAAACAATAAAGGTCATTTCTTCTTGCCACTGAGAACCGATGCATTCATTACTCTGCTAGCTGCTCAACTGTGACATGGTGAGACACTTAAACAGCTTGTTCTCATAACAGAGCAGTTGTGGATGCCCTATTCTTGGAAGAGTTCAAGGCTGGGCAGGATGGGGCTCTGAGCAACCTGGTCTAGCACTAGGGGCCCCTGTTCACAGCAGGGGCATTAGAACTAGAGGAACTTAAATGTGCCTTCCAACCCAACCTATTCAATGATCTAGAAGACCTTATCTCTCTTCATTGTGTAGTAGCACTTACAGTATTTCTATACTTAGCCTTTTTTTTTTCTAAACTTGCAAGTTTTCCGTCTTCTTTTCTCTTGGACCTCTGAGTGTATGAGGTAACCATGATCTCTTCCCTGCTGCTGACAGGCATTGTGCTATTCAGTATGTAGGAGCAGAGATCTGCATCAGAGAGTCTTCAGATTTGTTGGTGTTTTCTCTTCAGTTGGTGGAGTTATTCTGTACATTGTCTTAGTACTATCCACTTTCCATGTAGATTGGTAATTAATAAATTGAAGAAAAATAAAATTAAAAAGCCCTTTTCCTTTTGAAAGAACAGCACATCTTCAATGCAAGCACTGAAGTATTAAAAGACATTTGCTGCCCTAGTCAACCTGAAAAAATAATTTTATCAGGTGCAAAAAGGTTACAAAGAAAACTTCTTTAGTAAAATGTATGTTATACCTGACAATAATTCAGGACAAAATTCTGCTCATTCTTAAGTTTTTGGCAATGGCAACTATATTAAATGGTGTACTCCAAATGAACATCGTGTTACTGAAATGTAAATTGGTTGTCCTACTTGAAAGAACTGTCTTATTCATATAGCAGGTTGTTTTAATTGTTTTACTGGAATGATTTCAAGCCACAGGACTGTCTTGAACAGGTAATAAAAACACTCATTTTCTGAGGAGTTGTATTAGTGGTCCCCTATGGGATTAGATTTTTATCACCTTGGATGGCTTTGTATTTTTCCTGAAGACTTTTGTATTTGTTTGGGAAGCCTGGAGTGCCTGTGTGTGGTCTTGTTTACTCAGTATAGACAGCTTTTTTTTTTCTTCCCAAATCAAAAACCAGAAGGCTATAGCAGAAACTAAGTATAAATAACATTCAATATACTGTTATTAGGCTTTCCTTTACCTATACTAAAATTGTATGAAATTGTCAGTGTGTTCTCTTCCCTTTATTTACCACTTCTGCTTTCTTGATCTGTTAATTACTTCCTTATATTCTGTACTATTATTAGACAGCCTGAATATGTCCTTTCCACTTCAGTGTGGTAATCCTAAATTGGTTTCTCACAGTACTGTTAACATACAAGTTAATGTTTTTGTTTGTAAAATATTTGTAAGATATACGAAGTACACTATTTTGAAACTTTATTTTGGAACTTTATATGAAAAAGTGCTTTTTTCCCCTTAATAGATCAGTTGAATGTATAGTAAAGTAGTTATTCTGCTTGTAATTTTGAATATCAGCATGTGGCAGAAGTTTGCCAGAAATTTGCAT
Organism: Lichenostomus cassidix; assembly: GCF_008360975.1. Taxonomy (NCBI): domain Eukaryota; kingdom Metazoa; phylum Chordata; class Aves; order Passeriformes; family Meliphagidae; genus Lichenostomus; species Lichenostomus cassidix. The sequence goes on along the minus strand of NC_139511.1, from coordinate 43,357,846 downwards.
GGGTCAAATGTGATAGGATCTGTTACTATCAAACAAAATTGCTTATGAATTCTCAGCATGGGAAGGCTCTCAAGATTTGCATTATGTTTATTTGAGGAAATTGGTCTCAAGCTTGTCATTATTTCTAGTTAGGGTTTCTAGAAATTTTTAGGTTCAAGAATAGGAATTTAGAAGAAGGGCCATTGTGATTTAACAGTTGGTTTAAATTGAAACAGCCCCAACTGTATTCCTGCCCCAAGGAAGGAATAAGAGGTGTCTTTAGGAGTTTTAAGTTACTCAGGATATTTACATTTCTGGCACCTAATAGTGGATGATCTTAGTATGGGACAGGCAGGACATGTTAAACCTTTATTTTCTGAGAAATGCATATTGAAATTTGGGGGAGCTTGCCAGTTCGCCAGAATGCATATTAGGAAAGTGAAATAATTTAAAAAATACATTTTAGTATAAATTCCTTTAATTTGTAAGAAGTGTGTACTCATTTCTTCCCATTTTTATAGGTTGTATCAGAACTAGCATAATTTGTGTATAAAATGTGTAATAGATTACACACAGCTTTTTTCCCTGTGGTATGTAAACCTTTTTCTTGCACCCATGCCTGCCATTATGCTCTCTTTGCATCTCAGCTCTCCGTAAAGCCTTGTAGGTTATCGTATGCTGAATGTCAGAACAGAAGTGTTTCAGAATCTAGTTCCAGGACATACTCATTAACCATTGTTCTTTAACAGAAGTGCCTTAGGTATTGACTGGACAGACAATGAAGCACTCTGAGGATTATGATTCAGTTCTACAAATTCTGTGGAGTAGAAACTGGTGCTCAGTGGCAAAGATGTAAATGTCATCTAGGTGGTCAGAGCTTTTTCTTTCAGTTAAAAAAGATCCCCAACCCTTCATTAATTCTGTACTAATGATGGTTAAGTGTTGTTTTACCTTGATTCTTGTTTTTCTTGCCTTAAAATGGGGTGGAGTGTTCCTTCCCAGATGCTTCTTCTATTATTGTCCTAATTTAAGAAGACTGGTGAGTCTGAAGCATATGCTTAAATGATCTTCTGCAAACAAACCAATTTTGTAATTTATTCAGGGAATGCAGAGGTCACTCAAGCTGTGGTGTCTTGGTGTTGGAAGACAAGCATCTAAAATTTAAAGTTGCAGTTCTTAAGAAATTTTCCTTGACTTGGAAAAAAAAAAACCAAACACAAACAAGCCTCAAAACCCAAAGAGATACTTCATAACATCCTTTCCCACCAAAAGTACAAATCTGTTTTTAGGCGACAGGAATAGTTCCAATAAAACTTGAGCATTTTGGTTAATTTTATTTCAGTTGACTAAGACTGAAATACTAAATTTCTTGAGATATTATATTTGATTTACACATCAACAGATCCCTCTATAGATTTTTTAATATTATAGCTGATAGAAGAAAATAAAAAGAGCATTCAGTACTTTGATAACTTGAGCAAAACTAAATAGCCCAAGGAGAGAGTTTGTCAGTGAGGGTTTTGTTTTATTTTGGTTTTTATAGTTCAGTTTATGCCTGGTTGCTGAAAAATTTGTGCCGCTTTTCAGGGCAGAAAAGTTTACTCAAGTAAAAAGTTTTACTTGAGTAAAACGCGTGTTTTGTGAACTGTGGAACAGTCTTTTGTATTTCTATAAATGCTTTGATTTGCTGTCCCAAGGTTTTCCTGGTAAACATTCTGATATTTTCATGAAGAATTTACATAAGCACTTTTCAGAGAGTATCTGAACATACTGCACCTTGGTGGCTTTGTGGATACTTCTGGGTTTGGCTCTTACTCTGCCATCACCAGCTGGGATTTGTACTGCAGCCTGAGTGGGTGAATTAGTCCATGTGCAAGAGAGCCTCTCCAGAACCCCTTGTAACTGTAAACAAAGTAGAGACAGTTCCTCAGGAATAGTTGCAGTTCATTGTACAACTGGACTCTGATTCCCTGCACACTACTGCAGTGGTTTTGTTAAGGTTAGGCCTCAAAGTCCTGCCCACATGTTTATTTTTTAAAAGTTACTGAACTTGAGATACAGATGCACAATTGCAGCTTCAGGTTCTCTGGGCTGTCCTCAAACAGTTTACATAGAGTTCACATTTATTTTAGTCAACCATGGCTTTTGAACAAGGCTGAAAAAACAATGGAACATCATTTGTGTATTGGAACAGGTGATAGAATTATACCAAAATCAAATACTGGTAGTTAAGGAAAATATGTCTACAACGAAGGCAGTAGGAAATTCTCCAGATAAATAAAAATATCCTTTTGGACACAATTGAGTGGAATAATTTTATAAGCAGTCAGTTTTCCTAGTAGTTCAGGTTATCCTTACAAATAGGGATACAAAGAATTTGGAAAAAATATTTTCTCCTCATTGGGATCTACAGTATTATTAATGAAATATGCTTGGTTACTATTTAATTTCTTTAAAAGTTTGATTGTGTTTTGAAATTGGTGATTAAATAAATATGTTGCCAAGCACATTTTCTACTAGAAGGTTTTTGTCCTCCAGTTGTTCTATGAAAACAGGAGCCTTTTTAAGGATGTGAAGTTTGATTCAAGGAAGCATTTTATATGCTAAAATTCAGCATATATTCTAGGTTCAGAAAGTATGCCTTTCCTCCCATGTTATTAGGTTTTTAGCCTCCATTTCAGCATATATTGTGAAGAAGGGAATTGTCTTTGGGGAGTATAGGAAACGCTCCTAGTATATTTTGAGAATTTCAAGTTCTCAGATGTTCATGGAAATTTCAGTCACCTCAGGGACCTGAAATTCCCAAAGGCAGGTTCTACCAGTGAACACTGAGGTGAAAAAAGCAATGAGAAGGCTTTTTCTCTGTCACAGTCACCAGCTCGCTGCCTCATTAGGAATGGGCCCACATTTTGCCTAGTCTTCCTTTTGCTGGTGATGTACTTCAGAAAGCTTTTTCTGTTGCTCTTCACATCCCATGCCAGATTCAGCTTTAGGTGGATTTGGCATTCCTAAACATATCCCTCTAGGCTTGAGCAACATCTCTGTATTTTCCTTAGTTTATTATGTCTCAACAGCCTTCTTTATGCTTCCTATTAGTACTTGAATTTAGTCAGGAGTTCCCTGCATATCCATACAGACCTCCTCCTTGATTTTCAAGATCATTTTCAAGGATTACTTTGTAGGTCAAGAGTGGTCCACTCTGATGTACAGGAATTCAAGCAAAGTCAGCAGAAGGCTTACTTCACAAATATTCTTCCACCTCTTTCTACTAATGTGGTCTATGAAGCAAATTCTCATTATGTAAAGGCTTTATCAATTTTGTCATCTGATTTCCCCTTTGAAAGAACCTAGGAAACACTCACACCTTTACTTTTCCAATAGCTCTATAGGAATGGCATTCCCTAACACAAACATGTTGATGGATGGAGTTGTTGAGAAGGATTGTAGTCACGCCTCCTGGAATAGTTGAATCTGTCAGCTGCAATTGATTATGTTTGACTCTAGACTTGTGCACTCCCTTTTCCTTTTCAAAGAAAAGTGTTATGCATACTCCCTGTGTTTGCTCAGACTGAAGAAATCTAAGGAGATTATAGCTACTGCTGTGAGCTATCAGGTAGGTGCTTGTGGAGAAGATGGAGCTACACTGTTCAGATCTGTCCATTAGAAATACAGGAGAAAACAGGAAAGTTCCAACTACCTGTAAGGGAAAACAAAAAACTTCACAATGAGGATTGCGAGATATTGGAGCAGGTTGCCTGGAGGGTTTGTTGAAACACCATCTTTGAGGATACTCAAAACTGGATTGAACAAGGTTCAGAGCAGTATAACCTGACTTCGAGCATACTGTACTCTGAGAGGGGAGTGGGACCAGATGACCTGCACAGGTCCTGTCAGCTTAAATTGTTTCATTATTTTATGACTGTATACATTCTTATTAGATACCTGTCAGTGAGAGATAAGAAATCAGATCAATAACAGATACTTTTGGACTCTTAACCTCTGCCTGGATTTTCAGCAGTGTAATTTACAGTGCTTTTTTGTCAGTTTCTGGTAATGGGGACAGTGATTGAAAATGGAGGGTAGAAAGGAAAGATACTAAATATTTTGCACTTCAAGTGTAGAGAGACTGGCTAGGCTAAGTAATTTCCTTTTGATCTTTATTGCTGTTGAAAAAGAGACTAAAATTGGCTTAAGAAGTGTAGATGCAGTTAGCAAATAAAGCACAGACTTCTCTGGGAAGGCTGAATAGAGTGGAATGCACTGACTAAACTACGGTAAATTAGCTAAACAAAATAAAAAAAATTGGATGAGAAGATTGAAAAAAAATCTCATATTTGACTCTTCCATAGGAAAATGTTTTTCTGGGATGATTTAGTCTGACTTTTTTTATGCTGGAGAGGTTTATGTAAAAAGAGTATTTATTTTATTGTGATGTTTTCATATTGTTATATTTACTTATTTTTAATTTGTGAGGTCTTTGGGATGATGTCAATACATTACAGTAAATTACTTTAATGTGCTTGCATCCCATAAAATATTTTTACTGGATCCCAACATTTACAAGCTCTATTTATATGGATAATTATATGGAGTAGGAATTAAACCTTAGCTATTTTTCAATATATAGAAGTGACTTGGAAATTCCTTATGAAGTGTAGTACAGACTCTCACACAAGGAAAGGCGTGTAAGTGCTACAGGGGACCTAACACTGAAATACACATATGAATAATATATTAGTTGTTATACAGTACATATAATTAAAATTGAAAGAGTAAAGCAAATTTATAAAATATTTAAGCTGAATAGGGCAGAACACTGCAGAGAATTAAATGCATTTCTTGTTTTTTTGTCCTGACAGTTACATGCTACCAGTATGTAGCAGTTTTCCTGGGGAGGATGTTTCCCACACATGAGAAATTGCCAGGATTCTTTGATACGCAGTAAAGCATAACTAAAGCAATAGTTTCTAGATATGATAGAAAACAGTAGGATTTTGCTCAATAAAAAAGGTTAATTTTCCATTACCACGAAGAAATGGAAATTACGCAAATGGGTGTTAGAATTTAGAATGGAAATAATTTGAGCCATTAAAAGTCATGAGACATCTTTGACCATAACCTTTGTCATAAGAAAATTGTGAAGTTATTTAACACTAGTTTCCTCTTGAATGGGGACTGGGGGGGGATGGGGTAGGGTTGGTTTGTTTTCATTTGTTATTGCTGGGTTTGGGTTTTCTAAATTGCTGAAGTGTATTACTTTCTGTCAGTCAGGAGCTAAAATCATATATTTCCTTGAGAAGTCATGTGCCCAAAGGTGCCTTGGTCTTGTCTGGAGTTACGGATGCATGTCTTTGAAAATTGAACGTTATAATATCAGATATAAATTAAAGGAATGATTTGTTGCTGCTCTAGTATGTTTCTGGCCCCTGAAAAGAGTTGGTGTCTTGATTTGAACAATAGGCTGTACTTGGTGGACAGCTTTCTTTAGGAAAATTCAGTGATAGTGGCTAAAGAACGTGGTTCCATGTGTAAGGACAAGGTTTTGTTATTGGAGAAATCCCTATCTAGTATGGAAGATAACTGACAATTGAAGTAGGCAGGTTTGCAATGAGAGTAGGTGTGGGATTTGACTGAGTGCCAAATCATGGATTTCTAGCCTGTCTGCCAGTAGTTTGGTGTCTTTCTGGATGCCCTTGTAGTGTGTAACAATAGATTTCACTGCTTCCTCCATAGATGGACAGAATTTAATGTCCATTAAGATACTTCTAAATTAGAAGATGATGAAGATCAGTTTTTGTACAACCATCTTTTGTTTTTCTTTTTAAATTCTTTAGTTTTATGTTGTATGTTTCAGGGTTCTGTGTTACTTATTTGTTATGCCATGTTAGGTCTCTTGGCTCAAGAAAAGGTGCAAAAAGAAATGTAGCAGAAATTTAAATTTAAAGAGGACAAATATATCATTGTGATGTGTATTTCTTCTGTTTACTTATTTTAATGTGTTTCTCTCCCCGCCCTCTCTTGTCTTGTCTGTTCCTCCTGTCAAATAAAGGCCAAGAAACACCAGGTCTTTCTAACAGAGACGTATGAAAACAACATGAGAGAGCTGGAGTTACTCTTGGACAGCTTTGCTATGTCAGGCCAGCGGACAGCAGGTTAGTTGAAGGTATAAAATGACAGATGCATCTGTCAATGTTCCAAAGTCACTACATTGTGGGAATTCTGCAGATGCCTCTTGCATTCCCTCTTCTCAACATGCTTTGATTTGATGACATGATAAGAGCAGTTCTCACAGCAGTCAAATGGCCTTGCTAGCTGAGAAGGGGTGACGGATTGTGGACCTGCTGTTGTCAGCCCAGAGCTTGATTTACAAATGCTGGGGCGTATATGATCGGTCAGAAAAGGGCTCACTTGCTGTGCTCTAAATCCAACTGAGAAAAAAGTCCTTACAGTATACCTGCAAAGGGAACAGATGTTTTGCCTGAACTGAGCCAAATTCTGAGGCAACCTTCAGCAACTTAAAGGTCATATATTCAAAAAGGTTGTGTAGGACACATGATACAACACAATACTTTTTACAGTTGATTGTGGACCAGTACTTTGTTGCATTCATTTAATCTGATACAGAATAAATATTTCTCTGTTTCAATTAAGATTATTTGTAAGTCAGTGGTTGTCACTCTGCTACCTGGTTTTATATATAATTATTGTATCAGATTTAACAAACTGCTGCCTGGTTAGACATTTTAAATAGTGGCTAACATAAACAAGCTGAACTTTAACATCAAGTTAGTAATTTTTTTAAAGATGAAAGTTGCATACTTTTTAAAATCTTCATTTAAAGGTGTTTATAAAAGATACCTCTATGTAATTCCTGTTAGAAAAATCACACACCAGACACAATTTACAGTGAAAGTAAACAGGAAGAAAACAAGTAAAATGTGGCTTATGGAGCAAAGAGGTTTATTTTATGTGTATCATGATATGTTTTTGTGCCTTTTAGCAGCAGTAGCCATAAATGGGCTGTTAAAAAAACTTTTAAATGAAGATACCTTTTTTGTTTCTTTACAAAATGGTTTTGTTTTCAATAAAGAAACAATTTATTGGGAATTCTCTTGTTTCTAAAAGGTGAGCCTTGAATCTGTGATGCATTGATTTTGTTGCATAGGCTATATGATTTTTTTTGTTTTGGAAGCGGTATCAGTTTTATTCTGCAATTATACATGTAATTACCATGGTAGTAACTGTGGGTTTACAGTAGAAAAGCTCTTTAAGACTGGATGTTTTCCACAATTTTCCAAAGTTCCACATGCTCAGAGGGACTTAGGCAACTCTGGAGGGAGTAGGAGGCTCCTACCAAAGTGCAGTTTCCAAAGCAGCAATTGTCTTTTACTGTTTTGGATGGTAAACCTTGCTGAGAACAGCTTTGACCTGTTTCTATAATATTGGAGATTCAATAACAGTACCTTCAGTATGAATTTACTTTGTTGGAGGTAAACTTTAATAAAATTAATTTAAAGAGATCTTTTTTTCAAGCTTTAGCATTTCTGCAGAGGCTCTGTTGAGGCAGATAGTAAAATTCAGCTTTGCAGTGGATTGAGTGAGTCTTTACAGCTAATACTAAAATAGACATTGACTAAGACATTTGTTCTACATATTTGTTATGCTTCTAAGTGTGAAACTTAATTTGTAATGCTTTTGCATTATTATATTATTTCTCTGGTGTACTTAGGAATTTTTAATGTAATAGTATTTATTCAAAATTTTAAAAAAATATTATTGTTATAATATTTGAAATGGGAATACCTAGGTGCCAATAAAAGTAAAAATCTTAAATAAATCTTTGTAGTCTAATTACTAGATGAGGGGCTACATGGGCCACAGCTGACTGGGTGGTCTTTCTTGTTCTTGTTGTCGACTTTGAGCTCAAGGAGTTGAGAGATCTACTTAAAAATCTGTCAGTATTGAAGATCCAACACTAAAGATCCAGCCCCTTAATCCAGATGCTGATTACGCTGTGATTATTGGGCTATAAAGTGAAGAGAAGATAGACTATATGTTTAAGATAAAGTCATGGGTTGATGCTGGCCCAATGCCAGGCATCACAGGTCTGGGTGCTTGCTCCCTCCCCTCTGCAGCTGGACAGAGGAGAGAAAATTTAACCAAGGGTTCATGGGTTATAGTAAGAGCTGGGAGAGATCCATCAGCAAATGCCATCAAGGGCAAAACAGGCTTGACTTAGAGGTACAAAGTGAGTTCATTGCTAACAAAATCAGAGCAGGATAACTAAAAATAAAATAAACCTTAAAAAAACACCATCCTCCCACCCCTCCCTGCTTCCCAGCTCTACCTCCTACCACAGCAGCACAAGGAGTCAGGGAATGGGGATTATGGTCAGTTCACCCATGGTTTCTGTTCAAGGGGAGGAGTCCTTCCCCTGCTGCACTGTGGGATCCTTCTCACAGGAGACAGTTCACTGAGAAATTCTCCAATGTGGTTCCATCTCATGAGCAGCAGCTCCCTGTGAACTGCTGCCATATGAGTCCATCCCACGGGCAACAGTCCTCCTCAACCTGCTGCAGCATGGGTCACACTCCCATGCTGGGTTGCAGTCCTCCAGGGACAGGCTGCTCCAGCATGGGAGCAGGGCCCCTCTCCCCACAGGTCACCCACAGGATTCACAGCCTCCTCTCAGGCATCCACCTGCTCCAGTGTGGGCACATCTGCAGGCTGTGGGTGGATCTCTGCGTCTCCCATGGACCCCAGGGGCTGCAGGGCACGGCTGCCTCACCATGCTCTGCACCCCAGACTGCAGGGGAATCTCAATTCTGGTGCCTGGAGCACCTCCTCCCCCTCCTTCTGCATTGACCCTGCTGGCTGCAGAGTTGTTCTCTCACATGTTCTCACTCCTGCTTGTCTGTAGTCACAATTATAACTGTCCCACAACCTTTATTTTGATTTATTCTTGAATCTGTTATCACAGAGGCATTGCCACCATTTCTAAATGGTCCAGCCTTGACCAGTGGCACATCCATCTTTGGAGCCACCAGCGACTGGCTATGCTGGACATGGAGGCAGCTTCTGGCAGCTTCTCACAGAAGGCACCCCTGTAGCCCCCACCACTATCATAAACCCAGGCCATGCAAGCCCCATACAGATTAAAGAGTTTTAGGAAACATTTTTTTAAAATTTATGCATGTCAAAATAAAAAGCATACATTAATGTCTTCTCCTCTTCCAGTGACTTTTATAAATTTTCCACTGTATTGTTCTTCTTATTGATCCATTTGCATGATTTCACTTTGTATCTTTTCAGTTTATCATATCTTGCAACAGTTATTCAGCAACACGGTTTGTTATTAGGGATGTTTATCTTCAGGGAAGAAGTAATTGTGGTTGTAGTAATCTGAAAAAAAAAGTGAAATGAGTGCAAAGTTCTAGGAGTGTTAGCTGCTTTGAGTTAGCATCACCATTTAATGCAGTACTGTTTTGGTCAAAAATCTAAAACATAATGTAGGCTGCTATGAAGAAAATTAACTCTTTCCTACCCCAGCCCAGTACAGCTATCAGAAAGTCTGAAGCAGCAGGTGTAAGGGTTTACTCACTTGTATGCTTCTGTTAGACTCCTGCGGATCTTGGCATTTTCCCAAAATTCTTCCCTCAAACTCTTGGGCAATATTGGGCATTACACTTCAGATATTAAGTTGGGTTTTTTATTTCATTGCTGACATGGTGTTTCTGCAGCAACACTGCATTTGGATTCTTTTGCATGTCTCCTGTGTAGTTGTATGAAGACAGACAATGTTTGAGCAGCATTGCAGCCATAGCCTTGTTTTCAGCTAGTGCAGGTAGGCTGAATCTGGTATTTCTGTTGGCAGATTGAGCTGCCTAGAAGTAGGGTTGCAGCAAAGGCAAGGAATGACAGCATGGAAAGTTTACTGGTAAAAGACTTAATTTGGCAAACATGATGTTAATAACGACATTGTAGGTTGGGGCTTAAAAAATGAAAATACGTTATTTAGACAGCTTGACAAAAACTATGGGATGGAAGGTAATTGTTAGATTGACTTAAGAGGTGTTATTTTAAACTGAATGAGAATGGTGTGTTACCACATCTTTAGAGCTACAAGTATGAAAAAATAATGTTAATTTTTTTTTGTGCAACAGGATCAATGCAAAATGTTCCTACAATGGGTTATAGTGAGAGGTTGGTCTTAAAATTGTGAAGACTGGGCTGGAGCTCTGCACATAGCTATAGCTGTAGTTCAGTGATAAAAATTACAGTAAGGTGTCACTTGTCACTTTCTTCAATGTGAAATCTAAGCCTCAAAAGAAGTCAGATTTTATGAATTCTTCTTAGATTGATTTTAAGTGTAACATTGATATTTGGGACATCTCTAGGATTCACAGGACTCTGGAGTCCCATTAAGAAGATTTTTTTTTTCCCTGACTCTGTAGACTTTTAGAAAGTGTGGTAAGTAGGTGGAGTGTCTGATAGGACACAGCAGCGGTCTGTCACTGGGATGTGCATGCTGTAGAGCAGATCTTGCTCCCGTTACTGAAAGCACTCTTGCAAATATGTGTTCCTTTGACTTAGGTGTGACTTTGACCTTAACACCTAGTCCAGCCTGAATAGCTCTCTATACTTTCTGGGATTATCAAAAGGTTGGGAGAGAAGAGGCTAACTAATTGAAAGAATTTTCAGAATGGCAGTTAGCAATTCTTTCTGACCTGAGCATCTATGTTAGCTCTCCACTGAGTCCTATTGGTGCATTATGTGTAGCCTACAGTGAAATCTCATCATTTTTATACAATGCCTTAGTAGAATATTGTGCTTATTAGCACTAATTATAGAATTCTTAAAAATTACTCACCTTGCAAGTACATAAGTGCACCTCCTCTAGCTGATGAAATTTATGGAGAGCCAAAGAAAAGGCTCAGACTTTAGTATCTGATTTGACTTTATGAACGACTCCATGTAAATTGCTTAATGACACTGGTGATGAACCCCTGTATCATTGTTTAGTTCTCATAGGAGTTTTGATGGTTTATCCTTCCTGGATTTCAAATGCCACAGATTTTTTTCCTTCTGCAAAATAAGGCTGCTGTTAGAGCTGGTAAAGTTAGTTTTGCTTATAGAACATGTTAAAACTTGTGAAAAAGTTGATACTATAATTTGTTACAAAGTAAGTTATAAATGCTTCTTAAGAATATAAATAATGCTGAGAAGAATGATCTGTCAATAACCTGGTATTGAGATGTAACACCAGGGGAAAAAAAGTTTGTTCTTGAAAACTGAGTATCAGCTGACATCTTGCGACCTCTCAATCAATATGGTGTTCTTTTGCTTTCTTGGCACATTGTTCTATAGGCTTTGGTAGGGTCAGACTTGTTCATATGTCCCTAATTAAGGCAGCAAGATAAGAAATACCCATCTAAAGGTTTAGTAAATAAGTTTAGTGTGTGTATAATGGATATATCATATTTATAATTGAACCATTATGTGGGCCTTTACAAACAGATAACTTTTTTTTTCATTCCTTGGGAATGAAATTCAAGATAATTTAAAATGTTTTTAAATCTTCTCCAAGCATAACATAATCATGTGAACTTTGACTTGGTAAAGCTCTAAGTAAATGAAATACTGCATTATTATATGCATGCTTAGTCACAACAGCAAAACAATGTCAGGAAAAGTGTAACATTCTTGACTTTCAGACATGTTTTTCAAAGTATATAATTGTGTGGTTTTGAAGTTGGTTTGTCTGACTCAATGACGCAGGCTTGACCATAGTAAAAATAATGTGAGATTGCATACCGGCTGCATTTGGTGTAAATGTAATCCAGAATTTACAGTTCTGTATCTTGTATTAAAGCTTTTATACAACTGTCTTTCAGCTATATTTTCTGTGAAAGCATGTCTATACAGCTGTATCTCTCATGGCAAACAAGGCTGCTCTTCAGTGTTCTGTATTGTCACTGAAGCCCTAACTAATTCTAATACCTCACATCCAGAGCAAGTAGTTTTGTCTCTGTGGCTTTAAGGCTTAATTTTTGTTCCGTGTTTTCCTTCAGGCACTTGTGAGGACAAAGATAAACCTCTGAGCTGCTCTGTCGTTGAGACTTTGAGGTGTACCTTGACAGCTTACCAGAACAAGCTGGAAGATACATCTAATGAGGTAACACTTGCAATGTTTGGCTCTGTATGTATTGTGTTTGGCCTGCAGCAGTACATACACTTTGCTTGTAAAAAGGGGCAGAAGAGTGGGAGCGTTGAGTTGACAGCTTCAAGTATACCCAAAGAAAAAATCTCTGTCGCTAGTATTTCTCTAACCTTGCCCTACAGTGAAGTTTCACTTACATTTATGGCGACAAGGAGAAGAGTTTTTTGTCTTTCTAGTTTAATTTGGTTTACCTGTTCAGCCTTTTGGGGTTATACTCAAAAAACACGTAGGATAACAAGCCATTCATATATAGGATTTTAGTTAAAAGATAGTGATCTAAGAGTGCAGTGGCATATGCTGCAGTATTCCTAAATACATAATGGTTGAGCCTCAGTAGTCATTGCTATCAGCTATGTAAATGCTCATGATCCCCTGCTCATGATCAACTTTTAAAGCTGATATAATTTTCTGAGGAGAGTGTGTTTTCAATGGAATCTCGTTGGGAGCTATTTTGCGGTCCTTTCAATTAAAATAGGACCAATTCAATACTGTTTTTAAGTTATCTAAGAAAATAACGGAAATATTTCAGTTTTGGGTCTCTTAGGCTTGAAAAAAAATCAGGTTTTTTCCATCCAGTCCTGCTGTCCTTTTATATCACCGACTGAGAAGTTACAGTCTTGCATTTGTTTTGTTGTTTTTTTTTGCTACTGTGACTAAATGACTCCTCTTGGGTGTAAATGTTTTATTTATGTGTGGCTTTAAAGGCTTTAGAAAGAAGTTAACTGCACCATTCAAACTTTCTGTACAAACTTGTGATTAGCTTGTCTTTGAATCAAATTGGCAAATACAGAAAGGCAAGGTGTGATAAGATTGTAAAAATATCAGCACTACATTTCTAGGTTTTGTGTTTTGTTTTGACAAAAGCATAGTCTAGCTAGTCACTCAACACATTAAAAAAAATTTAAAAAAAGAAAAAAAGAAAAGTATATCAGTTTTGCCCCTTTTATTGAGAAAAGAATGGGCTCCCACAAGACCTTTGAATTTGTTCAAGGGGCACAAAAATAAGTGACCATGGAAACAATTATACTTTTTAAACAGAAAGCGCTGTTAAGTCTCTCCCAGTGAGATAAGAGAACTGATGTGTATAGTCATTATGAAACTCTTCTGAGACCCAAGTCTGGAAGTTGAAGAGTAACTAGGAACATATTACCCACAGTGAATTGTTATTTGGGAGGAGGAGCATCACGTGATAGGCAGCACAGTTGAAAAGTCGACTCAGCAGGCTTTGGCTTAGTGATGTGCTTTGTTGTGAAACTGTGCCAGAGACAGCAGTGGGGAGACCAAGGGGGTGGCTTCTAAGAAAGCAAAGAGAGTGTTCTGACAGAAAGAAGAATGAACTGTCAAGGAAAATAAATCGCAAGCAGAGCAGGACCAACAGATGACCTGCCACAAGACTTCCCAGTAGGACTGTGTGTGACTGACCCTGAAGTTGTCATATGGAGCCAGAGATCACTGAGCACCTTCGTGGTGCACAGAAAGGGCAGTGCTCTGTCCTTCTTGATTACCCCTGCCCCTGCAGAGAATGCTGCTTTTGGCTTTTTATATGTTAGATATGGTTAATAATAAAACTTAATAATACAATAATGCACAAGGGGACTATGAAGGGCACTGTGCAATAAAACCAGGATGTTTTAATACACAGTAGGAAGGGTTTTAGTAAGCAACACAACAGTAAGCAATTTTTAGTGGTTTGCTTTATAGAGAGATTTTCAACAAGATCCCCACATATTAATGAATTTATTAATGTATGTGTACACCTGTATGTATATGTGAAATATACTGGTGAACTTGTTGTGTGTCATCTTTAACTTACTGTGTTAAACATTAGATTAAAAGGTCTAGTTAATTTGTGTGACTGATAGGTGTAGAAGTGTTTTGGGTTTTGTAGTTAACTGGCTTCTGACTTTCTGTATAGTGTGGACACCAAAATATGTTTGGGGAGAGAGAAAAGACTAGTAAACCAATAAACAGAATGGAAGTATTCCAGTAGCATTCTGTAATTTACTATAATTTTTTCTAAGTGTTCTGCCAGGTCTCCTGACATCAAAATGTAAAAATAAACATATGATTTAAGAAGTAATTCATAAATTTTGTAAATGGGGTATCCTGGTTCTAAGTTGTTCTTTAAATGTCAGGTGTTAACAGTATCATCATGTAAACAAAGATACAGAGTATTTTGTTATGTTGTTACCCTTTTTGAAAGTGATAAGTGAAGCTAGTACACATTATGGTGCCTCAGTACACATTAAGCAACCTCTGAGATGGTTTCTTTTAACCCTACAGTAGTCACTGTGCCTCTTTGGAACATTGCTGCTTTTTACAGTATGTGAGTACTATCCAGTGCTCAGTAAAGAACCGTGCTTGTAGCTGCACAATTTCTGCAAATGGCCACTGTCTTGAAAACTTGTTTTCTCAAACCACTCCCCAGATCATTATCTGAATTTATTATGCTTTCAAGTGCATTTCAGAGTCTATGTTTTTGTCAGATATCTTGAGAGTTAATAGGTTAGGTAAGAGTGGACACAGTTTGGGATTCTGCCACTACTCTTTATTTTAAATCACTATAAAAGAGTTATTTAGTGCTTTTGTAATGGCATGTTTTTTAGATTGTATGGAGTACAAAAGCTGTTCGAGGAATTGAAATAAATGTTGGTTTTTTACTCTTATATACAAAATCCTTCCCTTATATTATATTGAAAAGATCACTGCAGTCTTTCTGTAAAAACCTGTTTGACCTCCATATTTTTCACAGCTTGAGGAAACAAAGGCTTTGTGTAAAAAGATGACAAAAGAACTGCAGATGTATGAGGAGAAAATGTGTGCTGTAAGACAAGACCTTAAGGTATGGTTTAATGAATTTAGCGTAAAATTCAAAAGTTCTGTGTAAGGTATCTTTCTGGATTAAAGGTGTCTTTTTTTTATCAGAGTAAGTCTCTATGTCATTGTATTCTGTTGAGCAAGCTAGCTAACCTAGCAAGTTTGTGTGAAGCCATGCTACTTTATTCTGGTTACTGCTGTAAACTACATAACATCAATGATTGCACTTCTGAAATAATTAAAATATATTTATAAATTTGCAAAGTATTGTTTTATATTGAAATCAGTATCAGTATTTTTTTTTAGTTTTTCCTCAAGAAAAAGAAAAGAGAATTTAATTACCTGTGTTCATATGAAAGTATATTTTATTAAAGATGTCCATTCTTTTGTTACTTCTTTTTGTTTGTGTTTATCAGAAAGGTCAATGCATGTGATGCATCAAGCTGTCTTTAACAGCTGTAAAGCAAGCAGCCTAAATTTCTTAGGGTAAAATTTACCTGAGATAAAAACACTTGAGAACTTTTTCCTTTAATTTCAGAACAATAATTTTTATTATCTGTTTTTGGCTGACACCACTTTTATGATGTCCTTTCTGGTTAAATCAGTAGCCAAGGGAGTGAGCAAGTCCTGAGGTTGTGGTTTAACTTAATCTCCCAACTAGAAAAGTGTTGTATTACTGCCAAAATAGAATGTCTGTAAACCCAGTGTTTTTCAGGTCATTTTGCTGAGGATATGCTGATTTATGTTTTAATGAAGTGTTTTTCTGCAACATTCATTGAGACTTCTCATTAATAGATACTTGCACATGATATGTTGTCATCTGTTCTGAACTTTCTTTACTAATTTATGTTCAAACGATTTAAGACTTTGGCTTCTGTTACAGCACCTTTTTAAGTCACCTAAAAATTCTGCAACCCTTTGCAAGACATACTTGTATTCTTCATGCAAAAACTGAGCTTGCTGCACATGGGGGGTACTGGTTTTTATGCAATATGCCAGTTTTCAATCTCTCTAAAATTTTTGTAATAATATTGTATAGATGATGAAAATTTAGATCCAGTCTGAAAGCACTTGTGTTAGAAATTTAACATTGCTTTAAAATTTTAACGTTTTCATTAAAAAGAATAGAAGTTGTTGTCTGATGAATTTAGTAGTATCTTTTGTATGATTTTATGATCTATGAAGCTATGATTTTATAAAAAATAAACAATGCTTTCAGTTTGACCTTTTGCATACTTTATCAGGGCTCGAAATTCAGTGTATCTGCGCAGTATTTTGGCTTAAAAGTGGTAGTGTATTACGTTCTTTGTTTACCTGGTAAGATTTTGGTGCTGGTAATATAATGATTGTATTTAGGACTATTTCTGATTATTACTTACTTCCCATGGTAAAGCCTCTAAAGAGAGTCCTCACATTTTTTTATCTTGTGTATAAAGAATACAATGTGCAACAAGAGCTGTGTTGCTTACGGGGTCAGCTGTAACAGATCAGGGATTCACTTAAATAAAACAATGTATCTTTTCAATGGCTCTGAGAGCTTTGCACTCTGCAGAAGGTAAGCTGGTCCTTGTGTTCTGCGTAGAGGGGACTCTGAAGATCACTGCATCATGAAGCCTTTACCAGTCAGAGATGGATTTCAATGCTGTCTAGATGCAAGTTGTGTAAGAAGCCTATTGTCAGTTTTGAAATTCTGTTACTGACTTATCCCGGAGTCGTGTGAATACATGTGGTTATATGACTGTTTACTTCCTCAGATGATGAGCACTTGACTAAGGTAACGTTTTATACCAACCTTTTGTGCCTCTGTTTTACAGGAAGCTCAGGATACCATGGCTCATGCCAACGAAGAGTTAAACCATCTGCACGTTAAGTGTGCAGACAGAGACACTTTAATAGAAACTTTAAAAATGGAGCTACAGGATGTACAGCAATGCTGGGAGAAAGAGCAAGTACGTGCCACAGAATCTGAAAATGAAATCCGGAAGCTTACCAGGGCTTACCAGAAGGATATGGAGGTATTACTAGAGACAAGATGACTGTCAAAGAGTCTTTATTTAATCTCAGCTTTATACATTTACATACATCAGATGGTTACTCTTAGTCTTAACAGATTTATCCCTAAAATATGATTTTAAGATATGTATTTTGAAATATGTGTTTAATATCTACAACATCTCAGGACATATTGGTTCTCCTTTCTTCTGTATGAGAACTAATAGCTTAATCATTCCAGTATTTTTAATTTTTAGAAAACAGAGTTTATTTAAAGAGCTATGCTGGATGAACAATTGTTTCTTTCTTTCAAATAAAAAGTTAACAGAAATGTTTTACAATTGAAACATACAATAGTGTCATTATCATGTATTAATTACTGATCTACATGGCAATTGATAGATAGCAAATATGGAACTGAGGTAGTTTTTTATGCATGCCACAAAACATAGAAATTCTTGTTTTTCATCTCTTAGCTAATTGTGGTGTGCTATATGTGGGAATGGGTCCACAACATCTTATTTCAGAACTATTATCTCTCTCCTTATATGTATTAACAGATGTTAATTTTGTTGCTTTTTCCGCCCAATAAAGTGGCCCTGTACTAGCAATGGAAATGATATACTTGTAGTTGTTGTCCATATTGAGCTCATTACTTCCACAAATTTGACATGGATGCCAACTGAGTAAAAAGGAAACATTCTTTCCACCTCTTTTACAGTCTGGTATTTAAATAGGGTCCACATGAAGCAGCTGGAATTGTTACACACATCAGATAATGATTAAAGTGAAGGAAACTAGAAGTCTGGCTATATTGTAAAGTCAGCATGTCTACAACTCTGTGGCTGCATTCAACATGTGTGAATTGATTTGGGGTCTTGGAATCCTGTTTTTTGTGCCAAATGGATAATTATCATCCTAGTTTTATCGCAGCTCAAACAAAAATGTAATGTTGGTGGCACACTGGATTTTCCTTGGGGAATTTGAAGATCTGTTGGAAACAAAGTTTAACTAAACTAAACTACAATTTCTTTTCAATTGCCTAAAATACCATTAAATAATTGTGACAAAATGCACCTAAGTGTAATGAAAAGGGCTCAGAAAAACTCTGGTTTCCCATCTCGGCCATCTGCAATTTCTTAGTGTAAAACCTAAACCAAGGCCCCTGGAAAACAATGGGAACCTTTACAATGGTTTACAGACTTTGTTCTTGTGACTTTTGAGGTACAGTTTGCTATTGTTGTCCTAATCAAAGTTGCTGAGTTGCATATATGTACTAAAAGCATGAAAGCTGGAATTTCTATGGCTTTGCTATTGTTGCTAAAATTTATTTATAACTTGCATCAATTTATTATATTACTAGCTAAAATCAGTGTAAATGAATGAGGCATGGTTTGTGGAATTTAACTGATGAAGCTATAAGCCTATTTTGTCTGGCCATTTAGTCTCATACATAATCCATAGAAAAACAATTTTAAAAAGACTTCAGAGTGATAGTTGTGTAAATGGTGTGTTGTGCTGCCAAGCCAATCAGACAATTTTCTGCATGCTTTGCAATTGTTGCAAGTGGGCACAGTTTGAATATAACTGAAAGTTTTAAGATAAATAAATAAATTGCATGTACTTATGGCATGAAATTTTTCATCTGTATCAGGTAGTGGTTGTGGTGACAGCAGGACTGTTCTGTGTTTATATAATTTATTTTTAAGTTATGTCTAAACAGACAAATTTCATAAAAACTGTTTTCTTACATTTTCTTCAGTATGTATGACTGCAAATATTAGTAATTGAGGAATTTTAAAAAAGTTTTGAGAATGAGCTGTGTGGGCTTTTTTTCACTTGCATGCAGTTCGTATTACTGCCCATGTGATGCATATCTTTCAATTCTAACACTGTTCAGATACAACATGTTATTTTTCTTTTTGTTTCAGGAGAAGCTAACATTCCTCCATAGCTTATACCAGCATTTGATAGCAGGCTGTGTGCTTATAAAACAACCAGAAGGCATCCTAGATAGATTCTCTTGGCCTGAGCTTTGTGTAGTCTTGCAGGAGAATGTTGATGCCCTGATCTCAGACCTCAACAGGGCTAATGAGAAGGTAAGTATCCTTAGGCACCAGCTACCTCCATTAAATTCAGTGACATTTGTCCACATCGCAGTATCATTAAAAAGGACTGACATTCATCTTATTTCAAAAAGAATTTGGACGTTAATAATTCAATACCATTAATTATGGCTTGTCTACAACTCAGTTTGATGCCATTGCTATGGGCATGTAAATGTGACTGAAGTCTGTATGAAGTCTCTAAGCTCCACTTTCAGTGCAGGACATGCTAATAGTACTAGCCAATATTAGCCACAGGGACCTAATTAAAAGAAAATAAATTAATCTTACTGATGAAGCAATTCAAAGAACGTAGTCATTTACACTAATAAAGCAAGTCTTTATTTTACCATAAAACAGAAACAAAATGCACTTACTCCAGGAATATCGTCTTTAAATTATATGTTTATTATTCAGAGGTACTATTTGAAAGAATGACGGTGTATTTTTTTCATGTAATTGTAGTTCATGGATTATAGAATTGTATTCAGAAACACAAATAGGAAGTATGTGTTTTTATGAAACATGTCAATATTTGCTATAAGGAGGAGCTGTACTTTTTGGAATTATTTTCATGTAAGTAAGCTTATGTGGCCTTTCTCTCCAGAAATTCTTGCATTTTTAGGAAAGAAAAGACCTAATTTTAAACAAATTAAACGGACTCCTTTCCACAGACTAACATATTACAGTCTTTAGGAATTTAGTCTAAAGTCTAAGACTAGTGCAGCAACGCCAGAACTTGTTTGCGCTGACATTTTTTGAAACATGGTAAGGGAAAAGCACCTTCGGACTTCTCTGTCTTCTGGAGTTGTGATCACTCTTCTGGTCTGAGTAAGGTGCAGGGCTGGTTATAGTGAATTGTTTTAAGTCTGCCCATCATTTAATAAATAACCCTTTCTAAAGGGGATAGGATAAAGACTTCATTATGAACATTTGATGTACTTTTCTGTTTTACTTTCAAAGTAAAGGAGGAAAAGGAATGGAAGAGAAGGGAGTGAACATTATTGGCAGTGTTTGGAGGTGTTGTGTCATATTGTTTCTTGCTTTTTAATTTAGTATGGTTATTGATATTGACTGTGAGGTCTCTAGGGCTCTTTTCATGTACTTACCAGCTTTTCAGGGATTTTGAACAGTATGGCACTTGTGTTTTTCCCGCTTTCTTGCAAACAAAATTTTTCTCCTGCATTTCTGTGTGACCTATTTGAAAAGTAGCTTGCTGATACTGTAGTAATAAAGTGTAGGTGTATTTATTTAAAGATTATTGTGGCTTTGATTAATTTCCTCCATTTAGTTTGCATGGGAAAAAGTTATCCACAGAGTGAACCCATTTGTGGTTGTTGAAAACAGTTTCTGTCTGCTAAAATATTCTGAAATTCTTTTAATACTTAATAATATCTGGAATATCTTAGGTTTTCACTAAAACAAAAATTAAATTAAGGACTGGGGTTTTTTTGATATAATTTGCAGTTCTTGTAAATTTCTAAAGGACTGGTAAACTCAGATTGGTACTTTAGCGACATGAGATTTAATGCACTTGTGTAAAAAAAAACCAAAATAGAAGTGTCCAGTTCAGGTTTTCAACAAAGAAACCAACCAATATCTGCCACACGGTACAACAATGGTAAAACTAAAATCAGTTTTTTGTTCATTTTGTTGCACAATTCAAGTAAATAATCTGTCATGAAAGGCTCTTACTTAATTTTAATGAATATGTTGGAGAAATTGCAGTTTATATTTTATGCTGGGATCATCTGTTGGTTAAATTGATATGTACAAATAAAGTAAAAAGGCGTTTAGAGAGGTAAAAGAATTTCTTTTTAAATGCTTGTCACGCAGATAACTCACCTAGAATATATTTATAAAAACAAGTCCAATACTATGAAGGAGCTTCAACTGAGCCAGGAAGATGCTTTTAATAAAATGGCTGAACAGATAAAAGCACAGGCAAGCTGTTGGCAGAAAGAAAAAAAGTATCTGGAACAGCAGTACTCAGATCTCCTTGGGGAAGTTCATGCAAGGGCACAGGTATGGTGTTATGAACTTCTGATTGTTTTATGCTTGTAAATATTTAATGGATTATTTCAGTAGTCTGAGCCCCTAACCAGTTTAAGGCTGTTTAAAATAAAAAAAAAAAAAAAAACCCAAAACCCAAACTCTGTGCTAGTATTAACTCCATTTGTAATAAGAAATAAAAGACTTTGCCAAAACATTCCAGAAGTGAATTGCCTAATTTGGCCTACAGTTGTTAGTGGGGTTTTTTTGGGTTTTTTTGAGAATGTTAAGGGTGTAAGATTGAATTGGCTTGCTTTAAGAGTTATACGGGGCAGTGGTTATATTTTTTTCAATGTCATGCTTTGCAAAGACTGTGTAGAGTAACAGTAATAGGGTGTCATCTGGGGGTAAATTTTGTTATATACATTCTGACCCTAAAAACCAATTAGCCATTACAGTGGTAGATTTCAACAGTATTAAAGGACTCTGTTATACAGATGCTACAGTGGGCAGTGGGTCAAAAGTGTAAAACTGTTGGCACTGATTTTTAGATCAGTTGTTTGCAATTTAAAATGATCGCTATTGTTCTACAGCCACCACTCACCATGATTTCAATCACATTCATTTACATGTGTTTCAATTAAAACTGTTGCGAAACAGAGGAAATAAGGTATATCTTGTTACTTGTGGCTGCCACCTGCAACTTACTTCATCTGAAAAATGCTGTATTTGACTCAGATTTTAGGCTTGGAACTCTTTGTGTACTGAAAAATATATTTATGAAGTATTCTCTTTGGCAATTTATGGTGATTTCTTAGGATTGAGTTATAATTTTGCAGGTATTTTTTGCTTGGTATTTACATTTCGCATTGGATACTGACAAGGCTAAAAACACCCCTATGAGTGGAATAAGTGGAATCTAGATTTATAATAAGTTTTCCCAACATCATGCAATTTCAGCTTATGGCTTTCATTTGCCAACAAAAAGAATGGTGAAATAAGGAAGCTTAATTTTCATTTTAAAAATTACACTTCCTTCCTAAAGAAAAAGTGGAGTTACACAATTTAGGTTTCCTCCTCCTGTGGATGATGGGTCACGTCTTTAAAAACTCTAGTGTTTTGCAAAAAATTGGTGCTCTGCAGTAGTCCACCATTCTTTGGGATGGTGCTGAACCTGCCAGCCTCCCCAGCTGGATTAGACAGCATGTAGAGCATGCAGTGAAAAGTGTTTCTTTTTTGTGGAGTGCGCATTAGGCATGTCTTCTCGAAAAAAATTCATCTGTCAGCTTGCTGTACAGGACTACTGAGTTTCTAAAAGGGAAGTGTTTTCCCTTAGAAACATCTGGGCATGTTTTCTAACACAGGTTATATAATGTGGGAATGCAAGCTGCTAGTTTTTTGATCTAGATAGTGCAAAGTCTGTATAGACTTAGATGATCAACAATTTATTTTCCATCTCATGTATCAGTTTGTCTTCCTTACCTTTCAGTGTCAAACTGTCAAGAAGACAGTCTAATTTCTTCTTGATTTCTAATTTGTGACTGACTTTCAATTGCAAATACCAAATTAAGCCTTTCCCTCCCTGGGATTCATAAGGTCCATGAATGTCTATTGTTAGGGCTGTCCTAGTCCTTATTGCCCTTAGCTTAACTGTATATTACCTATTGCATTTTGAGCCATTTAGCCATGTTTGTCTGCAAGGTCACTGCTCTGTTTGGCCAGAAGTGTACAGACAGACTAATGTCATAGCCTTATTTCCAAAGGAAACAAGGAAAAATGTTCCACAAGTTACAGAATGTCTTCAAAGGATCTTTAAGATTTACTGACTGCCAGTGATTACATAAAGATGCAGAATGCAATATTTAAATTTAATTATTTTAGCAAGCTTTATTCATTAAATTTTATAGGAAGCATATAAACAGTGCAAGTGGAATATAATTTGCCAGTATTTCATTGTACAGCTGGGGGTCTCCTCACTCTAGGACACTTACTCTAGCACTACAAGGAAACTGTAGCAATTTGCTGCATTTTCCATCCAAAGATCTGAGTGTTAATTGCAAACACTTAAGTGAAATAACCCCTTGTAGGGTTTAGTTCCTTTCTGAAAAGGGAAGATGAGTGATTTTTGCTGTCCTGCACCGAGTTAATGGTACACCACAGGATGTTTCCTTTTATTTGTAACTGTTGTCTTCAACCAGTGTCCCATAACTACTTGTAGATATTTTCTCCTCAGAGGTCCTGTGTTGAGACTGCTTTAATTTTTCAAATTGTTGATACATGTGTGAAAGCTAACTGTAGAGTATCAATTCGCACTCTCAAGAGTTAACAGCTCTAACTGCACAGCAGTGTAAGTAATGTATCTTGAAAATTATTGTTTTGGTTTATTAGAACTGCAGTCGAGAGTTAGGGCTTTTCAGAATGGTCTTCTTGTAATTAAAATGCTGCAGAATCTAGAGGTTTTCATGGCAATGACACCTGCTACTGCTTCTATCCCCAGCCAGTACTGTTCAGGGTCCCTGGTTCCACAACAGGATCTATGAATGGTAATAGGTATTACTTCACAGCTGGTACTGTAGGTCAGATGGATGGTGTAATCGGAAAGCAGTTTTACTGTTTTTTATAGGACAGAAATTCCCAGAGTAGCCTTATCACAGATCAGCAATAAACAAGGCACTCTATAGCTACCACTCTTTGTCAGTAGTCTCCATGTTTGGGGAGTCAATGGAGTGTAAAATGCGTATCCTTTTTCTTTGCCTATTGTAGCAGGAGTCAAGTCCTCTTGATTTGATTGTGTGCCATTTTGAAAATGTTACTATGCCTGTTCCTTAGCCTGTTCCTTAGCCTCACACAAATTATTTATTATTTATAGTCTCACAGGAAATGTCTCCTGAATTTTAACTACCAGTTGTTTGTTTATTATATGGACGTTTATTAATCTGTCCCCTTTTTTTGTGGCAACCACTTAAAATAGAAGGGTTTTGTTCTGATATGAAAAAGCATATTTTAAGAGAAAAATTGTGTAACTACTTAAAAAATGTTAATTTCAACAGAAAAATGAAAGCTTTGCTAAATAGGAAAAGGAGAAATTCCCTAGGGAGGAAGGAATAAAGGTCCTTTTTATTTCTTGGGTGGAGGTCTTTTACAGCAAGGCAGGTGGATTCGATTAAGGATGTGACATATTGCAGTTGTATGAAAAGTCAGTGCAATCATTGCAAAAGGAGGAAGAGGAGTGTGTGTAATTATACTGGTCCTGACCTACCAGGTGTCTTCGGTAGGCATGTCTGGCCCATGTACTTAAAACACAGCAAAGGGAGAACAGGAATGTTGATGTTGTTCATAGGTGTAGGTGTGTATATATTTAGAAAAATAAAACAGCTGAACTACAGCAATCACTGATTCACAGAATCACGTAATGGGTCAGGGTGGAAGGGACCATAATGGGTCATCTGGTCCAACCCCTCTGCTCAAGCAGGGTCATCCTAGAGCATGTTGCACAGAATTGTGTCCAGATGGTTCTTGAATATCTCCACTGAGGGAGACTCCCCAACCTCTCTGAGAAGTCTGTGCCAATGCACTGTCACTGCACTGTAAAGAAGTTCTTCCTCATGTTCAGATGGAACTTCCTGTGTATCGGTTTCTGCCTGTTGCCTCTTGTCCTATTGCTTGGCATCACAGAGGAGAGCCTGGTTCCATTCACTGACACCCTCCTTTTAGATACTTGCAGACACTGGTGAGAATCACAGAGTCACAGAATTGTTAGGTTTGGAAGGGACATCTGGAGATCTAGTCCAATTCCCTTGCCAAGGCAAAGTCACCTAGAGCAGGTTACACAGGAAAGCATCAAAGAGGGTTTTGAATGTCTCCAGACAGGGAGACACCATGATCTCCCTGGGAAGCCTACCACCCCCAATATGCGGAAGTTTTTCGTCATGTTGAGGTAGCACTTCTTGTTTTTTAATTTATGGCCATTGCTCCTCATCTAGTATCTCAGTGTTGGGCAGCACTGAGAACAGTTTGGCCTGATCCTCCTGACACCCATCTTGGAGATATTTCTATGTATTCTAGGTATTGATGAGATCCCCTCTCAGTCATCTCCTCTCCAGACTAACCAGGCCCAGCTCCCACAGCCTCTCCTCATGAGAGAGATGCTCCAGACCCCTGATCATCCTTGTGGTCTCCACTGGACCCTCTCCAGCAGCTTCTGGTCTCTCTTGTACTGAGGAGCCCAGAACTGGACACAGCACTCCAGATGTGCCTCACCAGGGCCGAATAGAGGGGTAAGATCACTCATCTTGACCTGCTGGCCACACTTTTCCTGATGCACCCCAGGACACCACTGGCCCTCCTGGCCTCAAGGGCACTGACAGCTCTTGGACAACTTATGATCCACCAAGTTCCAGGTCCTTCTCCACAGAGCTGCTCTGTGCTGGCACTTGGGGCTGTTCCTCCCCAGCTGCAGGCCC
This sequence comes from Lichenostomus cassidix, assembly GCF_008360975.1. NCBI lineage: Eukaryota > Metazoa > Chordata > Aves > Passeriformes > Meliphagidae > Lichenostomus > Lichenostomus cassidix. Next base: position 43,332,278 of record NC_139511.1, on the reverse strand, counting down.
AACACTTGCCCTTGCTGAACCTCATTAGGTTTGTCTCTGCCCAACCCTCCGACTGATCAAAGTCCCACAGAATGGCAGCACAGCCTTCAGGTGGATCAGCCACTCCCCCAGTTTAGTGTCACCAGCAAACTTGCTGAGAGTGTGTTTGATCCCTTCCTCCAGGTCGTGACAAACAAGTTGAATGAGACTGGACCCAGTAGTGATCCCTTGGGAACACCACTGACTGCAGGCTTCCAGCTGGACTCTGCTCCACTGACCATGACCCTCTGAGCTCTGCCTTCAGGCAGTTCTTGATCCATCTGACTGTCCTTTCATCTGACATATACTTCCTGAGCTTACCTGTGAGGATGTTATGGGAGACAGTGTGTATGAGGTCCCCTCTCAGTCATCTCTTCTTGTGGCTGCACAGGCCCAGCTCCCTCATTCTGTTCTTGTAAGAAAGATGCCCCAATCCTTTTTTCATCCTCTGTTGCACCTGCTCTAGGACCTCCATGTCTTTCTTGTTCGGAGGAGCACAGAACTGGTGAAAGCACTCCAGATGTAGTGTCACTAAGGCTGAGTAGAGGGACATGATCACTTCCCTTGTTGTCCTTGACATGCTTAGCCAGATGTAATTCCAGATGCACCTTGAACTTTCTTGTCTCATTTCTACTTACTCAGACAACCTCTCTATCTTCATTCCAAGTGGCCTGACCGTGCTTCCATCCCCTGTGTATTTCCTGTTTATGGTTGGGTAATGACAGGAGTTCTTCATTTGTCCATGCAGGTCTATTACCCCCTTTGTCTGATTTCTTGCTCATCAGGATGTGTAAATTTTGAGCCTGAAGGAACTTATCTTTGAATATCAGCCAACTCTCTTGCAACCCTCTTTTCTGGAGGGGATGTTCCCATGGCATTCTTCCAAGAAGATTCTCAAAGAGGTTAAAGTTAACTCTTCTGAAGTCCATGGTTACCATTTTACTTGCTGCTCTGCTTTCACGTTACCCAATACTGAACTCCACAATCTCATGTTCACTACAGCCAAGAAAAGAGCACAACTTGTGCTCCAGATCCCTTGACCAGTTATCCCAAGGCCCTGAGGTCCCTCTTGGTCATCCACAGCCACTTTATTGGGACTTAGTTGCTATCCACCTGCTAGACAGGTAGTGGGTAGTAATCAGCTGGCTGTACCACTGGGAAGTTTCTTGGTGATGGCTCTTACCTGGGCTGCAGGGAATGTATGCGCTAATTCCAGTTGGCAAATTGGGCTCTCCATTTCTCTGAAAAGGGACTTACCAATTGCTACTACCTTTCTTTTTTTCTTAATTGAGGAGGTCATGGTGTAGGAGATAGGTTGCCTTGTCCTAGACAATCAGTCCAGCCCAGATGAACTTTGATCCACATTCTCATTTCCCTGGTTCTGAGATTCCAGAGTCCCATACATATTATATAAGGGCACCTGGGAAGGTGAAGTGGTTTGGGAGGGGATTCACCTCCCCCCACAAGGACAAACTTGTTTCCACTCACGTCTGGTTTCTAAGGTCCCCTCCTGCGTGGTGGTGAGAGGGTGGGGGATCCATTGCTCCATGTGAAGTGGACAGTGGGTGCATTTGTCTGAGGTGTGGTAGAATCTGGTTCCACCACTCAATCTCTTCCTCAGACTCCCTAATACTTCTTAGTCTTTCTACTTTGTCTGAGCTCTGGCATTAGACTGTGTAGGTCACCTGCCTGATCACACCTCACACAGCTGTTGTCTCTGCTGCCCTGAGAGCAGTGCCAGGCTCTGGCAGTCCCTACAGCCTGAGACCTGGGCTCTTGCATGGTTTCTTGGGCACTCCATCTGGATTGCCCCATCCTTCTGGCATGCACAAAGGAAGTAACTTGTCCAAGCAAACACCACACCTGAGCTCTCTCAGTGAGGGAGAAGACCACCAACTGAGCTAAGTGTTTGAGTTGGCAGTGCCTCAGTGCCCTTCCTGCTTGCTCTGACAGTGCAAAGAATGTCATGATGCCCTGGCTCATGTCTCATGCCCTGTTTGCCCTCTCTGTTCGTTGTGTTTCTGCTTGCTTGCTCTCTTTGGGGGCAGCTTTGGTACATGTGGGGCTGAGCCCTGTCCCTTCTTCTGCTGTCTATGCTAAGTCAGAGCTCCAAAAGGAAAACCTTTTAAAGTCTCTGTGTCATCATATTTTTAGTTTGCAGCTCTGTTTCCATGCCAGAGTAAAGGGTAAGGCTGTAGTAAGATGTAGGATGAAATATTTTTGCTAGTAGCACCTGATTTTTTGTTAAGGTTTCTTGGAATTGATGAAGATCTGCAGTGAGCACCAAAGGAAACCAGCTTACCAATGTTTAGGAAGAAGAGTCCATGTCTCTTTCAAAAACCACACTTCTAAGCTTTAAAGAAAGGTCTAGAAACTGTGTCTGGTATAACAAAAGAAATTATTAGCCAGTAAAAGAAAGCAGATGTGTTTTCTTGCAAAACTTACACTTCTGAAGTCAGAGGTTGCCTTATTTATTTTTGCATATTACCTTACCAGAAAAAGCATTGAAAAAAGCGCTTTAATTAGCAAGGGCACTGAATGTTGGTATTGCTGCCCAACAGCCCTGTAGGGATCACAGTTTGTTTACTTAGATATTGGCCTTTCACCTGTGATGGCCTGAAACCATAGGTTGTTTTCTAAATTTGGCTTACCTTTTCAGTTCCTTCCGGTCATGCTATCAGGGTTTTCATCTATAAAAATCAAACACTGTAAATAATGCAGTAGCACTGAAAGTAGTGTCCATGTTCATACTTTATTTTAGCATATTAAAGTGACATATGTGGCCTGTAAATTGCATTTTGAAATTAAATCTTTTAGTGGCCTATTCTATTTTTGTATCACTTGAAGTATTTTAATAGCATTACAAATTCTTTCCCTTCCAAAAAAGTAATAAAATTTTTATTTGGTCAAAGACATTTTGAACTGACTAGGGTATATCTCTATAGAAGTGTGGAGTCTTCTATTTTCATTCTAGGGAAAGCTACATATTTTTCCCCCCCTTTTGTGCTTGCAGAATGGAGAAGGGATAAGAAACCAGGGTGCCCTGCTTACCACTTGTCTGGGACCTATACTAAAAAGAACACAGGAGAATGTGGCACACAGGAGAATGTGGCACACAGGAGGATGACACCATTTTGCACCTTTTTAGACCACTGCTAACAGGAATAATGTCATTCCACATTCAGCAAAATTGTCTTTAGCTCTAAGAGAGGTATCTGAAACTTGGCACAATCCTCAGTTTTCTTCATCATACGGGCTTATAATTCCATCCATGTTTGCCTTTCTTGTGACCATGTATTGTAGCTAAAGCATAAGCTACAGCTTGAACTTGTGGGTTCTTTTTGAACAGTGCCTTAAATTTATTATCTCCCTATACCAGTGGATCCTGTTTAAATGTAGTCACGGTTCCAATCACAGGAGGCTCTCATGCATCAAGAACCCAGTCTCAGTCTCTGAGGTTGCTTAGAGCTCCAAGCATAGTGTCTTCATTCCTATACACGTACTGCAGTCTGCATCATCTAACCATAGTCCTGGTGCTTCCTGATTTGTTAGCATCTTCATTTTGCTGTATCAGTTTGCTATTTTAAATCTCCCTCTTTCTGTATTTCAAGGCATATAGAGGAAAAAAAATAGTGTTCTGCAACTTAAAAAAATACGGAATAGCACTAGTCAAAATAAAAATATCTGTGTTACACTGTTCTTTCGTAAACTCAATTCTGTATGAGACCTAATTAATCTGTGAATATATAAGTAGGGGGTTGATTACAAAGTAATTAAGAGATCACCTTTACTTCCCCTTTTCCAGCTGCTGCCAATCTGTCTACGTTTGTGTTCCAGCACCTTATTTTTTTCTCATCCTTATACTAACCTTATTTCTGCTTTGTAAAACAATGTTCTTTCTGAAACTGGAGCATGTAATTGCTTACTGTTAAGTCAACTCATAAAACTGAATTGTGGACAACCAGGTGCTGTTGCATCTTGTCTAGGCTATTGGAGTACTAGGAATTATCCTCAGGAACCAGAAATCCATTTGTAACAGAAGGTTGTGAAAACTTTTCTCATACTATCTGTTTTCTGGTATATCTGGTCATATATCTGGTCATGTAACTGTTTATTAGAAGTGATACTTTCATCATCATTACTAATAATATTTATTCCTTTAGTGTGTTATTTGAATGTGAGGAAAAAAAAGAATTTTCTTTTAGCTTTTGTCTAGGGAAAAATGATTTTGTTACTTAAAACCACTCATTATTAAAATTTCTTCTGGTTTTGTTTGTTTGGTTATTTTTCCCTCTTATCCCAGGAATGCCAAGAAACAGCAGAGAAAAATAAGGAAAAAATCTATGCCCTTGAAAAAAATCAAGAAAAATTGTCCCTTGAAAGCATTTCCATGAAAAACATGTTAACACAGTTTCAGAAGGAGCATTCCTCTCTCCTGGCAGCCTGTGCACTATTGGCGGGTGCCCTGTATCCTCTGTATGGCCGATTGTGTGCTATGTCTTCCCAAAAAGACCTTCTCCAGGATCAGGCCAACATTTATGAATTAGTGAACCAGAAGATTAGGACCCTAGTTCATGCCCTCTCTGATGATGAGGAAAACAATCAAGATGAAGCAAAAATAAAGAAAAGAAAATCCCAAGACCTGATTTATGTATTCCGAAGAGCTGTGATTGCAGTTTTGGCAGCCAACAGACTTAAAGTTTTAGCACAGTCTTCTAGTTCCCTCTTCACCTGGACAAATGGTTTAAAAAAAGGCATTAGAATTCCAGTTTGTGTGGGAGAATCCAAAGGCAAGCGTAATCAGTCAGGTAAGCAAATTTTTTCTTCTTTGATAAACGTGTGAAATGACATCGGTAGGAATAACACATAATAATATTATTTATAATAGAGTGCAAATACAAATTTAATGACATTTTGACAAATGTAATTTCTAGATTTTCAATTTTTAGATTGCTTGATAAATGTAATTTCCCCTAAAAGGAAATTTTCAGTCTGTTTAGCAATGCAAGTAAAGTTGCAACTACACACATGAACTTCCCATTGTTTGATATCCTCAATATTTGCATCATAGATTTCAGAACTAAGTGCTACTGCATCTGCTCTAGATGATAAATTTCTTGAAACATTCCTACATTATTCACCATCAACATATTTTTTGAACAAGTATATTCTCTTATTAATAATTTGTAGTACTTATTTCCTACTGAAAAATGAAAAAAAAAGTTTATTACTGATTCAGGTAAAATATCGGTGTAGGATTCCAGATTTTCTTTAGAGATTATGTAGTTGTCTTGTCCCTTTCTGTTACCAAACCAGCTCATGCTTCCTCCTACAAGGAAAAATGGTATAAAAAATGCTTCCCAAACTAGAAGATTAGTCTACTTTTGTGTTTTACTGCTTGTGGAAGCACTAAGTACACATATTTAATGCAGTCTAAATTGTCGTGGAAGTTGTCTGTGGCTTATATACTTTTAGCTTTAGTCAATTTCTGAAAGAGAAAATAGTGTGGCTTATATAAGTTATTCAGTTATTTTGGTAGCTACAATTGTATTTCACAGGTTGTGAAGAGGAAGAGCATGACTGTGTGGAAGCACTCAGCTGGTTTGCTAGTTCTAACCTCCTTGCTGCAGTAATCAGTTCTGTCACTGAATTGCAGGATGTTATTAACAAACCAGGTAACTTAAAAAGTATATTCTTGTAGTAGAAGATGAAAAAAATAATCAGGGTGCTTACATTGTCTCAATTTTTAAGATTTATCTAAACTATTCTGGATCAAATCTCCTGAGAGCTGTATTGTTGGAACAGATTAAATTTTCCTTAATTGGTGACATGATACTTTATACTTTTGGTATATAGAGTCATGGGAACAGAAGTCTAGGGGGTGTTTTTAGAAAGCATATACACTGTTTTGCCTGTTTCGTTGGGAGATATTAAAAATAATCTGTGCCACACCAATGGATTTTGGCTAACCTATTCTTAAAAGCTCCCAGTAAAGTAACTTTTACAAGGTTCCTAGTTATCTTGTTCCACTGGTCTGAAATTCAAAAAGTATTTTACTGGAGTTCAGCCTAATATTTGTCCATGGAGAAACTCTATGTAATTTTGTTTTATTTGATCTATGTGTTCTCAAAGGCAGGCTCTAAAACTGGCCCTTACTTAATTTGGGACATTTCAGGTGCTGACTGAAAGGAAATAATTTCCCACTGTGTTTTATATGATATGATTCCAAATCTGGAAAACAATTGAACTTCATGGATACTATTTTTGTGTGTTTTAGTTGCTATCTTATGGTTTTTGAGAGAGAAAGAAAATGCTCTCAATTTACATAATGTATGTGTCTTAGGTTGAAAAACAGGTGTCTGTTAAGGAAGGTGGGAACCTCCCTTAGAATGGAAAATATAACTCCCCTTCCCTCTGAATTATTGTAACTTTGAAATCAAGGGCTTTCAGGCAAAGATATGGGAAAAGGAGTAACAATACTTTACTAGTATTTATAACAAGGCAAACAACAACAACAGTAGCAACAACAAACAAAAGCCAGAAACCCAGTGGCAGCTTTCCCTGGGCTGCCAGGTGCTGTCCCTTTGGTGCAGTTCCAGTCACAGCCAGCAGGGGCGCTGTTGGCTCCAGCCAGGCAGGGCAGTGTGGTGATTCCCCCGCGGCTGCAGGGGGCGCTGTGGCGCGAGCTCAGCTCTGCCTCCCTCACACGGCAATGGTGGGCGGCCTGAGGGCAGGACGGGGGGCAGCAGGACGGGGGGCAGCAGGACGGGGGGCAGCAGGACGGGGGGCAGCAGGACGGGGGGCAGCAGGACAGGCTGCAGCAGGACAGGGGGCAGCAGGACGGGGGGCAGCAGGACGGGGGGCAGTGAGCTGGACCCGCAGCGCTGGCTCAGCCGGGCTAGCCAGCAGAGGTGGCAGAAACTCTGCAGTTGTGGCAGAAACTCTGCAGTTGTGGCAGAAGCTGCAATGTGCTCCAATGGGCAGGGGCAGCGACAGCCAGGCCTCTCCGCAGCAGCTGCGAACGCAGCCAGGGAGACACGCGCTCTGGGAGGGGAAAGAGGGTCGGAATCTTGTGCTTTTCCCAAGCGAAAGCTCACCCAGCAAGGAAGAAATGTAGACACTGGGCTCGGCCGTCACAGAGAACCCTGTCCTAGCTGTGGAAGCTTGGCTGTCTCCTCTGGTGCCCTGGAAGCAAAGGAGCCAGGGGCTGCCCCCAACTCTTTTTCTTAACCTAGTTCCTCCTGATACTGCTCCTCCCCCCAAAGAAACCCTGGGATAGGAGAAATGCAGCCAGGTGCCTTCCTCCCCTGAGCTTGGTAACTTCTTTTGTCTCTCTTAAGTACCAAGAGTGAAGGTGTCTTACCAACAGATGGGACAAAAATCCTTGAAGAGAAGGAAAACAAAAGGAACAAATCCTACCCTCCAACAGTATGGCAGTCCTTATTTTGTGTCTCTGTTGTGCTTCCTCTCTAAGTTTATGCTTAATTAGGTTTGTGTCTAGATTTCCCAATTTTCTCAGTCTCTGCTTCTATAGAATTACAGTATGTCTGTGGGAAATTGTAGTGTCAGTCTCTGGAAATGTCATCTCATGATTCCCAGCTGTTTACTATTTTCCTTAATTTATTTGCAGTGAGAACTGCTGTAAGATTTTGCTTGGTTCATCTGCATTGCTGCCATCCTTAGTTCTTTAGTAATTTGTAGTTTTAAAATACCAACACTTCTGTCACAGAGGATAAAGGATATTTAAGGAGTGATAATTTACATGAATAAATAGAAGCAGCAATACAGAGATAAGGTGATTCATTTCCCAGTAGCCTGAACAGCAAACCAGAAGACATTGAATCCAAAGTGTTTTAATTCAGTTTCAGGTGCTCTCTTCTTTGGTCATTCTGTTGTCAGCAACTTAAATTTACATCCTTACAAAGCAAAGTTTGAACTGTATTTCAGAATATTTACAGGATTTGTACTGCAAGTGTTCCTTGTACAGAGTGTTGTGTAGGAGCAGCAAGTTGAAGAAGAATTGAGAGAAACTCACCAGCAGCACACATATGCTGAAGTGAATAGTTAGAATATCCTAAATGTCATGATATTTTGCCAGTTTGAAGTATATGAGATTTCTGGTTGTCTCTGTTTACTAGATATCTCTGCATGCAATACAGTCTTGGTTTTGAGAATTAGGAATAGCCATGCTGGGAATGTTATGGCCACAGTCAGTTTGGTGATTCTTTCATATCTTTATTGTAAGTAATTTTTACAGAACCTCAAGGTCTAACTGCTCATGTATTACTTGCAATTCTGTTGCTTGTTAGATCAAATCTCCTAAGAGCTTTGATTCAAAAATAGTAATAATTATTTAAAGTTTGACATGAAATTTCCAGAAGTATTGAAGTAATTAGGCTCTGAAGGAATATATTTGAAAGAAAGCTTCAACACTTAGAAAATTATATTATGTTCTATAAGTAATATTTTAAATAGGACTTAAACCTTCAAACTGACTTCAGTGATGTTGAATTATTTTTGAAAATTGTAAATACGCAATCTGAGAGGCATCTACTCTCTTCATATCTTTAAGTAATGGCAGTTCCAGATTCGACTGCGTATCACAGTAGCGAGTAGTACAAGAAGGTGCTGTCTGGATCATCAAGATGGAACGGTTCAGTGTCTCAGAACTTACGTTTAAAGACGGCTAGGTTCTGGGGAACCATTTGGGGCAGCTGAAAGAAAACAAATGCAGATCATTGAGATGACACCGGAACATTTGGGCTTGTGCAGTCTGGTGATTTGAGGCACCTTTCTTGATCTTTTAAGTAAATGGTTTTGGTTTGACATTGATGATCATATCCCTTCATAGTGTTTGTTACTTCGGTTCTCATTCCAGCATGTCTTGGAATGATCCCTTTTCTTCAGTTTCAATGCAAGTTCATTACAAAGTTGGAGTTTTTTGGTTTGCTTTGTTTTTTTTCTAAAGTTAATTTTTTAGGTTTGTTTGAAGAGAATCTGTACTGTGATAAACCATAGAAAGCAAAGGCCAATGTTTTCAATACAAATATCACCAACTGTTATGTATAAAAAGCTTTTAAAGTTTGACATGAACATTTTAGTCTTTCATAGTACTAAGTTAATCTTGCTGACTCTCCAATTTCACCAAAAGAGAGTAAACAAGAATTATTTTTTCATCTTTGCAGCTAAGTAAGAGTTGACATTCTTAAAAAAAAACTTTAATGTAAGATTTAATTGCTCTTTGTCATACACCTGCACTTCTGTTAATAATTTCTTAGACACATCATCATGTACATAATTGAATGCTTTTATTGTAATTCCTTGATCCTCCATGACAGGTACTTAAGATGTATATACTTAAACAGTCTGTTCTCTTCTCAATTATTACAGATACAGTTTCTTGTGGAATTGATGTATGTTTTCATTTCATCTTTCAAAGCAATCAGTAACTTACTTCAACATATTTCTGTGTATTTATTCAAAGCTACTTTTAATAAAAAAAATAGAGGACATGACTGTTTATCCCTATCCCAAAAAAGTGCTTTTAAGTTGTGGGTGCTGAACTGTACTGGATAAGGGGACTGCTTGTTGTGAAGTGGAATGATCATTTCAAAATGCTACAACACAATTGCCTGAATTATTATTTTAAATTTATTTTTAATATAGTTAAACATGACATTCTAGACATAGGGAAAGGGGCTGCCATACTAGGTGCTGCATATATGGAAAAACACTGTTTTCTGAAAGGCAAACAATCTCATAAGCTGAGATAGCAAGTGGAAATACTGGGAAATACTGGGAAAAATGGACAGTAGCTCATCCTTTTTTGGATATGTACTGAAAATCATGGCAAAGAAGAGTTTTTGGTAAGGGTTTAGTATCATATGGAATGCCATAAAAATGTTCTAGTTTTAATTTTAGATTCTTTTAACTAAACATTCAACTAGCGAATGTATTATGATTGGAGAAAGAGGGATTCTTTGAAGCTGAAAGACAAATATGACAGGATAATCTGTGCTAAGAGCTAAACTGATGAAGGTAGATTTTTCTTTTATGTAATCAGTAATAGACAGCCAGCATAAGGAAAAGAGAGGATCCTTGGCCAAAGCAGACAGAGCATTACAATAGCAGGTTTTTCTGGGTATGAAAAGAATAATTTTTTTTAATTGCAAAGGATGTTTAGTTATTTGAAGTGCAAGATAAAAATGCCTTATAAGATTTTTAACTTGAAACGTGCTATCTTGATAATGAAGAAAAGGTAGACCTACTAGTAGCTGGGGTAGTGGAGAGCATGTATTCAAAAATTATACTCCAGTTAAGCACTGGAATCATTAGAGGGGTGGTATTCCAAAACCAAGCAGAAAGATGGCTTTGAACATAGTATATTTGACTTTATTATATGCTTTTTTGTTATTTGCTTACAGATAAATCTCAACCTCACATGTAAATGATCTTCTTTACAATGAGAATTGTAATATAAGAGTATTAGCAATCATGTTCTTTTTGTCTTGTACCTCTGGCTGTTTCCTGCACAGTCTATAACCAGAAATTCTTTAACTAAAGCTGGGGTTATTTTTTTCTGTTTATACTCTTTAAGTAAATATTTTAGTTCACTGCAGCAACAGGAGATCTGCTGTACTACTGAATGTAAATAAGCTCTTCCATGCTTGTCATCTTACACTGATAGTATCATAAGACAAGTAATGACAGATTAAGACCTGCCTAGCAGAGGGAAAACTAAATTACAAGACTTTTATTAAGGCATAAATAAACCTATTAAGTGTTATCTGGAATACCAATTAGTGGAAGGAGCACTGACAATTTTATTTATCAACATTAAACACAATTATTAATTACAGACCTGACGAATCTAGCAGTAAGCAGGACATGTTGGGTGTGCTGGGGCCTTAAGTCCATTATATGAGAAGGATGATTACCAAAATCCTGTGGGGAAATAAGTAATTGTAGCTGTAAAATTTTAATTGCCTTGGAATAAGGTAAATTATATTCTCTTGTCTCAGAATATAAATAGTATGGCATTAAGGTACCAAGCCTCACTAATTTTGAACAGCAAATGATTTAGACATCTATAGAGGGGACGGAAGAGAAATCAGGAAACTCTCAGAAATTTGCATTGTAAATATTGCAATAAAGTGATTTACCATGTGCTATCACTTCTGACTTACTTGACCTGACTTCTGTTCGCTTGCATCTGTTCTGCATATTTTCTGAATTACAAAATTAGAACACTAAAGGAAGTCTTAAGAAAGCATGATATTGGAGAACATGGTAACAACTGAAAAAATAGTCTTTGGCAAACAAATCCTATTCTTTAGATTCTTATCCTACCCTTCCATTCATAAATTGATAGGAGTAGAATTTTCATTGCTAAATACACAGTTTGTTTTAAGGTCTCTCTCTGAGATACTCCTTTGAACTCAGTTTTCCAGTCTTTAATGGAAAATTTCTACTGAGTATCTTAAAGATGTTTGTTTTTACTTTTCTCGGTGAAAGAAACTGAAACTAATAACCTACTTGATGTCTCTTTTCAGTGTTTTGGTTTGGTTTTTTTTGTTGTCCTTGTTGTGTGTGGGGAGTTTGTCTGTTTGTTTTTTTGAGGTTTATGTTTGGTTTTGTTTTTTGTTTGTTTTAAAGGTGCAAAGTCCCGGCTCTCTGGAAAGTTACTTTCAAGTGCAGCCAGGAACTCTTTTTCAAAACTTATGGACAAGCTGAACGTAATAATGGAGACGGTTCCATTAGACCACAGCAAATATGTTACTTATCTGGAGAAAGACTCCTTGGTACAGAGCCTGGCTCATGGACTTCATGAAATAAATACACGGGCCCTGGAAGCTGGATTGTGTGACAGAGTGTCCAGTATGGTATGCATGATTGTAGTCCTACTTCATGTAAGCAGTCAGCTCATGGCATGAGTGTTAGGATGAAGCGCTCTTGATAGTACCATTAATTTTGTTTCTGATTATTTAAAAGACTGTTATGTTGAAGTCAACTATGTAGACATCAGAAGTTAATTCCTAACACCCAGAAATATTATGCCATGAATATATCTTTTATGTCAAAGAAATTTAAGAAGAGATTTGATATATCCAAGAATTTTTTTTTTTTAAAGTTCTGTCAAACTTCTGTTTGCTTTGTAAGAACAAAACTGCTTTTGGATTTAACTAAGTGCTATGGGTTTGGATTTTTGTTGTGTTTTGTTTTTTTTTTTTTCCCCCTTTTTCTTCTGTTCTGTGTTCTTTCTTTCTGCAAAGATAGCTTTCTCCTTTTAATCAGAAGGAAAGGGGAAACCTGAAATAATTGGTCTTTTTTTGTGGGCCTTGCATGAAAATGGTACCTTCTTGAAAACAGATTTTTCATTAACCCTCAACAGTTGGTGAAACAGTTTCACTTTATTGCCCTCATGCATCTTACGGATGGAGGACAAAATGAGAGCTTTGTCTGATTTGCTTGGGTATTACATGTGACTCTTTTATTGATAAAACAGTACATGTTAAAGCACATTCATGTGTTTCTGATTACTGACAGAAAAACATAGAATCCTTGCAGAAGCAAATATTTGAATTGGCACAAAGACTTCATAGAGCGGAAGTGGAACGCCGCTCACTGCGCCTACAACTTGCAGAACTCAAATGGAATTTCAGTGAGATGAAAAAAGTAGCGGACAAAGCCCAGAGCCTACAAGAGCAATTAAATATGTTTATGCAAGTAAGTATATTTGATTAGAGGTGACTGCTTATAAGATACGTTTTTGTTTATTCTTTTGAAAAATAAGTATAAAATCATTCTGCTTTTAAAAGAATTTTCCAGAAAATTTGCCTTGTAAATGTCAGAAAACTAGAAGTTAGAAGTGTTTAGAAATATTTCTCTTCCACAAGAGTTTCCTTTTGATTTGTAGAATGAGGTATTCTGTATAAATTACATGTTTGGTCTTCAGCAACTCAGGTTTTCTTCTGTATGCTGAAAATGTTGATGTGATTTATATACCCAAAAAGTATTTATAGATTTCACTTCAACAGAGTAATGTGAACTGCAATGAGGGTATTGAATAAGTATGTTCATGAGAAGTTAAAAAAGTATAAACTCTGTGTGAGTATTGCTGAATAATATGATATACTTGTTACTGTATCTTTGATGCTGGGTTATGTCCTGAGCTAGTCAATGCAAATTTTAGTGTGGTTGTTTGCCTGAAGGGGTAAGTTTATGGAAGAGGAAAAACAGGCCCTCTTCTGCATTCCTGCTAGCATATGTGGACCAAATTCCTCTGACTCCTAGCTGTCACTGATTGATTTACTTAAGCACAGTGCATTTGCTAACCTGTAAATAGCATTGCCTGACAGGAATGAGAAGACACAACGAAAAGGTTCTTTAACTGCTTGAAACCACAAGCATATGGCCATGGCGCTTGAGGGATTTATGCCATTTGGTGGGTTCTCAGTTTGGCCCCTGTCATATGTACAGAACTGTGCCTTCAGTCCTTGGAGGGGAAAGAAACTTGTCTTGTTTTAGCATGCTGGAGATTCGTTAAGCACCTTTCCTACTATGCTTATTTCTTGTAGGTTCAGAATTGAGCATATGTTTGAGCTGTTTGAGATAGTGAATGGTTAAGAGTTCTGATACCTGCTCTGCAGGTGTACAGTACAACTAAAACAGTTGTGTCCCAGAAAAAGCAGCATTTTCTGTAGTTGTGACCACTGATAGTGAAGCCTAGTTGGTAGACCTGTTAGCGTGTCCCAGTCAAGACACTTCCAAGCAGAGAATATTTGACAGATGGCGTTGAATCCATTCCCTTTCCTGTTCCTAGCTGGTAAAAGTATGGTGGTTTTTTACTCAAATAGACAAAATTATATCTAATCATCTTCAGTTTTCCTCATACTGGGTTTTATTTGCCTACAGTTCTGGGACAGTTGGAAGAAATTACCACAGTTTAGATTGCCATTCAAATATAGACAGCGATTTTCCTTGAAGAACTATTTTGTCTTTCTGGAACATTTTTGGAAAGGGAGAAGGAGCTCAAGAAGGTGTTTATAAGGGTTGACAAGATATGCAATAAAATGTGGGATATTGATCTTGTTATTTCCTTCTAAATATTGGTTGTTTGCACTATAGGGTTTTAATTTGAATAGAATAGCGAATGCATACTGTTTACAGTAGCCTGAATGCTGTTTTGAAAAACTACAGTGAATAAAGTTGTCTGGCCATTTTTTTGCTTGGTGGTCTGTCTTTGATTTAAAAAACCTAAATAAAAATAACCTTTAGCATGCTTTTGGTTTAGAATTTGATATGTTTGCAAGTGGAACTTGGAAAGTCACTCATGTAAACAGGTAAGTATAGTTACACAATCAAACACAATTTATTTCTCTTATCAGAAATTGATCACCCGTGAAAGGTTTGAAAGTGTATGTGAAGAATTAAATAATTCATTATGTCGGGAGCATCAGGCACAATTGCTTTTGAATGAACAAGCACAACAGCTACAGGAGTTAAATAATAAACTAGCATTGCAATCCAATGAAGAAGCAGATAAAACCCAAGTCTTAAGTGAATCTGTAAAGGTAAGATGATTATTGTTCTGAATTAGGCATCTGAAATTTACTTTTAGCTGAATAAGCCAAATATTGCCATTCTTGTCCAAATAAAACTGTAGAGTAAATGCATATATACAATGTAGTCCAGTGAAATTTTAGACTATTCAAAACAATTTCAAGATGATACTTCAAGGTATAACATCACTTTTCTGCTTTTGTAACTGAGTGGTATTCACTAATATATGTGAAGTGTCTGAAATTTACAGGAAATATAACTGACAGGAGTTCTAGCTATCACAAGATGATTGAAATTTATAGAAAAAAACAATGAAAAAGAACAGGGATACTTTAATTTTTGATAGAGATCACAATAATATTTTAAAACCCGGATTGTCTGTTTCCTGAATATAATCCTGTGATAGAGAATGCATTTGTCAGTTTGGAATATGCGAGGTGACGATAGAGCGAAATCCTTTTTTGTCAGGATTTAGAATTTGATGTAGACATAACGAGTAATGAGGGAAAAGATGATGTTACCAGAATCTCTGATAACAAATGAAGGAATAGAGAGGTATTAGAGGTTTGAAACCAGGTGGATATCTAACATGGGAATAGAGAAAATTTTGTGATGTCAAGCCAATAATGAGTGATGACCTGATCCCTGCAGCTTTTATTTATTTTCTGTTTAAAGCAAGCTTTGCCTCTTGTGTGTGCTCTTCAGCCCTACTGTTGTCTTTCCATCTCCCAGTATTCTTCTGTGAGTTGACAGCTGAGCAAAAGAGATTTCTTCACCAGGATTTTGAGAAATAGAAGAACTTGTGATTCTGAGAGAAGAAGTGTCATGAAGCAGGAGAACCAAAATGGTTCAAGCTACAAAACTAGTAGAAATGTCAGAAATATTGAAAATACAACAATGAAAGTGGATGTCAAGGAGGATGAGTTGCAGCAGAGTTGAGATTTGAAGTGTAGTATAGTGGAGGATGCTGAAGGATGCTGTTAAATTTATTAAGGAGGGTTTTCACTAGTGGTATTATTTGCTAAAAATGCCTTACCTCACTAAGGGTGAAAGACACTGATGTTTCCAAGTACCTGCTGGTTTTTGTGGGGTTTTTTTCTCCCTCATAATTCCCTAGTTTTGGGTGTTCCATTTAAATGGAAGAATGAACTTATCTAGTGTTTTCAGTCAGGTTGCTTGTTAATACTATTGCTATTTTCTTTCTGATATAACTGCGGTATATATAAGCCATTAGTCTTGTGTTTGATTTCTTTGAGAAATGCTTGATTCAAGATTTTTAAATGGCTATTAGAAATATAAAGAAGGAAAGGAATAGAAGACAGATCTCATTTGCAGTCTTCATTAGTGTCTACTTTTTATACATTAATTCATGTTTTTTCACCATGTTTTACTTTAGCTTAAACACATAGTTTCATTTGTTCAGAGGAAATGGAGTAAAAGGTCAATTGTAGGCAATTAAAATACAGGAAGAAGTTTTAAACAAGTATGTTACATAGATTATCGGGTACTGAATTAGATTTAACAGATTCTGGTTTTTATTAATTGAAGGCTAGATAAATATTTTTTTTTAATAAAGTCACGATCCTAAAATGCGTCCTACGTCTGCAGTTGTCTAATAGTTGTTTGCTACTGAAACAACTTGATTTAGTGTAAAATGCTTGATTATTGCTGGAAGCTTTAAAGATACAACGCGATGTAAAAATATAGATGATAGGATGGAGGTGAAGAATGTTGACAAAAGAAACCTTAGGCCTGAAGTTTACTACCTATAGGTACACTGATTTGGTTTATTACTTCGTAAGTCTCAATCCTTCCCATGGAGAAATTTTTAACCAAATTTAAGTTGTCGACTTGTTGCTCTGTACTGTCTCTCACCTTAGAAGGTTAATTGAGATCTCTTAATTTTTGCATAATATTTACTACAAAGGTTGGCACAAAATTGCATTTTGGTTGTAAGAGCATGTATCTATGACTGCATAAACAAAGCAGACAAGAACAGTTGTGGTAGCATGGCAACACATGTTAATGATCTAGTGGTCCTTGATTTTTTTTTTTTAGTCATGCAGATAAAATTTCATAATGTATACATCCTAAATCATAATTTCACCTTCACTTTTTATCATTGTTTTTTACCTTTCCAAACCTGTGTTGAATAAGTAGTTTCAAAATTCTAGTAGCAGTCTAATATAACCTGCTTTGCTACCTAGGAGTAAAAGTACTTTGTAAATTTTGAGCCCTATATGTTTTGGGTTTTAAAATTTAAGAAACAGTCTCTTCTCTCTCACAGTTCACCACAATCCAGCCTTGTTTATGCCTTTATTGACAACAGGAAGAAATGGTCTCTGCCTTTGCCCTGGCATTTTAATTGACAGACCCTTTTCTTTAGCTAATTGGAGTTTGTGACTTAAAATGTTGGGGGGTTTTTAGCTCCCATTTTGCAGTGCAGTGAAACAATCTCATCTTTGTTATAATTAACCTTGCCTTTGTAAAACAGGGTTCTTACAATTGTATAGGTTTTTAAGTGCTTAGGTAATACAGAAATCTCCCTCCATTGCACTGTATAAAGTAAAATAAAAAAAAATATGCCTTCATCTTCATCTTAGGATACAAAATAATCTTACCAATGTAGACTAAGTGTATATAAAAATTTGGTGAGTATGGTGGTATACAAGTGAGTTCAGGTAGAGCAGGATGTCTTGAAGTAAAAGAAAAACCTTGCCTTGAATTCTTTATTCATAATTTTTAAACAGGTAAGAAGAAGAAAATTAAAATATTAGATACTTTAACTTTTGATAGCTTATTTTTAAACTTATTCACAGTTCAACAGTAATCAGTAAGGAGATATTTTGGTATTCACGTACTTTCATAAAGTAGGCTTATTAAAGGAGTAATACTTAATTTCTTAGCTTTATCAGTTCAGATTTTAATCCTGTATATTTTTATCTTCTTAATGGCATATACCATAGAGACATCCAAAGTAGCCAATTATGTTCAAGGTCAGCTGGAACTAAGCAACTCTTTAACGCCACTCTTTTTTATTAGGTGAGGGGAATCATTTGCTCTGATTCCTCATTCTTTGAGGAGAAACCTTTACACAAATGCTAAACAGGTATCAATAACAAACATATTTTTAATTCTGATACAAGCTGGTCTTAATCAAGCTAAGTATTTTTGTTTTCTGTTGTCATGCACTGTGTATATATTTACTTTGTTTTAGGTATGTTAGTATCTATAATAAAAGTAATATATTTTTAAGGTTTTATTTATGGAGTAAGTCCTGTAAATTGTTAAATAAAAGCTCAAGTCCAATAGATGTTAAATCATATAATTTGATACTGATGTACCTCAACATAGACTTCAATACTTATTTTAGGAGAAGGTACCCAAATTTTGGGTTTGTTTAATCTGCTGGGTTTAGTGAAGCTGCCATTGATTTATGACAACACAAGTGAGGGAAAAGAAATCTCATCCAAATGCTTGGATAACACTCACAAAAAGGTGTTTTCTAGTGGGAAGGTTTGGAGTCTTTATTTTCAGTATCTATGTCATTCAAATCATACATACATGTTCTGTGTCCAGAGTACCCTTCACTTAAGCAGGCATATCTGAATTCATTACGTTCAAATGAAGACTGGGATTTCTGTGTTTGTTAGAAGTGAATGTTTTCCCTGAGCAGGCTGGGTCAAGTAGTTCTTAGGTGAATTTGAGGTGAAGGTGGTACAAAATTTTCTGGGTTTCACTGCTTTTCTTCTTCATACATTTATAGCCACATATTTTTCCTAAAGACCAATTGAAATATTTATATATATATTTTTTTTTACTAATACCATTGCTTACACTTTGTATGTCAGTTTTACAGTTATTTCTAAAAATGCTGCAGTATTCTAACTTAACAGAAAGGTTAAGAGGCTTCACTTATATGAGGAAGACCAAGTGATTTTCATGCTTCTCAAAAAGATTGCAGTAATGCCAAGAATAGAAATAAGATTTGAGATTTGTTTTCTTCTGACACCTTAAGTTAAGAAGATTCTTGGGATTTGGTTGCACTGCGGGATACTGTTGATCCTGAAAACTTGTTTGTCACTTTGTCAGGAAGCTGCCCTTCTGCACATTGTTTTTTAGAAAAAGCAGTATAGCTGATTACTGTTAGCATCTAATGTAACAGAGAATTTGTGTTAATGACATTTAGGATGTTAAAAGCAAGCTCCCTTCTGAATAGTTTAGAAACTAAAATTCATAATTCATTAATTAAATTGGGGGACGGGTTGGTTTTTTTTTCTAGTTTCCACACTGTCAATGTTCTGAGCACCTAAATAATTCATAAAGTAGGTAAGAATGGATTAGTATTGTCATCTGCGCTGTTCTGAGTTGAAAGAGGTAATGTGTTTTCTTGGTACAATAAATTACAGGCTAAAGAGGTTAGTCAGGTATTTCAATTCGTGTTAACTATTTGTAAAGTAAGTAGGCCTGTTTGTTCTCCTTGTCTATTACATAACTTCAACTACAGCTAACTTCTTAGTCTTCAAAGACTTAGGTTAACTACGAGCTTGTCATAGAGCTGGTCCTTTGTGCTTTATTGCTTATAGATTGCAATGCATTGTATGTGAAGTTTAGGTTTATGGGAAGGGATAGTCTTCCTTCTAGCAGCTGCAGCTTTATGTAATAGGAAGACACATAGATAACACACAGCTGTGGGCTGGACCTGAGGGCTTTTGTTTGCAAAAAGAAAGAGAGCACAACTGAGATAAAGATTGCATTCCGATATTACTGAATCTGTATTTCAGATATCTAGACTTAAACTTCACTTTAAATTTCACTCTTCTGAGGTTTGTCCAGGGAGTTAGATTCATAGAATCATAGAATATCCTGAGTTGGAACAGACCAGCTCCTGGCCCTGCACAATGCCATCTCCAAGAGTCACACCATGTGCCTGAGTGCATTGTCCAAATGCCTGTTAGGCTGGGACTATGACCACATTCCTGGGGAGCCTATTCCAGTGCCCAGCCACCGTCGGGGGGAAGAACTTATTTGTAGACAGATTGTTAACTCTGTGTATTTCCTTTTTTCTTTGCCTAGGACGCTCATCAGAATTAGCATTAGTCTAAGCATGTGACTTTTAGACTTGTATTTTGCTGTAGTCATCAATGAAGCAGCCAAGCAACTATCAACCAAGTTATTGAAGGTCTGCCTTAACTTTTCTGAGTCAAGCTTTCTGGAAAATATATAAGTAATGACCAGAATGGGAGAAGGAGTAGAGTTAAAATGTATTGTTATGAACTCATTATATGATTGCATTAACATGAAGGTCAGTACAGCAGTGCAATACTGCAGTTTAACTCAGACAAACATAATTTAATTAGAAGCTTTTATTTTTCAAGGATATCAGCATTACTGTTGTGTTACTGTTTCATTCCCTGCATTTCCTCTTTTGTCCACTTTTGCAAATTGAATGTCAGTAATACTTAATTTTTGAGAAATGTTAAGGTTTTACATTGGAATTTGAACATGTATTCATACAATTTTTGTTATTTTTTAAATTAAACTATTACATAATGTTTAATTGGTTGGTATTAAGACTATTATTCAGGTATATTATTTACTATCTTCATATAGCAAGAGAATAATAAAATTATATCCAAATTACTTCTACTTTACATCAAAAGAATGAAAGTAATTAGCAGTTTATTACATTTATGTTCAATTTAATCAGATGTTAACATTATTTTAATAAGTAAAAGCATCCCTACATAAGAAAAAACTCATATTTTCAAATTGCTGAAGAGTTTAAGATAACTGTGAGGAAAATACCATCACCGTTAAAACAATTTGTGTGTGTCATTTAAACACTATATAGAATACTGGAATAAGTCATGATTATTACATCACTTTAGTTAATCTTTGAGAGCTAAGTATGACCAGGAATTAAGTTCTGGGTAAGAATAGGTTTACCCTTCTCCAGAAAATTATGGAATAAGTTTGTTCATATCAGTTTCAGTAGTCTGATTTTGACAATCATTTTATGAATCATGCACTTAGGTGCCCTTCTGGTGTATTGTGGAAGAAAGCAAATGACCAAGACAGGTAGTTTTGTGCCTAGGAATAATGAAATTGTGGAAACAAGAGTCCACAAATTTGGATTGCAAGTGACTTCTTGACAAATGGCTGATACCTTGCTTGTTTTGGTCCCATATATTACTGCCTGGTGTACAGTGAAATCCAGAGTGGTTTAGTCTTAACATTGCCTATTTCAGAGAATGCTTTTCATCCTGAGTCTGTTTGCTGCACTGTGGTATTAAAAAACAGGTAAGTCGGACATTCTGTCAAAGTTTAGATAGAGAGAAAACTTTAACAAAGTAATTGCATGAACCAACATATTTTTAGTCTTTTATAAGTAGCATCCAATATTTTCTGGGTATTCCATTTGTAGGAACTGCTTGCCTCCCTTGGGGGAAGGGGAGAATAAATGGAACAATATCAGGATCTAAAAGCTTAATGGTTTTATTTCTGCATTGTAATTATACTAATAAATACCTGTGTCCATGACCTTGGAATTTATAGTGCAGTGAGAAAGATTTATTGACAAGTAATTTGGAAGAAAAATGGGATTATTGTGTAATTACAGTGTGTGGTTATTAAGCATATGTACTTACATACCATTTATCCCTGTTATTTCAAGACCTTCAACTATCTTTCAGTTTTCACTCAAAAATACTGAAAGGCTTCTTGGTAAATCCAGTGCCTGGGAGATCTTTGTTATATTATTGGATCAACTACAAAGTAACTGTGTTACCTTGAGATGTGCAGAGGGAATCAATAGATCTTTAAAACAGCATGTGATTTTTTTAAAGGAGGTGTTCTAAACCCTATTTTTCCTAGTAGTATAGACGTCAATGTGTAGGACTTTTTACTATACACGTTCTATATCTTCTTGGTATAGAAGTCCTTTATACATAGATTTGATTTTTGCTGCTGTTTATCTAGGATATCTCCAGGGCCTCAACGTTTTTTCACCTTAGTCATGTTTTCCCATGTTCTCCCTTTCTCTTTGTGTGAAACTAATTCTGCAAAGATCTTTATACCTTCTTGTGAAACCATAAGTAAAGCCTTTCAAACAGCTATGGAAATATAATTAACCTTTTGGAATATAATTATGTCCCTAACTAGCATAAGGCTAAAACAAGAGATGCGTTCCTTTGCACCTGTATCCCCTTGGCTACATACTATGACAGCAGCCGTGTCTGTCTTTCATATAATTTGATCTTTTAATTTCATTTGACACTCCATTAGGTACTCAATGATTTTCAAGGAGAAGGTTTTTCAGAATTTCTACTGATTTCAGCTTCCAAAATCTGTAGCTATGCTGTGCTCTGCTAGTCATGAAGAATATGGAAGCTCTTCAAGATTATAGCAGGGTAACAAACTCAAACCAGAAATTATTTTTTATGCTGCCTAGTTTTTTGTGTTGTCTTTTGCAATGTGTATTTATGAAAAATCCCATGAGATTCTTGTTGCTATATCTTTTTACTTCTCAGTTAAAAAGACTTTTAAAAATGTTTCTAAATCTTTCTAGTTTAAGTGAAACCTCCTTAATTGTTGTTGTGTTTTGGGGTTGTTGGTTTTTAGTGTTTTGTTTTGTTTTGTTTCTTCTGTGGACTTTGCAATAAGCAATTAAGTGATTTCAGAATTATACATTTAAGATTCTCAATTCTAAGTAGCAGTCCCAAGATTTTATTTGTAAATACTACTTTGTTTTACAGGAAAATGTCTCAGGTGTGATAATGAAGAAATGAGTGTTCTTAAAAAAAAGTTGATCATAATTTACTAAAATAATTGGCTGCGTGGTATCACCTAGTGATAGGCATATTTATTTCTGTTGTTTCTGTAGGTGAGTGAAGCAGGTAACTATCTGAGTTTTATGTCATCATGGTGCCATTTTGTGTTATAGTTAGGAAATACACCAAAAGAGAAAAATAAATAGTAATTCAGTTTAACAGTTGTGGTGATTTATTGCTGTTACTGGTTAACATACCAGTTTCATCTGTTTCAGGATCTGTATTTGCTGTGTTCGGGGAAACTTATTCCGTGTTTAAACTTTGTGTTCTCAGTTGGCACTTGGTATGACTCAAAGCATATCCAGAGGGAAGTGAGACATCCGATCAATATGTCTTTATAGCACTTTGATCTCCTTGCTTGAATATTGGGATGTAATATATCTTTGATGCTTTTTCAATAGAATGATTTGAAAGTCGCCTTTTATGTAAGTTAAATTTTGTTTTACTGTATCTATTTTTTGCTAATGTGACGACTGCCCAGTTTTTAATTAATGGAAGGATAGGGGTGACCTGTGTAGAAGAACAGACCTTCTAATATGACGTTGAATATTTTTCCATTCTTTCTCATTTTATTGAGGTTTAAAAAGTAAAAGGGATAAAGAGAATCAAGTATGCATGTTTTCTCCCTGCAGGAACTTCATGCAGAATGTGGCTGGCCTGATAGTCTGATAAAACATTCATACACTGAATAATATTTGGGGCTGTGTGGAAACACACATACCTTGCGTGTGGGGTTTGGTCAAAACTCTTCTGAAGGGAAATGCAATATTTGAATGTAAGCAATATAAAGTGATAAAACTTGTGAAGCCCATGTTAGTGTTAGTACCATGCTAAAAAGAGGAAATTTGTCTAATTAATTAACTAAAGAAAATAAAAAACTCTTTATGAAGCAAGATCAAACCTTTGCGTGTCATACTTGGCATTATCTCTAACTTATTAATGTGATGGCTCACATTAATGCACTTGTGTATGGTGGAATTGTGCACCAGCCTCTTCCAAGAAATGGATACAGAATAACCTGCAGCAGTAAATGAAACTTATCTGGGGCCACCAGTATATTGAGGTCACAGACAGTATATTTTACACTTAGAACTGAACCTGAAGTTCTATTTAGAAATTTTCTTGAAGCTGTTCTGAAGACTCCTAATACTCCAATTTTTTGAACCAGTGCCCAAAGAGAAGACAGAGAAAAGGTACCATAGTATTTGTTTTGCAAATTTAGTTCTGAAGCAGAATGCTGTGTGATTTAACCAACTGATGACTTTGACTTAACTGATGACTAACTCTGATGACTTTTTGTCTGTGTCCAAATGCCCCCTAACTTCAGATTGTACTAATTTTTAAATAAACAATAGAAATGAAAGTGTGGTTGTTTAATTTGTATGAATTTTTGTATTTTGTTGTCATTGTTAATATTTTATTGCTGTTATTTCTTTTTCTTCCGGAACTGTTTGTTAACTGAGTGTTACCATTTAGAAATATTCCAAACAAATTTTGTGATACAGATCTAATGGAAGAGTATTTCTTGAGAACTTAAAATAATCTCTTCTAGGGCTTAGAAATGTCACTGGTAATGCAGGATCATTAAGACGAGTAGGACATAATCAGAGGCAGATGGTTTGAGGCTGTGAGAGATGAGAGAGGCGATAATGAAATGCAAGAAATTGGTGCAATATGTTGTGTCCTCATAGATATACAACTAAATGTTTTTCTATGTTTACATGTGATAGAGTAGCACTTTGAAAGGGAAGTCTAAGTGGTGTTTGTGTTTGTGTCTTGTATAGTGTGTACTAATGTGCACTATTAGATAATGTATCGCAAAATTAACAGTATTGCAGAGAGCAGCCCTACAGAGCAACATCAGAGTTAGTTTGTAATATTAGTGCCACCCTTACAGATGCATGACAGTTACAAAAAGTCATCTTTTGCAATGTAAACCAGGTGTAAACAATGTTTTTGAAATATTGGAGATGTACCAACTATAAGGCTGAGGGTCTACCAGGGTAAAAAGTGTAACAGTGAAAAACACCAAAATTATTCCTTTTCTGTGGCACTGAAATATGTGATTTAATGGCATGACACTGCCAAGGCACAGAAAATCTGCTTATGCGGGGTTGTGTCTTTCCTAGTCTGTGGCTGCAAAGGGCTAAGTGTTGTGTTGGGAGAGAAATTTACAATTCTAGGGGAAAAAAAGAAACATTAGTCTTGACGTAGCATGTCAGAAATTGAATAAGGAGTGAATGATCATGTACTCAAGCCACCGTGCATTTGATTAAAAAAATTTATTCTCACTTCACTTCAAGGGTTATTTATAAAATTCATAGTCATAAAGCCTGAGTTTTTCTAAAATTGTATTTGTTGTATTAAGTGGTATAATCCCTTTCTTCATCTTTCCAGTAATACTAATAAAATTCACTGAGCTTAAAAGGTGGTAAAAATTTCTAAAATATAATGTGCATAAATTTTTTTTCATGTGCTTTAACATTTTCCAAAACACAGTTTAAATGTAGGTTTCAATTATTCTCTGTTTGGATCAGGGTATGTCTGAAAGGCCCAGTGCATCTTGTTATTCAAAAGGGTCTCCCTTCAACAGTTCATGAGGATCTAGGTTATGTGTGGGCAGTTTATATTTTGTGATTACTTCACATAAAGACTTTAAAAGTTTAGTTTTAAATTGAAGCTGAATTAGCATAGTATGTGTCCTCTAGAAGAGGTTTTATTATGTGGAATTATTCAGGAAAAGCTACTTTGATTAAATTACTAAGGTCTTGATTCACAATAATTTTAAAACATACACAGCTCAATGACTTCACCAAGCAATTTCAGTCATACTTTGCTAAACATCTTGATTAATGCAGTTGAAAAATACTGTCCTTTCTTGTTGATCAGAATAGATTTTCTGTTGAGAAATGTTTGTACTATGGCAAAGAGATATTAAACCTAGCTGTAAGTCTTTGAGGCACTGTAATCCAGCTTGAATCACTGCTGGTGAGATATTTGAGGTACCTAAACTTGCTTGAATGTCTAAGACCTGTGTTTCTGTCAATAAACAAACTGTTGTCTGGATATACATAGGTAATGCCGTTTGCTATCATGACACGAATGCCTCAAATTTCAAGTGACTTTTGTAAGAAAAATCTCTTGCAAAATGAGAATGAGTGCATTTTCCCTATCCCATCCATTGAGTGACTCTCAAATAAAATTTAATTTAAGTGTTTCTTAATACTCAGGCTCTAGATCTTGTACAGTAGCTGTGTATTACAACTGTTTTTAGAGCTACATCTACTGTCACTTAACTCATAATTATCTTTAAATGATTGCTTGACATTTTTGATACTGATTTGGAGAAATCATAGTTTGTACTCCAGTATTATGAGAATTTTCCATGTAAAACAATCACAAGTGATTGTATTTGACATTGTGTTAGAAATGTGAAAGTATGTCTGCAAGTATCCCTTCATTCACCAGTATTTCACCAGTTGGTTGTTTATTTAAATTATTGTTCTGGTTGGTATTCATTTTGCTTAATAGACCCACTCATAGCCTCATTATGTTACACAAGGCACTTAAAAAGACATGAAGAGCATTTTTCACCTTGTTAGATACTCTGAGATCTGTAAACTGTTTTCAACTGCTTCCATGCTGTATCACATAAGTCAGAGAAGAGACGTCAGGTATGTCCTTTCTCTCAGTGCCAGTATACGAAAAGATTGCTGTTGCCAGGATGAAGGTCAAGTAGCAAAGAGGTTGAAAAAATCACTGTTTTTTTTTCTGCAAAGCAGATACAGCTCATTCAAGTGTCCTTTTCTAGCACTCATATTTCATTTCCTAGAGAAATTTAAAGGGCATAGGAAAGCATTTGTTTTTGAAGGGATGTCATTGGTGGTCAGTCTCAGGTTAGTTCTGCTTTGCAAGAGCGGATCAGCCACATGGCATTCATTGCAAACTGTTTTAAGACACTACTGCAGACACTGAAACACACAGTGAATCCAGATATAGCATGTTGATACTGTAGTTTAGTTTCTGTTGGAGAAGTGTAAATTCATCTTACTTCTTGACATCGGTCTCAATATACTTCTTACACATGTTTGATTTTAAGTATTGATGAGAAGGCTCAGTTTTGAATTTTTTTTGTCACAGAACTTTTTTCCCCAAGATTTTTAATCCAGTCTTTTGATAGAAGAAGCTTCATTTTTATTTCTTCTTGATAAATAGGGATTCTTTTTAGAAAACATCCTGTGGAATTTCAGCTGTATAATTTGAGCTGATGTATTTGGTTTGCATTGCAGTCATGCACACTAAAAATGTGGTAAACATTAAATATTAATGTAGCTTTTTGTACATTTTGGATCAGAACCATTTGAAGGTGCAGACTATTCTAGGGTACTTGCAGACTTTCGAGGGGCACTTAGAGATCATCCTGAAGATGATGTTTGTCAACAAGAATTATGTGAAATGTGTTTAAACTGCTGAAGGAATGGTTGCAGACTAAACTTTCTATACTTTTTTAATTGTGAAATTTTATTAGTTGTGTGTATAGGACAGCTTTCAGGATATATTTTTTAAAAAGTAATATTTTGCATCTAAATTGAGAATATACATATAAAACTTCATCTGGAAAATTTTCAATTTCACAAATTAGTTCATAATACACATACTCCAGTGTGTTAGCATATTTTGTACTGTTGTGTCTGTGTAATTTAAATTAATTTACTAAGCAGTTTGATCTAGCTTTAGTAGATCTTAGAAAATACAGTCTCAGTATAAATGTGTCACACATGCTTTGCATGAATTTAAACTGTATGACTGTCATTGTTCATCTAGAGCAATTGTCCATCTGTTGTCTTTTGAATAGAGTGCCTTTTTATGAGTAAAGAATGACAATGTTAAACTTTGATTTGCTTTTGTAATGGGTTTTGAATAAAAAGATTCCTCACTGCAAACCTAAATGTGTTAAAGGAAGCTTGTGGAAGGACTAAACCAACAGACAGCCAATGAGGTTTTTCTTCAGTGCTATCAGTTGCTTCTTGTTCTCTCCAACAAATGTTTTTTCATGCTTAATTTGTGAGGGAAAAAAAGTCTAAATCTAAATGTCTCTAAAGGAAACTCCTTCTAAGAATTCTGAGGAAAACTCAACTGATGTATGAGATTTTGGCACACTGGAGGGGAACGAATGCTGTGATGCTTGAATTAGCACCTGAATGCCTAAAAACCTGAGTAAGACAGATAACTGGCATTTTACAGAATGTTAATAAAGTGGAGTTTAGTTTCTAAGTTGGTTCAGAATCACTTGTACTTGAAAGTGAAAGCTCAGCATCTTCACAGAACTATGTGCAAACATACTAGGTTTTTAAAACATTCATTCTTATCATAGTTAGCCTCAACTTTCTAACAGTTGTAATTGTCCACAGAAAACATTTCAAGATAAATGCATTATCAGGTTTTGAAATTTTCTTATTTTTGTAAATACTAAGACCTGGGGGGCAAAATAAGGGCTATATTGTGGATTAAGTGAAATATCTCAAGGCTGTGCTTTTCTGATAACTGAACCTGAAGTGACCTTTCTCAGACACAATTACAGAGCTGTATGTTTTTCCTTTAATTTCATCAGGGGTTTAATTAGTATACAAATAAAACTTCCCTTATCTTCCTTTCTACCTAATTGGCTTGTCTTTGCTTATATATGAAGAATGTGAAAATGGGCTGTAATTAGGGTGACCGTGTTAACCTTTTTTTCTCAAATGTACTGTTGCCTAAAGGCCTCAAAGCCTAAAACCAGTGCTTTGGATTATTGCTTTGCAATCACTATGGCTCTCCCATAGGTTTTCTCATGAGCAGAAGGGCTTTGGGTGCTGCAGGTTCCCACTGCTTAACGGGATCTTCATTCTTCTCCCCACTAAATGTTTATTGATTATCTCACTGCTCCACACTCAGCCTCCAACAACTTAATATCAGGTGACAGTCAGGAGAGTTCTCCAAGTAATTAGAGTGGAGCATTGAGGGAACAATTAGGAGCAGAGTTATTAAACTTGATTTATCCTATTCTCTCCTGAACACTTTCTTGGATATCAGAACATCACACTTTCACAATCTACCCTAGCTGAGAAATTAGTGGCTAACCTGCTGCTTATCATTGTTGCCTTGCTGCCTTGAGGCACACCCTCTTGGTTTCAGTCACTCAGCTGGAAATATTAGAGTCCATAAAGTTTATCAAGGGTTTTAATTAGATCAATCTCAAGAAGCAAAAAAAGAGGCTTGCCAGCCATTATTTTATAATACACCACACTGTATTTGAACATTTCCAAGGCTTGACTTTAACCCACAGTAGCAAGAAGCTTCAAGTAATTGCTGCAACTGCTTTTGGAGTGCTCAAATCAGTTTCCATTTTGCTTAGATATTGAGATATTACTTGTAGATAAAGTCTGAATCCTTTGGAGATTTCTGTAAATGTGTTCTTTTTGAATATAATAGAGCAGCTCTTCAGCGAGATACTTGATTTAACCATTTCTATATTGCTTCATCACCAGCTAGTGTGAATTGCTGGTCGTGCCCCTTAAAAGAGTCAGGGCCTGCTATTGTCTCATTAATAGGCATGTGTTTGCAATGTGTAACCTAGATTAGTTAGCAGTTCTCAGAAGATTTTGACTAGTGGGTCTCTTCACTGTTTGTGGTCAGTGATGAAAGCTTTATGTGGGACTGGACAAGTCTTCTACCCCTGCAGAAGGATAGCTAACTATAAAAATGAAATAAATATGCACAATGTTCCTATTATCCTGTCTTCTACTTTTAGACAGCTAGGATCTTGGAGCTAAAATCCGTCCAACAGCCTCTACATCCAAAGATAGCTTGCATCAAAATACTAGCAGAAACTACTTAAAACCAGGTTTTTCAGTCAGGTGGGAAAGTGGGTTGGACAAAGTGTTGGTAATAGAGACCTTTTTCTATGTTCAATATATTCTGTTTGTCAAAGGTGGAAATATGGGTGGAGGGTGATTTGGCTTGGTTTTCAGAACTCTTTCCTCCATGCTGAATTAGCCAAGCAAACAGTAATCACAATAATTGGAAGAAGATAATGCTCTGGTTTTGAATTAGAAATGGATCCCTTTATCCATGCAAATCCACATCTGGTTTCTTGGAAATAACATTTCTGAAAATCTGATTATTCACAAATTAATCTGTTCAGACAGGGCTTTGATAGCTGCCCGTGGCATTAGGGTAGAATTTTTGAAAGCAAGACTTCAGGTTTTGGATGTCTTTGTGCAGTAGGTAAATGATATCTGTGTGTTTATCTTTCTGTAGGTGAAACATATCAAAATTGTTCATTGAAAATAATGACTAAGAGTCAGAATAGAGTTATTCAACCTGCAGTCATTTGAGCAAGACTAACATTAACATTTCTGGGGTATACAGTTTCTGAAATAAACTTTTTTAAAAAAGATTCTTCTTACAGCTGTGATTAATTTCAGCCTAGATTTTGAAAATTGCTGAACAGGTAATGGTGCTGTACCTTCAAAATACACCATTGAAGTAACTGATTGTCTTTTTCTCTTTAGGAATGTTAGAAGAAAACTTATGTCAGTGCACAGATTGCAGTTTATTTTGCAGAATTATGCAGTCCTGTGCTGTACTTTGCTATTTTATAGAAATTTATCATAATATTTTTTGAAGTGCCTCTGACCCTTAGATAGGTCTGAAACTTTTTTAGATAAGTTGAGTTTTAAGTACCCTCCAAACTTTTGTTGGCCTTTTTTATAT
Source organism: Lichenostomus cassidix (assembly GCF_008360975.1). Lineage (NCBI taxonomy): Eukaryota > Metazoa > Chordata > Aves > Passeriformes > Meliphagidae > Lichenostomus > Lichenostomus cassidix. Next base: position 43,302,111 of record NC_139511.1, on the reverse strand, counting down.
ACTGTTCTTCATACATCTCCACAGCATAGTACACCTCCATGTGCCACAGTCCACGACAAGTACTTCTGAGTATAAATTACACAGAGCATTCTTAGAATTTAAGCAGAAAACATACCCATAAATTTTGAAAACAAGGTGTGCAAGAGCTCAGTCTTGCAACTATGCAGTCTTTTATATTGTTTTAGAATATATCAGGAAATATGCTATTTGTAAAAGAATGTTTATAACGACCTATTATAATTTCTTTCTAAAAAGACAATTAATAGCTGTAAGTAAAATGTAACATTTAACAAATTATGAAATCAAATTATGATTACTCCAGTCTATAAATGTATTGATTTATCCCAGCAGAAAGGAGTAGAAACTAGCCAGGTTCTGTATTAATTAGTTCTGTGTGCTATTTTTCATCTATTGGATTAATCTGAATTGATTAAAGCATGTTGTGTTAATTCTAAACCAGAGAGAAATGTTAAAAAAAATACACATACTATTTTGCTTATTGGAAAGCCAGTGTTAAAATAGTAAAAGCACCATAAAATAGTGATCTATTCTTAGCAGAAAATGCAGCAAAATTGATACTTGATGCACTAGCAGAATATTAGATTAATAATTTTACTGGAACTTCTGAATAGTGCAGAATATTAAATAAATGCTTCTTTGTTTATTCTCTATTTTTGTGAATTCTTTTATTTAATGTTTATTTTCAATTAATTTTTGAGAATATTCTGTGTTCTTTAATACTGTACTCTTGATTATTTCCTTTGTGTTTAGATCTGGTATTTGTAAATATAGTACCTGTAGCATAGTGTATGTCCCTGCTTGATCAAAAAATAATTTTATTTTATAAATATATTTGTACGTAGTCAATATTCTAAAAACTGGGGGGTTCTGAGTCAGTAATGTTTTTGCAAGAGAATTCATAAAACCTTAGTATTCAATGGTCCAAATCTACTTCACAGTCAGTCTGTTTTCCACTTTGTTTAATAGCCTATGGCATAAACTGAAGTTAATTATTTGGGCTGACAAGTAACTGTGCTTTCTGTCTGCTTGCAGAGTCTCTCCGAGGCAACGATGGAGCTGAGGAGAAGAGATCGATTTCTGCGTCAGCAAAATAGACTTCTTACCCAGCTGGAGCAGGACAAGCGTCGACTGAACGAGAGCCTCCGTGATGCAGAGAGTGCCCTCTGCACGGCAGCGAAGTGAGCACTGGGACCTTGGGGAGATCACTTAAAACGGACAAAAGATCAATTCTTACTTTCATGCACAGGGTTTTAGCCTTGGCTAATGTAATGCTAGAAAACAAAAGTACATCTGCCTCTCTTTGAAATTCAGTGATAGTCCTCCAAAAAAAACCTGTTATTTCAAGAAACTACATGTTACATTTTCTGTAGTTATCCCATAATGGTACTACAAATTCTTGGTCCTGAAATAGCATAAGCATTTTGTCTGCCAATTATCTTACTGATTTGACAACATCTCTTTGGTAGATCCTTCACATTCTGTTTATTTAAGAAAATATTGTTTGTTCTTTCTATTTTCATGATACCTTTAAGAAAGAGATACAATTTATTTATAATAAATGCAGAAACATCAGCAAGGTGACAGGTCTTAGCTGCTAAAGGGGCTGAAATCCATTTTGGACCTAGTCTTATCTGTGGAATAGTATAGATAGATCTGCTGATTTGAGTGAGTTTTTAATTTAGATGTAACCCCCATGTCTTTTTACACTATAACTTCAAGAGTGGAAGGAAATGTTCAGGGATCATTTTTGAAAATATTGGTAGTCAAAAGCTGTTCCATTGACTTGAATGAGATTATTACTAACCTCTTAGAGTTATATAGTCAGATAAAATTATAATCCTTTCAGACTTTGCTATCTATTGCTGTTACAGTAGTATGCACTTTGAATATTATTGGTTCATGGCCAAGATTTTTAAAAAGTTCAATTTAAAATAAAAATTTCTCATTATACCTGGGGTACATTTGACCTCTGAAGAACAATAGCTTAGAAGCTTTGAGGGTTTTATGCACCAGCAAAATAATGTAATTAATATATTTGTCAGTGAAATGTTTAACAATCTAATTAAAATGACAAATATTATTTGATTTGAGTGTATCAAAGCAGATTATGACCTGAAAAAGAAGTATTTGTTCTTGAAAGCTTGCCCATTTTCACTCTACTCCAACCTATTTTATGCACTCCAGTCAGGATCATTCCCATGGCCATTCTTATATTCAGAAAAGGTTATTTTATTGTGAAAGCTCTCAAACCAGTCACTATTCTACCAACTCTTCATAACAAGTGTCTTTTTTTCCCTTTGGAATATATAAAGAAAGTAGGTAAGTAGACTTTGCTCTTATCTGGAAAATCTTATTTTAATATCTATTCCATGACCTAAGTGATTGTAAGCAATGCATGGGTGTCTTTCAGTTTCTTTCCTGAATATCTGTAGGGCTTTAAAAGACAGCAAGATGTCCAGCTCAGTCTAAGAATGGCTGTCTTGGTTTTCTTTTAGTGGTGGCCAGCAGTTCTTTCCACTTTCCTCCTGGGTGAGAAACAATATTAATGAAAGTGTCTGAAACAGTGAACTTGACAAAAATTTAGTAGGCTTTTGGTAATTTCTGTGTGTTGTGGTTTAACCCCAGCCAGTAACCAAGTACCCTTGGTACTGTCTACTCCAAAGAAAGGCAGGATCCTGAAAAAAGAAAAGTCTATGTGGTTTTTCTAGGAGTGTAAAAGCCAATTCCACTCTTCTGGCCACCTTTCTGTATTTGCTATTAAGATAGTATGTGTGAATCCAGAGATGAGAAAGGAGCAGCCATTCCATGGGGAAGAATGCCATGATTTTGACTGGAGAAAAAGAGGCTGAGGGAAGATCTTATCACTCTCCACAGCTACCGGAAAGCAGGTTGTAGTGAAGTGGGGCTTGGTCTGTTCTCCCAAGTAACAAGGGATAGGACAAGAGGAAATGGCTTCAGGTTGTGCCACGAGAAGTTTATATGGGATATTAGGAAAAATTTCTTCCCTGAAAGTGGTGTCAAGCACTGGGACATGCTGCCAAGGGAAGTTGGGGAGTCACCATCCCTAGAGATATTTAAAAGATATGTAGATGTGGCCCCTGGGGCGACCTTTTAGTGGTGGAGTAATAGTTGGATTTAGTGATCTTAAGGGTCTTTTCCAACCTAAATCATACTGATTCTATGAATTCTGGTTTAGGTATTGTAGAAGCTCAAACAAAATATACACATAGCTAGGAAAATAAAAGACAGTCCTGGAATATTAAGGTGTATTAGCTTTTCTGGCATGGATTCCATTTGACATCCTACGGTGTTTTGTTGGTTGTGCTGTCCTTTCTCCATAGTCATATGGTGTTATACAACTTCAATTCTATTTCTTTCAATAATGAGTTGAGGCCAAGGTTTTTCATGGCAGCATAGCTGATGAAAGCTGTCATTCTTAGTGAAGCCCTAATCTACAAAAAGGCATAAGGGAGTTGTTTCATTCTCCAGACCTCCCATTTGTTAGGATAGGATCCTTGCCTGGACTTCTTTTGGAAATGTATGAGCATGTGTTCTCTTCCTGCTAGAGCGTGGACTCAATTCAACATTCCCTTTATATCTAAAGCTGCAGATTTCTTCTCCAAGAACACAATAGTTGTTCATTAATATGCCCATAATTATGACTGGTTTAATTGGTAGTCCACAACAGAAACAGATTTCATTTGGAAACATGCCAAATAGTGACACATGGGCTATTTTTTCAGGTTTGCATTGGAGATATAAAAAGAAGACAAAAACATAACAGTTTGAGTTATCAACGATTATTTGAAAAGACATAATAGTTAAAAAGTAGCAGAAAATTAATTTCTAAATCGGTTGAGTTTCAGTTCTCTGATCTACCTCTTTTTTTTCCTCTTATAATAGAGATAAAGAATTGATCATTAGTCATATGAAAGCTGTGGAAGACACTCTTCATAAGGTAAGAATTCAAAGGGATTCCTCTTTGTATTTCCAAAGATATTAAAGTTTTACAACTGCTTTTGCGCAGGAAAGGAGAGGAGTAGAAATTGTAAAGTGATTTCCTTTCCTTAGAGTTTGTTTCCACCTTCAACTGCTTTTATCCTAAAAAAACTATGCATTTTTAGTGAAATAAAATACAATTTTGTAGTACAGAAACTTCTTTTTTTTAATACAAAACTTACTATAAAATCCACTTTCGTACCCTTAATCACAGAGAGCACTCTTCCTGGTTAGCAAGTAAAGTCTATTGAATATCCAAACAGATGACAATTCCTGTGGTGTTAAGTCTGTGCTGTGTAAGTCAGAGGTCATTTGGTCATGTCACATTCATGGTGGCCATGAAACATTTGGCTTTGTGTAAACTACTTCAATCTTTGATATGTGACAAAAAACTAAGTTGTAACCTCTAGTCAGAAACTTTCATGATACTTTTTTAGAACATTTTTTAAATTGAGTATCTTAAGTAGTCTCTTTGGCTTGCACTATTTTGTCCTGATACAGTATTATTTGAAAGCCCAGCAAAGTTTTGTATATTAATTATTAGGAGAAAGGTCTGGTTTTACCTGTAGCTCTAATGGTTGATTGTTTTATAACTCTTTTCAGTCTAGAGCAACACAATGAAAAATAAGTGTTTTTATTGCCTTGGAGTGTTAATTTCCCTTATCACATCTTGAATTCCCAGCAACATGGGAATTTATTCTTCATTTCAGTTTCTGTGTTCACCAAAACTGTTGCTAATATAACTTTCATATAACTTTTCAAGTCTTTCTTTCCTTTAATGTTGAAGAAAGTGACAGAACCTAAATCTCTGTGTTTTAGCTGCAGCAAACTGTGCTCGTAGAGACTCTCGCTTTTTGCCCCTGCTTTTTTCATACTGGCTTCTTTTAAGCTTAGAAATCCATGTCAAGCAGAAACTGCTGTGTTTTTGCAGTAAGAGATACATGTAATGTCCTTGGCATTGAGAATTTATTGTTCTGGATTGGTTTTGAAAGCAATGCTGTTATATGCACAAGGATTGAAGTGTTTGGGGAAAGGCTATAGAGAAGGTAACGTGCTTAGTACTGATTAACCTGATGCAGTGAATTGACTGAGAAATTGCCATATTTTTTTAAATTTTAGTTACCATTTTGCTTCTTAATTCTTGATGTACAAAGTTGTTAAGCCCACATAGCACAGTAGTGAGTAGCAGAATAATTTATCCTTTCTGGTTTGTCAACCTAAAGAATGAGGAAAACATAAGAATTAGAAATGGCAGGATGCTCCTTTCTGCAGGAACTAAAAAAATTGATTGTAAATCATTCATAATTTGACATACCATTTCTCCTAGAAGCACAAAGGGAAATTATTGATCTTTGTTTGGGAAATATCTGAAATGTAAACCCTACATCATAATGGTAACTAATTATCTAGCATTAGTGAACATGGCTTATGTGTAAACTACCAAGTTTACACTGTTGTTCTTAAAGGGTTTCTCACACAGTGAAAAATCAGAACATGACCAAGTGGATTAAATACTAGTAAAGGAGCCATAAACCCATCTTTCTCCACTATAAATTCTGGGAATTACTTTTGTTTTAAAAGAAATCAAAAGAAAATGGGTAAAGTTCAGAATCATCTGAAGTTGAACAAGTACTACTATTAACTGCAGTTATACTTAGGGGAGTTTGAAATGGAAGGTTTTGGTATTTTTCCGTTGATGTATTCATGAGCAAATATCCACAAAATTCCACTGCATCACTTGCAGAATCTGTATTATTAATGCATAATGCTAAATTTTTACCTATAGACCTCAGAGGGATTATACAGACATCCTTAGTAATCTTACTTTGACTCAGGATAAGATAGTATACTCTGATCCATTAAAGTGGCCTCATTCTTCTCTGTGCTCTATCCTTTCAAGAATTCCAAAAGTCAGCAATGAAGGTACTAGGTCACCTGCCTGTGGGTATACCGGGATGTAATATTCAGCAAGAAAAGTAAGAGAAATCAGAGCTGAGGGAGAAAATCTCTGTGCATGCTTCTAACATACCACTACACCACTTTCTACTCCCAACCATGACTGGATGGAACATCCAGTATCATGCATTTGACGTTGCCAAAAAGTGCTTGTGCATACTTGTGCCCAGAATGATTCTTTCAAGACCATTGCAGAGCAACCTTTTTAATCAACCTGAATATTTATAATGCATAACTGGTGAAGAACTTGAGAACTGGATATGCTAGGATAGAAAATATTTTTAGCAACTAGTTCCATGTCCTTCATAAATTACAAGATGTTCTTTAGAAGTTTATTTTTTGTCTTATCCTGGGTCTTGTCACATTAGCTATCTCTGTGCTACTCCTGGAGCTGAATTATTTCCACAAGAAATTTCCTTTCTTCATCTTATACCATATAAATATTATGGACAAATATCTAAATGCAAAGTGAATATTTTAACAAGTGAAAAAAACCAAAACAGAATATCACCAAGGGCAAACAGAGACCTCAGGAGGATTTTGATTTGGTTCAGTTTTATTCTTAAAATACTGAAGATGACCAGAAGGTAATAGCAAAATGATAGCATAAATAAATTAATTTTTACTGAAAGAGTTCTGAAAGGAAATTCCATCTACTTGAAGTTCAAACATAAAGAGTTTTCTTAAAATGTTTTCTAATAAAAAGAAAAATAATTTAAGAGCATGTCTTATTTTAAAACCCCCGAGCAGTCCTTTTTTATGTATGAAAAATAAGTTATTTCTTGAAACACTTCCCCCTCAAAGAGTTGAGGTTATTTTTGTTATAAATAGACCCTTGTTATGCTTGTTGATAAACTCTATCCCATTATTAATTTCTTCTTTACTTCTTAATATCCTGGTTGAATACAGAGCATAAGACACATTAGATCTGTTAAATTTCTACAACTAGATTCTTTAACGTGTAGTTAATCATGTATTAATTATGGTAATAATGCCAAGGTTGTGGGTTCAATCCCTGTATGGGCCATTCATTTAAGAGTCAGACTTGATGATCCTTGTGAGTCCCTTCCAACTCAGAATATTCTGTGATTCTGTGATCCTGTAATCCCATCAGAGGAAGAAATAATTTTACACTATCCCTGCTAAAATCGTCAGCCTTCCCTTTGTATTGCTCCTATGTGCTCATGCTGTTTCTCTGCACCACTGTGGGCTCTCCATGTGGGCTGTCATCCTTCAAGAGTACCTGCTTCAGTGTGGACTCTCCATGGATTTCAATTCCTTCAGGAACTATCCACCTACTCTGGCATGGGATCCTTCATGTAATATCATGTGGACATGTGCTCTGGCATAGTTCTCTCTGTCGGCTACAGGGCAAATACCTAATCCTGTGCCTCAAGCATTTCCTCCCCACTTCTCTGACTTTGATGTTCAGTCTTTTACTTCCCTTCTTTTCTGCCTGTGTAGTGGATTTTTCCTATTCTTAAATTCATTTTCACAGAGGGCCCACCAGCAGGGCTGTGGGGCTTAGCTGTGTCCTGAGGTGGGTCTGGAACCAGCTTGGTCCTGCACTCGTCCGTCCTCCCAGAGGCCGCACCTGGTACACTGCTATAGCTGCTTCCATTTCAGCCTGCCTAAATAAACCTGCCTAAATCACTGCTCTCTACATTTAGCCTCTGCTACATACCACCATGGAAAGTCATTTCAGTGAGCCAGCCTTCCCAGAGACAGAAAATTGTTTGTTTCTCCTTGTACTCTTAACTATTAAAATCTGGACAAGCTTAGTCTATCATAGTTTTCAGCCTGTCATGGCTGCTTAGGATTTGGCTGTTTTAGCGGGTTAATAAAATATGATGTCCTCACTGTTTTTCCCAATACCACTTAGCAACCTACTCATTCTGACATTTTGGGACAGGTCAGGGATGAAAGCAGCTATTCAGCGTGCTCCTTTCCTTCTGGCAGTTGGTCATAAAAACTACTCTTTGTCCACTTCTGTAGTGCACTTCATTTCTGCTGATTGAAAGGTTCATATGCCAGCTGGCAGAACAATGTCCGTGCAGACCTGTCAGCAGTCATGACTTGAAATCCTTCCACTGTTGTGTTGTGCCATGCTGTTGTCTCCTCTGAAATGCCCCTAAACTGTCTGTTTATGAGATCTGGGTCCCATGGTTATATCAGTTGAAGAAAATACATGAACACTGTATCATGTATTTGTAAAAAATACAAAGACAGAATTATCTTTCTTTATCTAATTTAATGGTTTGGGGTTTTTTGTACAGAACAAAGAGGCAGTTGGAGATGGGGTGGGCCTTTGAATACATAAGAATTAGTAAGGTTTTAGCAGTAGATAGTTATTTCTGATGTGCTCCACAGCAATCAAATGCATTTCCTTATGATGACAATTTTATGGCCTGCCAAGAATTAATTTACAATAGATTTAAGTCCATATACAAGTGACTGCATCAGTAAAAACACTCAGTGTGAGTGGCAATAATTGTTAGTTGCAGCAAGGAGACCACAAATTGATCAGGTCCTGGAAGAACAGAACAGTTATGAGTCTTTAAGTTAGCTGTAGATATGACCTGACACATTTAGGTATACTGATCAGCCACATTTCTCTTAGTTAACTCTGATCTATAGTCCATCATATTACTTAGTTGTCTCAATAATGATTTAAAAGCCCTTATGTTAGAGATCTCAACCTAATTTTTTTTGGCTAGCCTAGTGAAACTCCCAAGATGGTTTTCCTGTGTGTTTAGACACATTAAGAATGAAGCCTGCTTGTGTGTGTTTTCTCAAAGTCTGTCCATCACTGTGGTCCTGGGTTGCTCTAAACTAGCCCTTCACAAGCCTATTGAAACCGTGAGGATGTGTACACGGAAAAAATCAAAAAGAAGACCCAATTAGATTCTTAAAATTCTAAATAACTCCTGTAAGACGTTTATAGTAGGAAACAAGCTATTATTTCTCTGTGGTAAGAAAAAAATGCAGTAAAAATACTACTTTTTTTCCTCCTCCATCTCAAATGAGTGCCTCTTAATTTCAGTGTTTGATGAATGACTTCTGTTTCCCCTCCTAGTAATCTGACTTTCTTGATCCGTGTTCCTAAAGATCAGTTGTGCAGGACATACAGGTGTTAGCACAGCTGGCTTGCTGATGACAACTCTGTCCATATAGCTGTCTAGTGTGTCATCACTCATATTGTTCAGTGTCATTCTGACCTAGCCAAGCTAAAAATGGTACTCCAGCTCAAGAGGGATTTAAAAACCTTCACAAAGTAAAGATAAGACATTGCCGAATGTCATATCCATGTGTTTAAGTGTTTTCACTTTGGACATATATAAATAACTAATTTCAGAGTGCATTTGTCTTTGTCTTTTGGTTTTCTTTGTTGGTTTTGGGTTTTTTAAAATTTATTTATTTTTTACAATTTTTGTCAAGGGGTTTTGTTTTGTTTTGGTTGGTTGGGTTGGGTTTTTTGTGTTTTTTTTTTTTTTAATTTTTGTTTAAAGGCTGAATACTTTTGTATAGTTTGCTTTCAGTAAGGAGAAATCCTTGTTTGGAGAATTGTGGAATTATTGAATACATTAGCTGTTATTTTCTCCAGACATAGGTTTGTTTTCAGCCCAAGGTCACTGAAATCTGTTCCTAGGGGATGTATTATAGTGCACATCTTGCAGCTACAGAGAAGCTTAGGTGCAGTGGTCAACATTTGCAAAAAACCAGCTCTGGATCAAATTAATGTCTTATTCAACAGACCATGTAGTTGTGTGTATGTAGTAATATGACAAAGCTTGAACTAATTTTGTACGTATGTCTGGGATGGTACTCTGCTCTGAAAATTAATTTCCATAATCTTGACTAGTCTTGAAGGGGGGAAAAAAAAGCCAAAAAAAAAAAAGAAGCCAAGCACACCCAAAACATGAGTTTTATGAGATATGTCTCCTTACACAAATACTGTTATGCAGTAATTAATGTTCTCTTAGAAACCACCTGTGAAATGGCTTGTTTTGTAATTAAATGCAAATTTGTATGGCAGTAATCAGAAAGGATAGGCACTGAATCTGTATACTAAAAGAGAAATTTTTAGTAGTTACGCTTTTGAGTGAAATATTTGTTGTAACTAATTACGATAATATATGGCTACCTACACTAAGGTGTGTCAAAATGCTATTTAAACCTCTGCCATCAGCAGAAGTCAGACCCTTGCATTTGAGGATGTATTCCTTCTTTTAGTGAAAGTGTGCAATGATCTGCTGGCATTTAGTGACTACTCAAACCTAATTGTGATGTCCATATAACAAGTATCCATTAAACTGTACCATGTAGCTCTTTTTCCCTTTCCCTCCTAGAAGACGCTCTTTTGTCTAAGTAAAATATGTTGTGGTTTAGTGTAGCTTGGTTTTTATCCTTCTCGGGGAAAAAAATGAAAGGTTTGGTGGGGTGTTCTTGCAGTTCAATTGACTACTTTGGTTCCAAATATCATTCCTTACCTCATTTTCTCTCTAATTGTGGCTATAGTTTTCCAGTTTTCAGGTGTTTGATTTAATGTTCCTTCAGTTTAAGGTACTCAGTCTTGTCACAGGAAGTCTCTTTACTTCTGGAGTGATCCTTGATTGCCAAAACATCCTGATGGAAAATATTGTATCTGAAATTGTATAGGTCCTCATTCAATTAGATTAATATACACTTTTTGCAATAATTTCCTTACTCTCAGAGCAGACTCAGACTCTGGTGTTAAGAGCAGCTGATATTAACAGATTGACTTTTTGATCTGACCAGGTCCTGCGGGATGTATTTCTTTGGATATTATATATGCCAAACCCGCAGCAAATAATTTGGGGTCTGTATTCCCTTAAATGGCTAACACTTAGGTGGATCACTTCTTTCTAGAGAACCCACATGTGTGAACATATCATGAGGAAAATTATCTATATCAGCAACTTACTTGAAGCACTGCTGTTATCAACACTATTCAGTAAAATTGTTGGTGCAACTTCCTTCCTGTATATTCACTTGTATTTTTAGTACAGAGTAAGAAAACATTAACAATTCATACTAAATATGAAAATAATAGGAAGTGATCATGAAAATTTAAGTCTATCCAACAATGTATATATATATTTTTATTATTCTCCTTAGTTCCCATATCATTTGTATAGCTATAACACTATAACAAATACTTGCCCATTCAAATTAGTTGCTATGTAATTTATTTCTGTTAAAATGCTTCCCATGGCAAAGGAGCATGTCTGGTAGATGTGCATGGTCTTGACTTGTGTCGTATGGCCCCCACTCTTCATGCTGCCCTGGAGGGATGGACGCTGTGCAGCTATATCAGCCACATACTTGCAAGACAGTCATTAAGACTAAGATGTGGTTTGCATTCAAACTGATTTCTTCTACTTCAAAAAGTTCTAAACCCATTTTTGTCTGTTATGTGTCACATGCAGAACACATAGCAGTGTGGTAGAAACCATTTTGCTTGTACTATTTTAGAATGATTTCTGTATTTGCAGCTTCTGTTACTATCAAATTCTGTTATTATCAAATTCAGCAATTTGCCTCAAAGACAAACAGATTAAATCACCGTTTTCCATTCGCTTACCACCAAATCATTGTAGGTCTTGTTCTGCTGTTTAAATTGCAGATGATCAGCTATTAAAAAAGTAGTAGCAAGTGAAAGTAAAATAAGCTCAAAAATAAGTATTTTTAATGTAGAATTGGGGAACTTTGAATTTACAAAGGTTCTCATAAATAGCTTACATTGTGAAGTTTATATCCATAAATAATCTTATTTTCTTTTTGCCATAAGAAAGCATCGAATTAGGAACAAAATAGAAACGAAAATCTCAGGTTTGTTGTACCAGTCAGATAGCAACTGGGAAAAGACATTAGGAAGGGCTGGGCACATTCTCATGCCATTTACAGCTTGCTAGCATTTAGTACCATGTCACTACCGGCATAACTGGACATACCAGAGCAAACTGTGCAGAGAAAAACAAAAGTGAGCACCAGAGTGGACCATAGACAAAATTATTGTTATCTTGAGCAGCAGACAATTTTAAAGTTCATTTTTGGATATGTAGAATTAGCCCATCAAATTCTACACCTTGGTCCAGTCAATAATGTAACTTCAGTTTATTATTCAGTTTCAGCTTTGATCTGAATTAATGAGTACTTTATTGATTTTAAATTGAGTGGCTATAGTGTTGTCTTCTTTGTTGCTCTCTTAATTAATTAAAAAGTTAAACACTGTCATAAGTCACTATTGTCCTTTATTTTAAAATGCTTTGAGTATTGTAATAGAGTTGTGTGGATCCATTTGTGATTTTGCCTGTTTTCAGACAGTATTTATACATGGCTAAACTGAAAAATCTAATGATCATCCATAGAGGCATGCTGTCACAGTACTTAACTATGCTCTGTATAAAATCACTCTTGCAACTATTCATGGTCTTAGCTAAAATTACATTTACCAAAATCAGAAATGGCCAAAACCTTCACTAGCATTGGATAAATACAAGTTTATATAATTTTTCCCCTGTATTAATTTTAGAGTACGGGGAAGTGAATGGTTTTAGGCATTTTTAATCACTGCAATAAGCCTGATTAGCTGATTAGGTGTTTTAGATTTTAACATTAAACTCTCCAGCCTAGGGAGACCTCTTAGAAAATGGTCTTGCTTTAGGTTTCATATGGAGAAAAAAAATATCATTAAATACAAAAAAGCTCTGAAAATTGCATTTTAAAGCTTAACTGCATAGGATGGCTCTTTTGCCTGTTGAGCTTCCAAATAAACCCCTCTTTTGAAAAAGAAATTAAATTCCCCATTTTATCTTTGCCTCATGGTTCTATAATCTAAGTTTGTGTGTGAGTATTGTTTTTACTTCATTAAAGAATGAAGAAATAAATACAGTTTCCCAGCTTCTGTCATTTTGTTTCTGGATCTCAAAATGCCAGTAGAGAGAAGTTATTAAACTAGTTCTCAACTAAGATTTTATATAGATATGGTCTCTCCAGCATGATTCCATGCAGGCATGACCATTATAGTTTTCCAGTCCTTGAACAGGTAAGGCAACTTGGACTGTTTTCACTTCTAGTGAAACAATGTAGTGGTATTTGTACAGTATACACCCAGTCTTTTGTTCTTACAATTTTTCCTGAACCCTCATGAGTATTTTTCAAAGGAAAATCCTGCCTTAATTTTCAGTTTCTTAGTATGCATATTGATAATGAGAAGTACTCTCTACAATCTAAGTGTTTACAAAAAATGTTGGGTTTGTTTTTTTAATTGTGAATCCTCATATCAAAAATCATACTGTTTAAGAAGCTAATACATACTTTTCTGATGCAGCGGTATTAATGCCATATGTTTACCACAATGCAGCCATTTAAAAAATGGGTTTTATATTTTGTTGTTCAGTGCATGTCAGATCCCAATACTGAAATAGGGAGTTTGAAACTAATAGGGTTAAAAGGACTTCTACTGTCTGTATTGTGTATGTATTATACCTACATTGCTTATACATTGTTTTTTTCCCCCTAGTATTAGCAATCTGCTTTTGTACTTTGACATAGGGATTTCCCTTGTGAATTTTGTCACAGAAAAAAGAGAATCATCAATATCGCAGTTAAACTTGACTTTCAAAGCTAATAGTATCTCATTTGGGGGCTGAAATTTAATAAATTTTCTTTGATTCTGTTTGAGTTTTTAAACATCAAACAATGAATTGGCCAGGGTGCAGTAAAATATTTAGATCTATTGACTACGGTTCAGAAGGGTAGAAGGCAAAACACTGGTGGTTTGATGTTGATAAATTCTTAGTACCTTAATCCACATTAATGTTTTCTTTTATCTGTGTGCATACTGGCAGCAAAGACGCTGAAAAGTTGGTGTATATATAAGCTATAAAAATGTAAATCAAGTGTGCACACGTGTGCATGCGTGTGTGTGTGTATTTAAAGGAATGCATTTTGTTATATTCAGCAAGGTTAACATCTGACCAGAATTACACATGCTGACAGAACACTCTAGAGAGTATGTTTGTTCCATAGGACTGTATATCCTGAACCTAGTGCACTATGTGTGCAAAAAACGTGTAGAGGACCTTTCCTGTTATAAAAATTGCATCATAGTGCATATGTTTGGCAGCCACAGGTATTGACAGGAATTCTTTAGGTCAACTTGGGAAATGCAGGGCTCCCTATTCCCACAGAACAGAGGAATGAATGAAATAAAATCTTTTCTTCTTTGTATCAGTAGATTTGCACATGCTTCTTTCAATCACAGCAGATTTCAAAGGCTCTGATATTATTTGAAATATGTTCACTCGTAATCAACATTTTACAAAAATCTAATTTTGTAAGTGGTTACAGAAAAGTAATCTGGGATTTAAAATGAATAGACTTATGTTTTAATTCATGTTTGGTGTGTACCCGTGGGTAAGGCAGCCTCTAACGAAAGCTGAAATTTATTTAAATAGTACTTAGTAAATGGTATATCTATTGATTTATATGTATTTAGTATATATCCAGTATATGTTTTAGTATATATTCTGTATATGTTGTAGTACCAGACTCTGTATTAGGTCATTAAAGACAGTAAATTATTTTTGCAGTACTCACTATTGCTGCTCAACAGATGCAGTGTATGCCAAATGAATGGATTTAATCTATTCATTTGTACTAACATATATTTGTATGTGTGTCTGTCCATCTGTATTAGAATATAATCTGACTACTGGGATCTCCTGGAGGCAGATATTGTAATTTTTGTATTAACCAGAATGAAAAATGGGTGCGTGGCATTAGATGGTGTGTGAACGTAAGCGGTGTGCCTGTGAAAGCTGCGCGTTAGATACGTATAATCGCCTCTCCGTGCTGGCGGACTCACGACATGTCGCGATAGGCAGGGCAGCGCCGCGATTGCAGGAGCGGTGCGGCGTTCCCGCTGTGCCGCGCCGTGCCCGAGGACAAAAGCGCGGGCGGCGCTGCCGCGCGCGGCCGGCAGGTGGCACTGCGACACCAAGGGCGCGCGGGCGGCTCGGCCTGCGCGCGTCCAGCTGCCCGACACCGCCGGACAGTGCTCGGACAGTGCTCGGACAGCGCTCGGACAGCGCTCGGACAGCGCCCGACTGCGCTTTGTGCGCATCCTGCCCCGCCCGCTCCGAACGGCACCCCTAGAAACTGAACAAAACTCCATTGAAGCCGCTTAGTGTGTTGTGTCTTACACCGAGTCCGCAAAAAGCGATCTAGTAACATTTTCATCTTCCTCCTCCTCCTCACTTACCCCCCTTATTAATTGGAAAGCAACAGGTTAGTTCCTTTTGCTTTGTGGATTATTCATTTTATTCTGACTTTAACTGAGTTGTTTCCAAATGAACCTCTTTCTGGAGGACTGATACCATAGTAGACAGAACTCATGCCAGCTTCTTGTTGGTGAGATCACATGAACTTTTTAATTTCATAGCTCATGTTTGTTTCACTTAGAAACACAGTTACTGCTTCTTTTCTTACTGGTTTTTATAGGCGACAGATCTGTGAAATGTGTATGCCAGCTGGGCTACTGAGCCCTTAGTGTCTTTTTTCTCGTTTCAGAACAGGGGAAGATGCTTTTTCTTCTTAACATTCTCTCCCAGCACTCTGAATTAGAGATTTATTTGCAACGAAAAATCAATTAGTCCTAAATTTATTCATGGATTTCAGGTCCAGCGATCAATGCAAGTCCACTCAGTGGGCTCAAGGGGACCCAGTTCATCCCAGTTAATGTGTCTGAAGGGGAATTACCATTGATGCTGTTTTTTTCCCTTTAGGTCAGAGATCAGGCCTTGCTGCCGTGTACTGCAGCAGCCACGAATGACTTCACCCTGGAGCTACCCAAACTGCACCTGGAGACCTTTTCAGAGGAAGGGCTGAAGGGCAGGCCAGAGGCTGCAGCATTTCAGGTTAGAGTCTAAAATAATCCTGTCTCTTGTTTTCGTTTTTTGCAACTGAGAACAAGAGACTAGGCTGCTCTGAATGTGTGGAGAACAAAAAGCTTCAAAACTATTGCAGTCAACAGTTGAAAGAGAAATAATTTTCATATATACTGTTGGATGATGTATTTCAGAGATGCTGTGAACTTTTAATTTTGCAGTTAAAATGTTAAATAATTGGCAGGGATATGACCATTGGAAAACCACAAATTCTATATTTGAAAATTCATATCACTCTATCCCACCCCCCTTTCCTCTGCTTAATTTTAGCAAGACAAATAGAAATAAAAAATGGGGGGAAAAAAAGATGAGATTTTTATGAAGCTACTTGGACAATATCAGAATTTTTCCTGTTTCAGTTTTAGAATTAACAATGATTTTTAGCCCTCATAATTTAAAAGAAACTGCGATTTGGAATACTTGAGTATAGAAGCTATTTTGTTCATGCGGGTTTAAATACTTATATGTTTCAAAATACTAATTTCATTAGGAGGAAACTGGGGAAGAAAGAAATTAAATGAAAATGTACATATTTTCAGTTCTGAAAATGGATTCTGTGCAAGCCTTCTTATTGTTTTTAACTTTGTTATGTCATCTTCTATGCAAACTATGCCTTAGTCTTTATAGCTACGCAGAATACACTATTGTTGAAGGCAAAATATTTTGTTTTCCCATTGAGAAAACAACAGGCAGAGTGAGTACATAATTTTTGCATTGTCTCTTCCATCTGAATCAGAGAGAATAAAGGTAGTAAAGTGCAAGGATGTTAGACAATGCAAGTATTGCACAGTGTGTATACTTTTCTGTAGTAACCTTTTTAATTTATTGTAGATTTTCTGTTCTAGATGCAGTATATAATTGCAGAAACAGGGTCATAAAACCACATGTTCGAGAAAGACAGATTCTAAGTTGGAAATTTCTCACTGTTGCCCTTTTGCATGCATGTGTTTCAATATGAAAAAGATTTAAATTATGTGTGGATTATCATGTTTCCATAATAAAGTAGTAGTATGCAACACCTCGAGATTCCCATGCATCTTAGTAAGCACAGCTGTACATCTCTAGCTGAGGGTAGGTTGCAAATGCTTCGCCAGTACAGTGATGATCGCTTTTAAAGCTGCACGAAAAGCTCCACAGGTGCTTCTTTTTTCAGAGAAGCTGTCATGAAATCAACAGCTTTTCAATACTACTTTTCTAATTCGGGAGCCTGTTAGGTTAAACCTGCTTCTTTTTTTTTTTGTCTCATTCCAACTTCCATTCTTTTTTGACCTTCCAGCTATTGCAGAAGCATTTGCAAGACAGCGTATTTTACCTTTATTTCTAAGAAGATGATGAGAAACAGGAGTATAAAAAGTTGCATTTCACATTTGTAGAGAATACTTGCTTGTGCTATAGCTAACACAGTAATGTATGTGCTGGATAGCTCACTGGTGGTGCAGTCATGTAAACCTACTTTTTGTTTACCTGACAGCTTCAGTTACACTTGGTTACTCTGTGCGTACACAAACAGCTCCAATGGTTCAGTTTGTATTACCGTGAAGTTCGTTTTTGCCTTCCATTTTGCTTTCTCCTTTTCCCTTTCATTTTCCTTCCCCATCTTTCCCTCTTCCTCTCCCTATCTCTAGTTACATAGTGCTTGTTTGATAACTTTCTAAGCACATTGTAGAGATTTTCTGATAAAATTTTCCTTTTATAGCTGGGAGTCAGCTAATTAATTTTAATTTCATGCAAAATTACATTAAGAGCAATCCTGTAATCTTGAATGAGGTAAACAGTGTGTAATATCTTTGTGGACACTTATTAAAACCAGTGGAATTGTTTGCGTGCATGTTTTCTAGAACTGCTATAGTTAGTCTGGGACAAGTACAACTCAGTTAAAGGCCTTATTATCAGCAAGTGTCAGACATGAGGCGTTTTTTCCCAAGTCTAAATTCATTGGTATTTGATGGTTGATTCTTTAAAATTGCATGAAAAATAAAGATCTTAAATTAGAGTGTGATAGGGATGCAGCACTAGCTATCAGAACGGTAGAGTACTCACAGAAGATGATGTTCTATTTTTATTATTCATACATCCACTTTGTAGTAGGTGTCTGAAATCAGTAATTAATTATATATTCATTGGTCTGAGTGCATAACTTCTTCATCATATGGAAGTGGTGTGCATCTTTTAAAAAACTGTACACTCTATTTTAGACCTTGAGATAATGAAATGAAGTATTTGGACTGACCATTTTGTGTATCTTCTCCAAAGCCTGCACTTCATGGAAATTGGCTCCTAATTTGCAAAATTATGTAGTAGGCTGAAATGTTAAGTTATTCAACAAACATATCCTTGCAGTGAGTATCTTCTAAAGCCTCATGCAAGTAGTGAAAGTATGACTTAACTTGTAGGCATTTGTTAAATTCTTGAGGACTGCAGCAGAGCTACTATAGTAGTTTGAAAATGTCACAGTAATTGGATAAGTGATGAAAAAGGTGTAATATCCGTAATATTAAAATATGATTGCTATCGCTTTGGAACAGTCTCACCTGGAATTTAATTGCTATGAAGAATATTATGTCACAAAGTTCTGCTGTTACTTAAGTTTGAAAGAGGAAAATTATAGTATTGTTTTCAAGCACCTGAAACACAATGAACATAGGATTTAAGGTGTGCTGTTCTGGATGTGCTTGAATGTTCCCAATGGAGACAAAAAGTGGAACCAAATGTGAAGCCTCCAATGGATACAGAATATAGGGTTAAAATGGCAACTAAAGTCACATGGTATTGCCAATTCTAGTAGCCTTGCTTGGAAGATGACTATTTAACCGGTAAAGAGTTACCAGCTCTTTATAAAATACAAAATTCAATTGTGTTACATCTTAAGAAAGTGGATAAGGTTACTTAATAATCTTAACACTCTGCTGAAATAGTTTGTTGGCTCACAGAAAAAGTGGTCATTCAGAAAACTAATTCTGAGTTGTCTCAAGTACTTTTACATTAAATATGTAATTGATACTAATGCCAAAATCCAAAAAGCCATCAAATAAATCAGATGAGATTTATATAATTATGTATAAATAAGTATCAGTATATACCACTGTAGGTTTCTTCTGTTTGGAGATGTAGATACAGAAGGGTAGAAACTGGTATGAAAGAAATTTCTTGAAGCAAATTTAGGTACCTCAGACACATACGTTAATGTTATGTTTTAAAGGAATTATAGTTGATTTATGCTAAAATGGCTTCTAAATATTTTTCAGCATGATACAGCCTATCTGAAGTCATGACTTCAGATACTAGTTGAGCACAGAAAAGGAACCAGAAAAGGATCTGGGAGTGCTGGTTGGCAGCAGCTGAACATGAGCCAGCTGTGCCCAGGTGGCCAAGAAGGCCAATGGCATCCTGGCTGGATCAGCAATAGTGTGGCCAGCAGGACCAGGGCAGGGATGGCCCCCTGTGCTCAGCACTGGTGAAACCACATCTCAAATCCTGTGTCTGGTTCTGGACCCCTCCCTCCCTCACTATAGGAGGGATATTGAGACACTGGAGCATGTTCATAGAAGGGCAACAGAGCTGGTGAAGGGTCTGGAACACAAGTCCTGTAAGAGTGGCTGAATGAGCCGGAGTTGTTTAGCTTGTGGAAAAGGAGACTCAGGGGAGACCTAATTTCTCTCTACAGCTACCTGAAAGTAGGTTGTAGTCAGGTTGTAGTCAGTCTCTTCTCCCAGGCAAATGGCAACAGGACAAGAGGGCATAGGCTCAAACTGTGCCAGGGGAGTTCCGTGTTGGACATCAGAAAGGCAGTAAGGCATTGGAATGGACTTACCAGGGAGGTGCTGGAGTCAGTGTCCCTGGAAGTGTTCAAGGAACAACTGGATGTGGCACTTAGTGCTATGGTTTGTTGGTGTGGTGGTGTTCAGACAAGGGTTGATGATCTTGGAGGTCTTTTCCAACCATAATGATTCTGTGATTCTCTCCTTCAGGTGGCTTTGAGATGGTTGTTTTCACTTTGTCTTGCCTGTCTCTGCCTCCCTTTGTTTTTGTCTCTGTCTGCCCCATGCTCATGTGCTCTGCTGCCAGTGTCTATGTGCTCTGTGCACACCCTGCACTGTATGCATGCCCTGCTGGCTGTGCTTGCTGCTGTGTGCACACCGACCATGCACACCTGCTCTCTGGTGCTCCTCCTTTCCTTCTCCCAGCATGCCTGCTCTCTCTGCCCTACACACTCTTGTGCTTTCCCTAGTCAATCTCTGCCTGCTACTCTGCCTGCTACTCTGGTCTCGCTCTCTCTTCTGCTTCCTGTGCCTCTTTCCCACTCTGTCTTTCTTGCTCTAAATCTGTCTTTCTGTCCCCACTGTCCCTCTGCTTTTCCCTCCCACCTGCCCCATCTTGCTCCCCATCTCACTGTTTTCAGCGTGTATCCATCTGTTAATGCAGGTTTAGAAGGTCCACATGGGATTTATATGTATTTCTTTGCCGTTCTTAGGTGTTCTGAGGTAATTTAAAATTAAAAGTGTTGCAAAAAGATGAAGACATATACTGTTAGTAATAATATAGTCAAGTACTGATGTATCTTCAGTGTTAGCATATAATCATTATAAATTTACGAAGAAGTAGGTTCTTACCAGTTATGCATTCATGCATGATTTAGTCATGCATTATCTAATTGTGCTGTAGGTCCACTTTTTCTAATTAATTGGGCAAACATAAATGTAGTTTTAGGAGCTTCCTAATTTGTATTTATTTTCACTTGTTTATTAATTTTAGATTTATGCTTGATAGATTAGAAGGTGAAAGATATGCATAATTCTGCTGATAATTTTCCTCAAAATAATAAACACTTTCTCATTTCTGAGTTTGCTTGTCAATAAAAAAGTTCTTACCAAATTGAGGAAGCAAGTGATTTCAAAGGTAACATTATAAGTCTGTCATCAGATTTTATCCTCTGCATAGGGCTTGTCTTTCAAACATAAATCAGTTCTGGTATGAGGACTTAATGAGATGAATTAATCATGCGGCTGCTGCTTAAAAACTGTATTATTGGTATTTTAAACTTTGTACTTCTGTTTTAGAGCTTTTTTCTTTTATTAACAGGGCTGTTAAAAGAAAAAAAAATATTCTAATATTTCAGAATGAAGAAACATTTTTTAGAGAGTCTTGAAAATGCAACATGCCCACTCTTGTAGTGTTTTCTTTTTATTTATGTTGTTTCACCAGAGAAGGAACTATCCGTTGTATTACAGAGGCCAGAATGCTGCCTCTTCTGGAATCAGATTGCCGTTTCTTGTCAGGTAAAACTGCGTCTTCATTGTCCTGGAGTTCAAGGGCAGCTAGGCTGCCTTCCCATCTCCATAAGGACTAATTTCTTCTTCTCCTCTCCAAAAGGACTAATTTCTTACCTAGTGTCAAAATGTAGTGCTTCTGGACTGACCACAAGCGTGTCTTTCAATATACTGTTTAAAGAGAAAGTGATTCTTTATTACTTGACTGCTACTTTACACTTGCACTTTGAGTTGAAATACTCATAAGTAAATGTTTCAAAAGAATTAGAATGGGGCATCACCTCTTGTAACCCTGACCTTTTGCAAACTCCAGTTTATCAAATATAAAGTTGGTACTTGAGTTAAGCAATAATTGACAGCTAAGTAAAGTCTGAATAACCAGACTGAAGAGGTGTAACATGGAGAACTCTAATTTAATCTTCTTGAATATGTTCAGCTGGTATCTGGAGTTGTGGTTCTAGATATGTTGTATCATGCTGCTAAATGTTTAGAAGCCATTTTAGCATAATTCAACTATAATTACTTTAAAATGTAAGATTAATGTATATTAGGAAAATAATGTTTAAAACTTTAAAAAGGTATCTTCTAAGTGCCAGTGATGTTGGAAATTTGCTTTCTCTAATTTGAATTTCACACTGCTTCTCCTTTCCACCACTTAACTGCCAAACTTCCTTTCCTCTTCACAGCATTTCTGTTAGCAGTCTTTTCCTGCCTCTCCCCTAGGGGCTCTCTCTCCTTTCGTCATTTCCCTAGTCCTTGTCATTAGCCTCTTTCCGTCACTTTCTCAGCCACCCTTGAGCTTTTTTGTTTCTTCACTTGCCTTTCTTCATACTAATAAATTAGGACAGATTATATGAAGAACCTTCTCAGAGGGCATTGTAGTTGACTGGTAGACTCTTGCACTTCCAGCCATGCTGAGTCTTGGCCTTGTGGAGACCATAAATATCAAAGTCAGTGTCTGTAATCACCAATTAATCGAGTAGTGAAAGCTCTCTTTGTGCCTGTGACACTACTAGTTCTTGTCCAGCCCCTTTCATAAGCACTATTTGTAAAAATGTTTCAGCTAAGATGATGATTATCTTGATTATCTTGAATGCCAAAGCTAGTATATAATCATTTAACCTTTCATTAACTTTCCTCAATGTAAAGTTTTCTTTCTTGGACCTGTCAAGCAATCATGTAACTATCTGTCCACTTAGACTTTTTTGTACATTTACATCTGTTGCATGTGGGTGATGTCTTAGGAATTATCTGTGCTAATATGCAAGAAAGCTCTTTAAGAACTGTGTAAAATATCATCTTAACTCACTAAGTTATTTATTTAGTTTTGCTTTTGCTTGTAATCCTGAGACTTTTTTTTTATCTGGTTACCAGGTTGCTGCATCTTAAAGCAGGAAGCATCTTTCTTGTTTGCTACTCACTATTCTTTAATGAGAAAAATTACTTTAGAATAATGATGATCTCAATATGTATACAAATCCGCCTCAGTGAATAAGGGCAGACTCCTAATAGCTGTAACTGCAAAAATAAAGGATCATTTAATCACAGAAGACATCAAAAGTAGTTTTCACAGCACCTTGTTAGGTAGATTTTTTTACTTCAGAAATCCTGTCTTTCAGAACTGCATGGGTTTATCTGTGCACAGTATCTTCAGAAAAGGAGTAATTTTAACAGATAACAACTGTGTAACTTTGTGACTGTATTTTGTTTGAGTGTGCAGTGTGTACCATTGTAACACAGACATGTCCATTAAGAAGCAGAGATGTTTAATTGTTGATAATCATGTGGGTTACAAATCAAATTCATGAGGTTTATACCGTGAAAGATTAGGAATTGTCTGGAGTCTTACTTTTTTTGTACTGGTTCTTTTAATTTCAAAAACTAAGAAAAAATGCTGAACAAGTGAGTTTAAGCAATAGAAGCTAATAAGGTGGTAGACTGTATTACACAAATGTTTAAGTAGAAGAAACAGAATCAAACTATTTTCTATTCTTAATTACATTGAAGAAGAAGAAAACCTTATTCAAACGCTGAAACTTCTGTTTAGTCTTTTTTTTTGCTTAACTGCTTAGTAGTCCATTATTATAAAACAGGCCTCCTTGTTATTCTTATCAATTGCTTACAGAGTAAAAAACAATTATTAAATATTACACTATACTAGTAAAAGAATTTTGTAATGGAATTGAGGGAGAAATTTCTGCCCAGATACTGCATTTGGTGAGCCTTGTAGTTAAAGACCTGGAAGAGGAAGGGTTATCTACAACTTGAGCAAGTTTATTATGGCTTAGTGATTTGCTGATTGATTTCATTTGCTGTCAGTTAAGGCTGTCTTAATGTCAAGCTTTCTTTGCATAATGCCTTGAAATAAAGACTGATGAAGATTTTTCAGATTGATGCCACTTACATAAACTGACCCTGATTTGCCCTTCTGGATGACAATATAAGTGACAGCAGTTAGGCAAAAATATAGCAATGAATATGCAACTTAAAGATTAAGAAAAATACAGTAAACCTTTCAGAATATAAAACTAGGCATAAAAAACAGGCTGTTCTCTTATTTCCACACTTAACAGATATTGAAGAAATGGACTGGGATAGCAACCCAAATGCCATACTTCTGAAGTGAAATTTGAAAAGGATAAGTTTTGAAAGGATAGAAGTTAACGTGCTTTGTTTTACCAAATTCTAACAATTTATCACCAATTAATTTTTGTTGGGGTTTTGGTGGTTTTTTTTTTTGGCGGGGGGGTGTTCGGGTTTTTTTTAATGGTGCTTTGTTGTTTTTGGCTTATAGATTCACATATGTTATTACTTACAAATTTCATCTTTTATGTTGTTATTTTGCAGGAATCATAACAAGCTATTTTGAAGCTGTTGTCTTGGTTTTTCAATTATACTGAATTGATTGCTTGTCAAGTGACATGCGTTACTAGTATCCTAAGATCAAAAATTCCAACATTATATTGGACCGTGAAAAGCACAAATTCATGGGATTCATAAAATCTCTGCTGTAGGTGTTCCAGGACTAATATGCTTTAAGGAGGGCACCCAGTACTTGTCCATTGCAGTACCCAGTTTCCTTATAGTACTTTACAACTCTCCCTTTGTTATGGTCTCTTTCCTCATTTTTGGTCTCTCCCTGTTAGAAGCAAAAAGGTGGTAAAAAATTAGGGGGTGAGGAGGGAATGGAGACAGCTGGAAGGTGCTCCAGACTATAATGCAAATAGGGTGAATGTGGAACTGTTGTGTAAACCCAAATAATAAGGATACACAGCCTGCATGTTGGCAAGTTTACCTGCAAAGGTTTGGATCTTTTACACCTTTTAAGAAGATAATATCCATGGAATGAGAAAAATTTGTTTATCCTCCTAGAACTTTGACAGAATTTAAGATTCCTTTGGATTGCTTCAGCATCATAACTTTTTTGATAAAGTGTAGTTTTGATAAAGTAAAGATCAGGGGGGAAGAGCAATTCCTTCCACCTGTGCAGGCAAACGTATGACATAGATTTAATTCCTGAAGACTATTCTTCTGTTCTGATTTCTCTCTGTAAAGAGGCAGCTGGGTGTTCTTTGCCAGTACCAGCATCCATTGGTGAGTCCCCCTCTTCCTGATTCAGTTTAATTGACAAGTCGTAAAGGGAGACATTAGACAGCAAAACCTTCTGCCATTGCCACAGTGTAAAGTGCCAGACTTTCCCTTCACCCAGTTTTCCAATCTCAAAGTAGTATTTTTGGTTTTGGATTAATATTGTGTAAGCGAAAGATTAGAAGTTGGAGTTTAAATTTTCAAGTTTTTACACATGCTTTGCAAAAACCACAGGACTGGGTTTTGAGAAGAGATTTTCCTGCAGGTCAAAATGTGATGTTTGCCTGGACCTTGGCAAAGGTCACTGTCCTAGATGCTTGATTTTTCTGCCTTTATTCCACATGAGACTTGCCACAATTTTACTCCTTTGGGAAATAGACTGTGGCACTGAATAAATATTTAATGCCTAGAGAGCACATAGAATAGCAGTAAACTGGTTGTCCCTGTTAAAAACAGATTGGGCAGGGAAAACTGAAAAAAAAGAAAAAAACAAAACCAAACCAAAACCAATTAGAAAAAAAAACCCGCAAAACCAAACGAAACAAACAAAAAAGAAAACAAAAAGAAAAAAGGAAAAAAAGAAACAGGCCTAAAACATCTCCAGAATTTCTCCCAGTCTTCACCATTTTAATTGACAAATCTTCCAAAAAAAATCATGTTTTTGTGTTAAACACCCATTTATTGTCCTATTGCTCTTTGAACCCACATAAAGGCAAGCATTTTCACATGACTTGCGGAAAGGACTTCTACATCTTAACTACACACTTTCTGAAAAACTATTTTTAGGTTTGTTTTGAAAATGGCTTCTACTATTTAATTTAGTGTTATTATGTTAATGTTAAATATTTCCAGTTTACTGTCTTTATACTAGCCATGTTTTGGCATTGACTGTCATAATCACTGTCCATTCTTGGATATTCCATCAGAAGTTTCTTTTCAGGTTGCTTTCCTCGTTTCTGAGCTACAAGAAAGTGAAAACAGTAGAAAGTGTCTGTAGTTTCTAGAATCTGTAAGCTATGGTAGTGATTTCTCTGTTACCAACATTCATAGGCACAATTACTCATAAATTACCTAACTGCAAGTAGTGGTCCAGCTCTGAAAAATAGATGGAGGAAATAGTAACCACTTAACATCAAAGGTAGTTTGAAAAATGCTACTCTCTTGCATGTTTTTAAGTTAGGATGATCTAACTTAAGTTAGGCCTTTCAGTCCGGATACTTGGATAAGAACCAGCTGCTGTTGTTGATGCACCATTAAGATCAGTGCTCAAGTACATGATATTGTGATGCCTGCAGTCATTACCAAAGTAAAAAGATTAGAAAGGGCTTTCTCAATCTCATTACAACACCCCATGATATTGGATGTTTTACTTCTGATCCTGTTAGTGAAGAATACTTCATGCTTTCTAAGCAAACACATCTCACCAGTGCCTATTCTCCTGTTTTCTCCTTTCATGGTTGCTAAAAGTATCCAGTTTTATAAACAGAATTCAGGAAGTCACTTTATCTCTTATGCTTCTAGGAAATTGAATCCGATTCCTGACTATTGGCCAGGGAAAGGACCTTACTTGCCAGGCTCTCCGCTTAATAATGTGTATGTTCATTGTGACAGTCAGTATTAGGTGTACTGTGTTCTTTAAATTTCCTCCTCCTGTTTTGGAACAAAAGTCGTTGTCACTGAAATTTCTAGTAAAACATTTTCATAGCATAAATTAGGTCTGGGAAGTAAGTCTGACTGAAAATCTAGCCATGTTGTTGGGGTTTTTTAAAATGTTGTAAAGTTTAATAATGTATGAAGCAAACTAGTTATTAACATTTGAGTTTAGGCAGAATGAAGGGAGGACACCCATCCATTCTATATATGGCATTGAACATTAGATTAAGGGTGTGGCCATGAATTTGAGGAATGCAGTTCAACTTTTCTTGGTCATTATGTTCTCTAGAGAGACTGACTACTGCTTTTTCTTGTGCTGGCATCATGAATTTGTGCAATTAAATGGAGTTTTGGTGAGAAGTCAAAGTGAAAAAATGAATTTTCTGTACATAACAGGTATACTTTAGAATTTTGTTGCAAAACCACAAAATACTGCAGTATGTAGGATGAAATACTTATGTTGAATTAAAAAGCAGTGCTACCATGAGCATTCTTAAGAAAAGCAAAAGAAATGAAGCAGGTATTTCACAAAACTTTGCAGACTTTTCTAACCCCTAGGCTGTTTAAACCTGAGCACTCATGTAAAATCGGATACAAATATTAGGACTCAGTAGTGAGTCCTAATTATGTATGAGCCACATAATTGCAGTTGTCATACTGACTAAACCTGCCTGAAAAGACCTTTGTCTCTCCTAGTAAATGGCAACTAGAGCACAGACTGTCTTCAGGTTTTTGCATGGAAAAGAAAAAGTGGACACATTTCCCCCTTCTATCTATATGTAAAATACTTCAGTTTGAGAATGTTTTAATATGCAATTAAAAAGCTGCTTCTTGTGGCCAGAAAGGAATAATCTATACCTCTTCATAGCTCTAGTAAAAACATTTAAGGAAATGTCTATATACTGAGCCCAGATTTTGTGGGGTGGTTTATTTTTTTCTCCTGGAGTCAGTGACAAAGTTTTTCTACAGTGGTTAGATCAAGTGTTTTTTTCACAAGTAAAACATTTTTCTTTTCTAAAAGTAAATGAGATTGGTCTTAGTTAAGAGAAATGAAAAGTATATGAATGAAAGAACTATTCTAATTTTCAGTAAACGACTGTGTTAGCAAATAGTTGAATTAGTTACTTACGTTGGATAGTTTGTGGATAGCATTTCCGAGAGCAGAGGAGTTCTAGGGAGCTCACATTTACATTCCATGGGAAATTGCTTCAGACTTTTTAACTTAGTAATCTGATAGATTGTTGTCTGCTTCTCTTCCCTCCCTTAATTATTCTCCTACACATTCACCTATTGTTAATACATAAATTTTACACAACTAAGACTTAGTGTTTAGGTAACATTTATTTATAAAAATTGTTTTGTTCATATAAGATATCCATATGTAGGAGTTCCGTAATATGGGAAAGACTATGCTTTTTAATATTTATTTTACTAATGTGTATTTGGTTGTGGAAAACAAAATTCTATACTTCAGCTTTTGTATGTTTTTTCTGGTTCCATGATGTCACTTCAGTAGGCCAAAAGCAATATCATCAAGATTCAGACAACTTGTACTTTAACTTGACATTTCACCTGAATTTTGATGAGAAGTTTTACTCTTTTCTTTCTCCTTAAGACTGAAAGTGTGATGGGACACTGTAATGTTTTATAATAAAACTACATCCTGACTTTTCTGTAGTGATTGCTGCTGTTTGGTTCTTCTCGTCAGTGGTAATACATTGTGCTCACATTCGGTAGATTTTCATGCTCACTGTAATGTGGAATTTATAGTAGTTTCAGTGACTATCCTTCTCCCTTTCTTTCATCCCTGTCTAGAATATACACTGCAAAAGATGCTGTAGACAGGGTACCAGCATGAAACTTCTTTCAATTTCCATTTCTTTCTCACTAAAACCACTTACTTGAAAAATTCTAACCCTTCCTTACAAACTTAAATATTCATTTGTAATCAAGACTGTGTAAGAGGATGAGAAGAGTTCAGTGTAGTGGTAACATTTTCCTCATTGCTCTAGCTTAAACTGCAAGTTCTTTGGGGCAGGGATTGTTTCTCCTTTACATTTTGCATGCAACTGTGCTTGACTCTGTGCAATGGACAGTGAGAATGGTCTTTGCATGTAAACATTATTGGCCTATAAAAACTTGCATTTCCTTAATTTTGTTAAGTGACAATTTTCTTGTGTAGTCCAGTGCTATTTTTAAGTAGTCCTGGCTGCAGGTAACTCCTTTGCTATAAAATTCTCAGGATGCTTTCTACCTGATCATACCAACTAAACACATTGGTCTTAATTTATCAGTTTCTAAAAGACTGAGGTAATTTCTGAAAGTCTTACACTTTGTAATAATTTTCATGGCAATTGTTGTCATGCCCATCCGCTGTGGTTTCCAATAGAAGCACTTTCCCTTCCGTCGCTGTCAATTTCAATGCTCCCTTTTCAATTTTCTTGTAGGAAGTCATGTCATTACCTCTTGCAGAGAATCTAGCCTTTTATTTAGAGCTTCATTCCCTTGGGCTATCCGCTGAGACCTACAGGGTAAAGTAATTGTTATTGAAGCGAAGGGGATAGAGTTAGGTCCCGTGTGTGGCACTGAGTCAGCTTTCGTTGGGGGGGAAAAAAAGTTGTAACAAAACTGACCTGCTTTTTGGCACATTTAAATTGTGCATGCCACGCTTGAATGGAACTGAACAAAAAGTTTAGTGTTGAAATGAGATACAAGGAGAATAGATCATTAAAGAAGTGCCAAACAGCTGCAAAAGTGCAATTTTGCTGAATGCAGTTTCCCTTGAGGTCTTTTCCCCCATGCCAGAGAAGCTGCTGTATTTATATCCTCCACTGCTGCCACTAGACATTTTGGACTATGGGTCAAGGCAGCCAGAATGGGTTTTCAAATGCTAAAATGTATGGGGGAAATTAATTTTAATCATTTCTTCTCCAAATATAGCTCAATTAAATATATAATAATTATCCTGAAATCTTGTTTCTGAAGACAAAAATTAATTGATGTATGTTTTGTTTTCTGGACTCATTTTAATGAATCTTATTTGTGTCAGTTCAAAGCAAGGCAGTAATGACAGGCATGTAGAGCTCCACTCCATGGAGCTTTGCTTTCACACCAGTTGTTTTTGCCTGAATTCTGCTTCAGCTAAACTCTGTACCTAAATGAAATTCTCAGTCTTTTCAGATTCTCATGTAAGCAGTTTGTTACTAGAGTTAATCTAGTCAATTTGCGTTAATCTTTCATTCTTCTGAAATCTATTCATTATTCTTTCTCTTGTTCTATTTCATCTTTTTGGACATGCACTCCTTGGGTAATTTACTACCTGCTAACACTATGTTTAGCTGAGCAATTCCTGAAAGGAGAACCAAGCAGTGAAACACAAATTTCAACTTTTCTGCACATTTTTGGTTTCTAAAGTATATTGTGTAAAGCAGATAGTCTTATTATTCTGGCTGCTGCTTCTGATGTTACAATGTTGATGCTTATATTGTCAGGCTATTAGTCTTTTTGACACCTTTCAATAAGCATAATTTCAGCATAAGGTCTCCTTCCTTTAGTTTTGTCCTTCCAAACTTGAGATGCAGTTCTATGATAACAGCAGGCCAAATAAATCCTGAGTTAATGTTATTACATGGATATAAAAATAAAGAAACTTACTTTTAATAATTTTGTATTTTATTTGTAACTTCAGAGTAGTGTAAAACTTTAAGTGGAAATTTTCATTTACTGCAATTTGGAGCTCATAATCCAAATAATTTTTTTAAACTGTGTTCTCAATGGCCAAACACTAAGGGCAAGGGAGACCACATGTAGTGTCTTAACTGGGAATTTAATAGTCCTTTTTTATAATGGGTGATAAATACATTAACACTTTGATGAGAAGTCTGCTGATTTGCATATGCTGATCTGTATTTTTCTTGTATGTTTCTACTGTAACTTCAATGAGAACAGCTGAAGTTTGAATAACCTTTGAATTTCATAAATTAATTTTTAAAAAAGATTGGTTTTCTTTTTGTGTTTCCAATTTCTTGAAGATTATGTGATTTGTCAGTATTAGACATTTTCCTCTTTAAATAAAGTACTCCTGTAGATTGGAATCTTTCAGTCTTGTAGGTTTACAGCCAGTAATACATGCAAATGCAATTTTACAGCATCTATAGCACTATGCACCTGAAAATTACTGGTTCTAGAAATGGTGTACAGAACTAGACAATGACTGGTTATTCAAAAATACACTGAAGGAATGTTAAAAAAAATGGGTTTACATATTCCCTGGAGAACTGTTCTAAGCTTAAGTGTTTTCAGTCCTTTTAAAGATTGATATGGAGAAAGAAAGCATGGCGTCATTATTGCTCTTTTGCGCTTATGTTCACTGGTGTGTAGTTTATAAACAGCATCAACTTAGTTTGTTTTATTTTTACTCTCAACTTCGGTTTCTCATCTTCACCAGCCTGTACTCAAAGCAAAAACTTTTTATGCATGCCCTCATATGACATCAGAGGAGTCATCTCTGAACAGGTCATGTATTGGTTTGAAAACAAACCAGTGGGAGATCACAAGTCAAGATTGAAATTAAAAATAAGTGAAATAATACAAGGAAAAAGCACTGACAAAGTCAGATACAACCTAACACCCTGTTAGGGTGGTAGAAGCAGTCCAACTGAAGTAGTTCAGTTGAAGCAGTGATCCTGTGAAGGTCTAGTCTCCAGCTGAAGATCCAGTGGTAGCTCTGGTCCTCTGGGAACCCAGTAGACAGTGCTAGCTCCGGCAGTTCCAAGGCCAGGTTATATCCAGGTGGGAACACCTGGCTCCTCCCTCCTCGGCAGAGCATCCCACAATGGGATGAGATAAGTCCATGAGTCACACGGTGGGTCCCTGATGGCCCATTGCCTGTCATGCGGGGTGGGTCATTAGCAGCTGATAATAGCTAACGGCCCACAGCTGGTGGTAATAGAATACTTAACTACATCTATATTGCAACCTAGGACAGGTCATAAAGCCCTTCTTCCACTCAAAATCTTCAGAGGCCCTTTTTCTAATTAAATAAAGATCTAAAATTTAAAATGCTTTGTTCCTTTATGATATAACTAGCACCTGATTTTTAAAAAAATTCTGATTTTGGACTCGGGGGTGGTTAAATTGCTCTTAGGGATTTTCTAGATGGCGATACTGTTTTAAATGTTCAATAGCTGTAAAAAAAAGAGATTGTTAAAAGTACTTAGGCTTAAAATAATCCATCCATTGAAAGTTATATTTGAATTTGGGCACTGTTGCTCATTTTTTTCCTAGCCCAGTGCCTTCAGCCTAAAAGCATCCTTCTTCCATGTCAACCTAGGAATATGTTTTTATCTTGAGTTGTAGGCAGTTATCTGGGAAGTCATGCATCTGTGTTCATGAAGATGCCTGTGTATTGTCGTAGTGCTGGAGCAGGGGTCTCCTCTCACACTGAAGACACCATTGGCATTAAAAGCACTCTTACCATTCGCTTCTGCCGTATTAATAGTATGTGATGTAGGATGTTGATGTCACAAATAATAGTGACATCTTCTATACATTAAAGCATTCTGCGGAGTGAAAAGAAAGGAAAGAGATCTCTGAAAAAAAAACCTTTCAGCATCTGATTATTTCTTCTTTGTTTTTGATTAATGTGGAGCAATTACTTACTATTTGTGCTCTTAAAATTGACAATCCTATGTAAATTTCAACTAATAACTTGGATTGTGTTTCATCCCTGGAATGACTTTGTAATCTCTGAATTAAGTTAAGATTGGAAGTGCCTTTTGATGGTCCTTTGGTCCAAGCCCCTTTCACAAGCAGGGATATCTAGAGCCAGTAATGTTTAAAATCAGTATTCTTCAACTCCACTATTTCTGTGGCCTCCTAGGTTAAGTCTTTTGCCCACTAACTTTCTTACAATATTCAACTGTCTGAAAATATTTCAGATTTTTAAAATGAGTTGCAGTAATATTGGTTCCTATAAGGTGGGGATCACTACATCTCGCCTTTCTGAACACAAGTAATTTTCTGGGTGTGTATTCTTCAAACATTTTGTCTGTAACTGAAGACAAATTTTTATTGTTTTATGGTCTGTTCCCAGTTGTAACGTCACACTGTTACAAGCACATTCAAAACCAGAAGTGCTTGCTTAAATGCAGACCATGTAGATGTGTATAAATGCCAACTCTTACATTATAAAAATTAATCAGGAGTGTTGCTGAAACATCTTATTGTTATGTATATTTAAAAACTATATGCATCTTACTGCTATGTGTACTTAAAAACAAAAGAAAACTCTCATTATCAGAGAGGAAAATATTTCTGCAGAGCTAGATTTATGTTCTGGGAGATTCTGTCAATTGACTTTCTTGATTACAGAACAGTTTCCAGATCTGCCAATGTATTTGTATCTATAATGTTCAAATAGGGATCTAAATTAAAGTTGTGAACTCCATAACAGATGCACTGAATCATTAGGTGACAGATCGCATAATTTACAAGTGGCGAGGCTCTATGCCCATTCCCTCCTGGTGTATCAGGCTTCCCAGTAAGGGGAGCTTTTGTGTTGTTGAAGACAATCTGTGACTGACATAAGTTACTTAAAATCATTTGTGCCTTCCATTGGCACATCTGAAAACCCAATGTATTTGCCTTTCCTCAGATGTCATTTAGAAGAAATGTTCATCACGCTCATGCCACCCACTGGAAGACTCAAAAATAATGCTTGCTCTAACCTGTTTCTGAGCAAGAGTGACCTAAACTAACTCTGACCCTTTGCTAGCGAGTTGTGATATACTGGAAAGAGTGTGTACCTATGGGTGCATAACTTCCACATCAGTAAGGAATCATTAGTAACTGCAAAACCACTTCCTTCTGGACTAAAAAGAAATCTAGATTATTCAAAAAAACAATTGCCATGTCTGAAAAGAAAAGCTTGTGAATACATTTTTCCTAGATTTAAAATTTTCAAATTCATTAAGCAAGAGAACAAATTAAATATATGAGTAGGTCAGCAAGGAATTATTAGAAACTGCTGTTTCAGATAACTGCATGGACTTAATGTGCCTGTGGAGATGTAGGATGAAGGTATATAGGTTAGTGGCTTCACTAGCTTTGTAGTAGTAGAGGTAAAAGGAAGAAGTTAAAGTAATGTCTCTATATTCTAGTTCAGTGAAACCTTTAAATATCATGTGTGACGTAATTAAAGGAACAAATTAGATTTCTGGGAGATTTGAGACACAGCTTGTTATGCAATGGTTATAATCCTTGTTTATGGGTCACGAGCCCAAGTCATAGTCCTATTTCAACGTATCTCATTTTTAACATGTGGGTCATTGCCATTTGAAGACTCTCAGGCAGTGTTATATAGAGATATATCCCCATTCCTGCTTGGTGTTTTTTCTGAATAGATCCAGCATTTTAGTCATGTTGAATGTAAAATAAAAAAATTTGAAATCAGGATTTGAGCTGACACCAGCAGACTTGCAGAGCTATATGAATACACTTGTAGGGCTAGCACCACAGTATTTAAAAGCTTTCGGATATTCTTTCTGATAAATAAAGATATGATGTTGTTGACTTGCCATGGCAGTTTTCCACACTTCACTATAATGAAATAACTTGATTGATTTCAGTGATGCTAGCTGTTATTCTGAAAAGCAGTAGTGTGTTTGAGAACATAGAGGAAAACAGGAAAAACCTTTGTGAGTGCCTGTTTGTGGGACTAAGTTTATAAGTCTGTACCACAGGCATATTCAGAAGGTCAGTTTCATATTATCTGTACTATGTTCTTACAGTTGCAACTCACTACAGGTCATTTCAAATGGGAAAACTGTAACTTATAAAATGTGATTAACCAGTTGTAAAGAAGACCAATAATCTCAACAGTGTTAGACTATTTAGGATAGATATAAAGTTACCAGTAATGTCAAATCATTTGTTCTCTCTTGTGCTGCTAACTTTATTATGAGTCTGATCAATATTACACGACTGGGACATTCTTACACTATATACATGAAAACAATTATATTTTCTCAGCTATACTGTAATCAGATTATTTACTTTCTGAGATCTGTAGGTTTCTGTGTTTCTTTTGTTGCTACCAAATTAATTTCCCTAAGATGAAGTGGGATGACTCATTTTGAAAGTATGCAAATTTACCTGAAATTGTGTTGTGATTCTTTATAAACATAAATTGAATATGCACTGAGTCTTGTAGTTAAATAAAATAAAAAATAGTATCAACTCTTCAATGCAATACTGCATGTTTGAAAACAGCTCACTTTCTAATTGGGCTGCACGGTCATTTGCTTTTCCTCGATGCTATTAATGTTTCAGATTTTTGAAGAAGTACAGAATCCTGTGTTAGACCTTTGTTTAAGTCCTGAGGCTGAAATTTTGCCTGGCTTACAACTTTTGTTTGATTTTTCCAATTAATAAAAATTAGGTCTTCTGTAATGATTTTGGATGTATGCTACTTGGCATTTAAGTATAGCTTGTCTGGCACTGATGATTTACTTTACTTTTTAAAGGCTGTGATTCAAAGTTTCATGGAAGTCTACCAACTTGCAGCTTCCAGAGTTGAAGTATTAGTGAGAGAAACAGAATCTCTTCAGCTTCACATTGTAGCCCTAAAATCCAGGCTCCAAACAGCTTGTCTTCATGAAAGTGACCTTACAAACGGTAAGTCTGCTTTTCAAGTAATTTTTGTCATTTGATTGTGGTTTCTTAGCCAGCATCTCTGTTCATGCTGTACAGTTTCTGTAGGGAAATCCAATAATATTTATCTATAAATGTAATAGAGCAATAAAACTAGTGTCAACAGAAACCTTTTCTGAAGAGAAAGGGAATGGTAAAAGTTAACACCGGGTTTAATTTTTACTGCTGTATCTTCTACAAGGACCAGTTCATTGCTGCCTGAAAAGTATACATTGTGAATTTTTTAGTTTCATCAGTACAGTAAATAGTTGAACATTGGACCTGAAGAATTTTACATCTAGAGATGTAGTATGTTAAAACAGAATGTTATTATCTTTATGTAAACAAAGTGTTTATTAGGAGATATTAATTATTTTTAGACAATTGTGGTATGAATAATAGTTCTCACTAAAGTTACAAGATTAAATCCAATTTCAGGAGTAATTTCTGGTCTAAAAATACTGTTGCCCAGAAAGGTACTTGGATTTGTTTAAGGCTAATATGGTGATTCTTCAGATTTGAGATGTCTCTCTAGGGGAATTATTGAATGCAGATGTATTTGTGTCACACAGGCAGAAGGCTAGACACATAAACTGTCATAAATATGTAGTGAAGTATCTCTAGAATGAGACTGTGTTGGATGTGCAACCTGCATACTGTCAGTGTATTTCTTCCCCATCTTTTCTTACTTTTTCACAGAGGATAAGGGAGAAAGCTTTGGAGTTTGTTTTATTGTTTGCTGTTGTTGTCCTTCCCTTCCTCTTTTCTTTTCTTTTAGTCTTGTGTACTAAATGACCATAAAGAAAATTAGTATTGTTTCTCTTTCTTTTTGAAACAGAAGATCTATAAGAAGAGAGCTGTCACAATGCAAATGACATAAACAACTAGTAAACATATATTCAAAGGCTGTGACTATGGCTTTGACTATGGTTGTTTCCAAACTAATTACATTAATTTCTTATCCTGCTTCTAACAGCACAGTGGGAAATTAGTGCAAATAAAAACTGTATTAATCAGTGCTGAATTGCAGTTTTAACATCTTCAGATGACAATTGTTGAATGAAAACTTTGTTTTATTTGTGACTGCACAACCTTTCTAAGAAATGAAATTACTTCACTGAAATTGCTTTTTTCCTTGTCCAACCAGACTTTTGATGTTTTCCGCTAGGTTTATGTGTGTCCTGCTGAGCCTGTGCCCAATGTAATTGGACTGCTCCTTTGCCTGTTATGATTGTTTTTGTTGTTTAAATCAAGATGACCACTTGTATACTAAAGGTTGGGAAATCTGCCAAACTTTCAGCAAGGTTTGCTTTCATTTGGATTGAGAAAGCTTTTAGTAAAGATTATGCTAGTCCTATCTGTGAAGGGCTATGCAGTGGCTTATCATTTTACAGTGAAAATCAGCTCTCCAATGTTTGTGATTAAATGCTGTGCTTTTTAAGTAATTTCTATCTGCATGCAGTGTCAATGTAAAGATGATACTATTTGCCTTGTGGAGGGATCTATTTGCCCTCTGGAGAGAACAATAGTTCTTCTTTAGATGCATTTTAATTTGAATCTAGGCCTATGCATTGATAGGAAGTGGTTTAAAATTTTAATGTAAAGGTGAAAAATTTCAGAATGAGAGTCTCAAGTTGCCATGAAAAAAGTATAAGTGGTTATGGTATATTTTGTAGTATTTGGGTTTTCCATAAAACTTGTCCCTAATATTTGTAAAATTTGTCTTAAGCATGACTTTTAATAACTTAAGACATCACAGCTTTGCAGTGTGACTTAGATTTTAATGTTCCAGTTGATGATGTTCTGGTCTGATTTTGAGGAAGAAGTTCTGTACTAAATTTCTCTAATAAAACGTAGAACAGATATTTTTTACTTCTTTTAAATGAAAGGGAGTAATGACTCTTGAGCACATATTTGGTTTCAAAATTAGACAAGCTTTGTTAGTTTTAATTCTCTGTGTTCAATCGTATATCCATTGCAGACAAAATTTTATGTGGAAGAGACAAATATAGCACTTGGACTGTATCAGTTTCTGGCCTTCATATGACATATGTTTGTGCTTCCTGAACAGTAGCTATTGCTCAGTGCTGAAATATATTTTAAAAGTCTTCCAGTTGTGTATCATGTGTGGAGTGTTACCTTATAAAATTGAATTTTATCTCACAATGTTGTGGCTGTCGCTTGATACCTTTTATGCTAGTTGCTTAAGGAGCTTGCCCTGCCAACACTGTCCATTGCATGCGAGTTTGGCCCATTCATCAGTATTGATATTTTCCACGTTCAAATGGTGTTGCTTTCCTAAGTGTTCTATTTCTACTGAAATTTCATAATATATCACCTTTCTTTCTATTCATACCACTTCTCTCTTCTGCTGCATTGGGTTTTGCTGATATTTGCAGAAACAAAACTAGTGGCATAAGGCAAAATTGGTGATTCTAGCTCCTCATCTTTTATCTCAGACTCTGAACTGACATCTCCATCCTCCAGTCTATTTCTAGTCCGAGCACTTTCCTTCCAGTCAATAGAGTTTAGATTCTGGGATTGCTATATGTGGTAATGCCAATGGAGAGGAACAGGAAGGGATGTGATTATGATGGACAGAGGTGAGATGAACACTGGAAACACTGCTTATGGAAAAGAGAATTATGTGGGGAGAAGTGAAGTCAATAGCAGAATGTTTCTGTACTCTTCATTAGTGCCCAGCTGTCTATCTGTCGTACTGGTCTTGGATGATTCTTACTCTGTGCAGAGAAAGGCCCTGTGCATTTTTAATTCTTGCAACTCTTTAAAATTCAGTATGGCTAAAAACAGCTTGGGTTTTCTATCTGTCTTCTTTTCTTCTTTTTTCCCGCCCTCCCTCCCCTAGCTTTCCTATTGCTTTCTGTTCCTGTATCTCTTCTGTTGGTTGGGAGGGTTCCTGGTGGGCTCGTATGGGTTTTTTAAAACTATTGGATTTTTGTTTTTTACCAAATGCTTCTGAAATTTCCCTTACATTTCTAAAATGTCATTTTCTTTTTTTTTCCCTTCTATTAAGAAACTATCAACATTTTGTAATAGTCCTTTCTGCCTATTTCTTATTCAGCAACACCCAGTAATATAAACATCAACTGGATTGTGCTGAATTTTGCTGCTTTCATTAGTTTTAGTCCTTCTTCAGATACATTAGTTTATTATTATACTTGCACATTAATTCAGTAATAAGTAGACCTTGAACAGAGAGCTTATAAGTGGTGTGTTGTGCCATAGTAGAGTTATAAGCAGTTACTTTGTGGGTGCTGTGGGGCAATGTGTCATCATATGCAGTCACATGGCAAGGATGTGAATCCAAGCTGTCCAAGGGGTTTTTGCTGCAAGCGCAGTGTTGCAGGGTGTGGATCCAGTGACAGTGTGTTTTCCAGTATGACCTGACATATAGGAGGAATAGTGAATTGAATTCAGTTCATTATAAAATTTCTTCAGAAAGCCCTAAGATTTTATGCCTGTTGTCAGTACTGCTGTAAGAAGTTGAAGAATGTAAATTAATCTGGTATCAGTTCTGGCAAACAAAAGAAGACACTTTAGTTTGTTATGATAAGTGGTCAGGTGCTTCTCTGATCCTGAATGTGTGCTGATCTGGTGATACTCCTTCCTTTTTCTGCTTTCACGTCACAATCAAAGGGGAATAGAAAATGAAGAGGAAAATACAATAATCTCTGTCGGTGATGAAGAGAGTAAAGCTTTGTGTGTACTGGAGAAAGGGAAATTTGGGGACCCAAAATGATAACTTTATCTGAAAGGGGGAGAAAGTGACTTTCAGGTGGATGAGAAGGCTTAAGTAAAGAGGTGTGTAAATGTAGCAGAATTCTCTAACTAACCACGAAAACAGATTTTTTTTTTTGATGCTTCTCCTAGCTGGAGTAAAAGTAAAATCACTTCTTATTAGTTTATGTGGCTTTGTATCATATCTTTTTCACCAGAGTTGTGTCTGTGTCTGTCCTTTGTCTGAAAATGTCCAGTGATTATCACTTAGAGTATTGAAAATACAGAAATGGTGGGTTTTGTTGAGGTGAGAGAAGCAAGTAGAATGATCTTTCGCATGAAAATTATGTATTTTTTTGTTGAGATCCTAGTAACTGACAAACGCTCTCATACTTTTTTTGTTGAAAAACTGCATTAAGCAAGATGTACACTTTTTTCCTACTCAAAGCAGGCAGCTCTCAGTTCTCATGATCTACTTGAACCCTGTTTATAGCGGGTAGAGAGAAAAGAAACATTTAAAACTGAAACTGATCAGTTAACAACTCCCCTGACAGTTTCTTCCTACTTTACCAGGCTGGTCAGGGCATTGGTCTTACATGTCTTTCCACCATACGCTTCATGTCCTTGTCACAAGTTCAGTCTGTGTTTTATGGCTGAGACCTGCATCTAACAGGGATGCACTCTTCTAAATTTAGAATTATGAAAATGAAACTTGAGAGAAAATAAAATCCTAACTATTTGCCTTTTCTCTTGCTCACAGGGGAAGGGCATTTATCAGTGTCATGTTAAGTATCAGAGAGTGTCTCTCATGGGCCAGAGCCATATCACCGATGTAGCTGGAGGAATTCTTCCCAAATGTTGCAGGAAGCAGATATGTCCTGAATGAAAACTCTTGGCTTTTTCACTACCTCATGTAGCCTTATGCACAGTTGAATTTATTTTTTGATAAATTTGGAGATACTGGTTCTTAACTTGCCTTGCAAAAAGTAATTAGACATTATTGTTACTCTCCATCTTGATGTGTTTTCCTGGAAATAGTCTTGGACAGAATTTAGTAAATATGGACCTCAATAATAATAACTCTGCTCAGTATTGTTACTTACCAAGTGTTTAGTTGCTGTGAAACATGTGAGTGTTACTGAAGTGACAGCAAGTAAAGAAAAATCTGACAGGCCCACAAGGAAAATTTCGTAACTATTGAGATGGTCATAGACGTGAAAGTGTGGAGATATCAGACAGGCAAAAATAGAAAACTCTATTGATAAGATTTACTAAGCTTAACGTATCTATAAGACTGAATCCACCAAGCAGTAATATCTCCCTGAAATTATGTTTTTGTTACAATATTTGCATTTCTTACCTGACTTAAGTAATTGGGCATCACTTGCCAGCCTTATTGCATAGCCAAGGAATGCACATATCCTAATGTAAATGCTCACCTGGTCATGTGGTATTGCTTACACAAGTAATAGTTGTAACCAAACCATATAAATCATGTATTTTAGAATAATAATAATAACAACAACAAGAGCAACAACAACAACCACAACCACCTATATTATAAATCACATTCTGTAACTTAGAGCAAGATATTAAAAAACAATTACACTAATCCAACAACACATTTGCTATTTTGTAAAGAATACTTCCTTTCCTGTGCAGAATTTTTTTAAATAATATTTTAGGTATGTGAACTTTAAACTTGTCAGACTGTTGTAACATATTTGAAAATTACAGTAATTTGATTAAAATGTTGCCTATAAGGCAAAAGGTTCAGTTAATAGAATCCATATGTAATCAAAGTGCAGAACCAAATGTAATCAGACCCCAGTGACTGGTGCCTTCATATTGATAGTTTTACAGTGGCCTCTGGGGTTGAAAGTTTATGTTAAAGTTACCAGTGTAGCTGTGCTCCAGAAAAATAACCCAATGTAGCTGTTGAAGCAGGTATGACAACATCCCAAATTGATAATCACACAACAGAAATAGTTGATAGTCTGAATTTCAGGATGTCTTCCCCTTGGCAGGTGGAAGAAGCACAAGACAGCTGTAGTGTCAGAGAGTTGCATTCTGCAGCAGTGCTATATAAACACTCCCAAATGAGGGAAGTACTCCCAATGAGAGCAAGTAACAGTGTATTTTTTCAATATTGTAGTTCTTGATTTGTGTGAATTCATGTTTGAGTCATCTGAAAGTTACAGACAAAACACTATGTACCAAGCCACAAAAGAAGTTTAAAAAAATTTCCTGAACTTAAAAAAAAAATAAAATATTTTCTCTGGACAGTTTTAAGAGTCGACATCCTGTGTTAGAGTTCTCTAATCATCACCAGCACAATTTACAATCAGAACACACAGAGAGCCAGTTCAGACCAGCTCATCTGTTGACTTTGGCAGAAGCCCTTAATCTCACTGTGTGCAG
This sequence comes from Lichenostomus cassidix, assembly GCF_008360975.1. Classification (NCBI taxonomy): domain Eukaryota; kingdom Metazoa; phylum Chordata; class Aves; order Passeriformes; family Meliphagidae; genus Lichenostomus; species Lichenostomus cassidix. The sequence continues at coordinate 43,260,803 of NC_139511.1, read as the reverse complement.
CTGCCACTTGAGAGCTGGGGACTCGGCAGAAAGCCGAAGGAGGGTGGGATGCAGGGTTGGTCAAGGCATGAACACATAGGCCTGCTTCATTTCAACAGCCGTACACTACTTTTTTTAATACTCTTTTCATTTTACAGCCTTTTTTTTTTTTTTAAACCTGAAATTAAATGAGGACCTCTCATGAGCCACTGCGCTCCAGGCATAAGAAATTGTAATGTCTGGCTTCCAGAAACTGTCCCGTCAAAATGTGCTTCTGATTAGGTGGCTTAATTACAGCTGTGAAAACAATGTTGATTTAGGCCTCAAGATTCCAGTGCATGTCAGCCGTTATTAGCTAGCCTTGGACTGAAGCCACCATTTTAAAACTCTGTACCACTAAAGTCACACACTGCCTGACAACTTTTTATTTAGGCAGAAATGTTGCCAGAAGCAACACATTTTATGCAAAATATTTTTCACTGCACCAATTTCAAATGTGACACAGTTGATGGACATAAAATGGGTAGTTATGGGTGGACCTCACCAAGTCCAAAACCTAACTTTTACAAAAAACCCCTACTCCAATACCCCTCCCTCTCCCATTTCAAATAGTTTTTCTAAAGTTTGACTGACATAATGCTTAATTTTAATTCCTTTAATTCAGTTTTATTCCACATACAGCATGTTGGTTTAACCACCCAATTTTATTGCATCTAAATTTTCCTGACAGTTTCATTTGCTGTTGGGAAATAAAATTGCCATTTTTGCAACTTGGGAAATAATGGCTAGTTTCAAAACCAATATGTTTGAAACTTCCTTTGCCTGAAGCAGGTTAAGGCACACACTCAATTTACTTTAGGGGTAAAAAACTCATTAAACAGTTTTAATATTTTAATATAATTTAAGTAACTACTTTCACAGTGGGAAGGCTTATTAGGCCCATGTATTTACACCTGCAGAGAGGTAAATGTTTGGGTAATTAGGTGGTTTCCAATAATTCAGCTTTTCAGTTGCAGGGTTAATGCTGTAAACACTGTAGATGGACACAATGAGTTCACTGCATTTAAACATTACATTTCCACTTGTAGCATTTTACTTTCAAGTGCTTAAGAAAGAGGCTTAAGTGGGGTTGGTTTGGGTTTTGTGGTATTTTTTTTCTGTTTTGTTTTGATTTGGATTTTTTCTTTGTTTGGTCTGTTCTTCAACTCTCCTTAATGACATGAATTGGCTAAGGAATGTGAGAGAATGTGTGTGGGTGTTAACTCTCAGCAGAGGTCGGTACTTTGGAAAAGTAAGATCTACATTCTCACTTCACTGTTGCCATGAAATTCCAAATGTCCACACTGTGTGGTTTAATGGAAACCATGAAGTTCTTAAATGACCACAGGTTTGTTCCTCTGTTAAGCACAAAACGAATCTTTCAAGTCATTGGCTGAGTCACAAAAAAGGAGGGTCATGTTTTCAGGAAGGTAATCTCCTTTCCTTTTTGTTTTCCTTCATGGTTTGCATTTCTATGGCATTAGAAATGTGTTTCTAGTGAGGTACTGGAACTACCAGCTCACAAACAAGGGTCCTCAGTTCCCAGGACTGAAAACAAGACACTTGGAAGCTAAGGCTGTATTCATCTCTTAGCCTAAATGCAGGCCACTGCAGCAATTGTACCTGCAGGAGCAACTAATTGGAAACGGATTTAGAGAAACTAATGATTTGGATAAGGAAGCAAGTCTAAAGTATGGGTTCAAGTTTGCCCTGTAAAAAATCATCATGCATTCATTCTCTGCCTGCAACATAACTGAGAGCAAGGAAGTGAATGCCTACACTTTAATTTGTTCTGTTTTCAAAGGAGAAATACTGGAATGAGCTAGTCTTATATTTTCTTTGCAAATGGTAGGTGGGGTTTCCTGGAAAAGAATGTTTCAGAAATGCCCCAGTTGCTGTAGAGGGCAGCTGTAAGTCAGGAGACAACCATGTGATTGCATTTTCCTTATTAGACACCTTTGCACTTGTCTTTTGAAATGTGTTTCATTGGTAATATGCAATGGGTTTTATTCATCAGCCACATACCTTTCCTTCCTGTTTGCTACATACTGCTGTTTCTTTTGCCTTCTTCCCACATCTGTCAAAGGAGCATTTCCAGGACATCAAATTAAAAGAAAAGTTCATATATTATTACATATATCGTTAATGCTTCAGTAGAAATGAAAGTATTGGGAGTGCTAGACAGGCTTTTATTTCGAGAACTGAATATTATAGACCAGGACATTTAACCCCAGGAAGAAGTTTTTACAAAAGAACAGAGCCAAGGACACAATTTTACTGGCTTTATAGAAGAAAAGGAATATTCTCTACAAAGGCAGACAAATTCACTTCTTTCCAGACTCAAGGACTTTTACTCAGGCCAGAAGGTGCTTCCTCCTCCCTTTTGAAGAAGTTATTTCAAGAAAGAGAGCTGGGAAGCTTCTGTTATTCCCTGCTAAACTGTGGGTTAAACATAAAGGGAATGTCTGTTTGTTCTGAGACTCTGAATTCGCTGAGAAATTTTTGGAGGGGATTAAAGCATAGCTGTGCCTGAATGAGTCTAGCACAGATCCTTAAATGGTGAGTGAATCCATGCAATCCAGTCTGTCTGTCATCTTCCTGATACTTTCTTGACATTTTAAATTTAGATCCTACAAGGTATACTGTTGTGAATAATTATTTTCTTGTTTTGACACCTGGTTGGTTTTGTGTTTCAAGTTGAGAACGTAAAGCACTGTTTATAGGGAGAAAATTCAGTGCTGATCTTCAGACATTAACTTTGATAAATAGTGCAACCTGTGGATTGCAGCTCAGTTGATCAAGATGATAGATAATAGAAAGATAATAGATAATAGATAATAGAAAGACAACAATTTTTGTTGTCTTTTTGCTATTCTTGTTTACTTTATACCAGCAGCTCACTGCCGAGATCACAGGGAAAAAAAGATAAGAGTATGACCTAGGGCAGTGTTGCCCAGAGCCTGCCTCTTGCTCAGCTAGGCTGAGAAATGCGTGTATGTGCAGCATGCACTTTTATATTGTAGCATGGATAACGTTACACACACACATTAAGAATAATAATAATTTTTTAAAAATATACACACACACACACTTACTTTAAGTTTTGTAAAGCAAAATCTCATGTTTAGAGGTTTGTGTTTCCCTCTGGATGGCAGAGAGGCAGTCATAGCCCCACCAGCAGAACATTCAGTACCAGCTAGCAGTCAACCTTCCCTCCACAGGAGACAACTGTCTCTGATGTTCTGTCTCCTCTTAGTCTCTGCTTCTGGTGCACAGACTGGGCAGAAGGTCATTGGAGCACAAGGCTGGGTTTGGTCTCCATCCTAGGTCCCACAGCAGATTTTACTGTCAGAACTAACCTTACTAATCCACGCAGAGGAGAGTGGATCCTCTTCAGGCCAAAGGGAGATAATGAGTGTGGTAAAGGATGGTATCTGCAAACTACAGCAGTCTGCTTTATTTTGTGCGTTTCTGGAATTTATGAAATCAGATTGTTTTTCTGTTGGCTTGTTAATGCTCTTTTCCCCTGCCTTCCCCTATAATTGTGCATGTTTCCATCCTTTTCAACTGTGAAAAAAACCTTTGCATTCCTTTCTGTGATGTCTTTGCAGTAATGTATTTCTTGTAAAAATACATGTATTTACCTACTTCCATTGCTTGCATTTTGTACTTTAAGCATAAAAGTTAATGTGACAAATGAAGAAAAACCAAACCTTTAAAATATGATAGAGAGAGTATGACTTGCAGAGATAGGAAGGCAGGAAATTGACTAAGTGCATAAAGCATAATGTTCTTAACTTATAATTTCATTCCTGTAATGTTGGCATGATTTAAAGGAATACAGACAGCAAGTTACATCTTTATGTTTCTTTTTATTTAGTCTTACATATTTAAGACAAACTGTTTAATATTTACCCAACAGGGTTTTTTTAATTGTTTTTGTTTCTAAGTTATGTATAAAAACTTTTCACTGAATTCTGTGAAACACACATTGTGTAGAGAAGGCACAGTTTTTCTAGCTGATCATAGTGAGGGCCTGTTTTCTCCAGAGACTGAACTCTGTGAAAGAGTTTGACCTGTTGAATAAACTAATCATGGAAAAAATTTTTAAAATGTGAAATGAGCACTCCATAGGGTAAAGAGCTTCACTGTCAGCTGAAAGGATATTATTATAATAATAATCTTGATTATTCAAATAACATTTCTTTTCTTCAGTTTATTTAATAATTCAGTTAAAGAAAGGGAATTAGAAAGAATTTCTTCTTAAACTGTAATTTCACTTCCCTATTTTACAAGAATTTGGGGGTTTTGTTAACTTGCTTCAGAAATGCCACCATTTGGAAAGGAAGAAGCCACATTTTGTCAAGTAATCAGTTCACCCTTTTTTCTTCTTTGTGGTGGAAGGGAGGTTACCTTAAAAATGAACAGTGAGTGATAAAATTTACTAAAAATATGGTCAAGAATAATGTGGTTAATCACCAGCAGAGTTTCCTGATACATATGATGATATAAGGAAAGCAGTGAAATTTTGAAGGTAGAATGATTCCCTTTAGTCCTCTTCAGATGATGTAACTCCCTCAATTCCTAAAGGAATTCCTCTTTTTAGAGAGGCACCTACAGAAATTTTAAAGCCACAATGATTTATGACACCACACTTCTGGATCTGTGTCTCAACTGAAATTGACCCATAAACTCATAGCTCATTAGTAAGTGTTGCCATGAAGCTGGCATTGCAATATTGACTCTCTTAAATTTGTGTATTCACCGATACTTTGAAAGCCTTTTGTCCTATCTACGTGAGGCAGGTGATTTGACACGTGTAGCCTCTGAAGGCCTGAACCACAATAACGAAATAATGCCCTAATTTTTCAGCTTTTGTTGAATACTGGGGGCCTTCTTTGATCATAGAAGGATCATCTTATATGGTGGTTTTATACTTTTAGTCCGGGGCCTGTTAGTCTTTAAAAGCCTGTGTGTCTTCAAGTTTGCTTTCACAGGGTCTATTAAATCCATTCCATTCTTATGAGAGTCTGAGCATTAAATATTGTAACTTAACCGAGGCTTTGCAAAGCTTCCTGACACTTCAAGTCATCCAGTTTAATTTTAATTGGTATGTCAAAACAACCTATCCCATTAAGTATTTTGAGTTTAATTTAATTACTTACTGAAGTTTACTACACTTAAAATGTGAGATTTTTTAGAAGACTGTAATCTAAATGGGAACTCTGAGTAAAAGAATTTAAGTTATAATAATTCTGTAATGGACAAGGCACACCAAATTACTGAAACACCCCTGTTCTGGGTTTTTTTGGTGTTGTCTTTTTGTTTGTTTGTTTGTGATTTTTGTTTGTTTGTTTTTAAACCTAGATTTTTAAAGTTGTATTGCACCTTTTTTGTTTTGCAAACCAAAAAGCTAAAAATACCTCTCCAAAGTCTTCTTCTGTGCTCTTCATGACTCTTCTGATAAAAGTTTTACATACCTGATGAAAGTTTGGAGTGTTGTATGTGTTGGTGGTTTCTGGTTTTGGGCCGTTTTTTTATTTGTTTGTAGTGTTATACGTGGTGGTGGTGTATTTTTTTGTTTGAGTTTTTTGTTGTTGTTGTTTTTAACTTTGTGCTTTCAGAAGACGCATTTGGCTTAAATATATATGAAAGGATGAAATTTCATTAGCTTTTTTTTAATGTTTATTCACCTAAAATATGATAGGTATGCAGGAAATATTAGTTCCGTTTGCTTAGTCGACTCACTTGAACTGCATATTCAACCTCACAGAAAGACGTGATCTCGTACCTGAGCTAAGACCAATTCTTGGAGGCTGTGCTCAAGAGTCTAGTAAGTATAAAAAGTTCTGCTGAAGTAATTATTAGATTTTTAAATTTAATTTCAGTCTGAGATATAATTGTATATATATATTTGGCCAAAACCAATAGAGACAGTAAACCTAGCTCACCCACACTCAAATTGTTTATAACTGATAAGCTTGATTCCTCGCCCAGTTAATGTAATTTGGATCTTGGATTTACAGAAGACCTACATACTAGCCATCAACTGCAACAGAGCCTAAAATATTTTTTCTAGACTATTCAGATATCAACTGATACTTTATAAGCAATACTGCTGGAAAGCCAACTGTTTTCCCTGACCGTTACTGTTATAAAACTACCCTTTAGAACTCTGTTGAAGATGTGCTGCTTCAGATGTTGCATGTAATCTGTGGGAGAAGGAATAATTCCCTCCTGAAGTTACTTCAACTAAGTTTTACTGGGGATCAATGAACATTAAAGTGCTTGACTTGAATAAGCAAACAAAACTTAGAAAACTATACTAAACCTACAGGGAGCCAAGTGTAACTCTTCCTGGTGAATCTTTCTGTAATCCAATTTGTGGGGGAATTGGATGGAGCCCTTATCAGGATTTTGCCTAGAAGGTAGCAGCCTATACATCTGCAGTGGGCTATCCAGTAAATCTACATGCATTGGCCAGTGCTAAAAGAATAGAACACTTTGTTCTCCTAATACCTGATGATTTTAAGAGTAAACCTTCATTTTGAGAAAATTAAATTGGCAGTAATATTAGTTCACCTCTAAACATATGGTATAAGTCAGTCATTCTTTAAAAGATCAGTCAGGATCTTTTAAAGAGACTGCTCAGTTTAGTACAGTTATTTAGATTAACTGAGATTCAGATTAGCCTGTTGGCCAGTGCAATTGCAGATGTTCTGACTCAAAATGCAAATGTTTGTATTTTGGATAACAGATTCCAATCAGTCTATTTTTCAAATAGGAACAGATAGGTTGCATAAACCATGTCTGTATCTGGTTTATTCTCCTAGTTCCATTGTCTCTGGGCAGTGAACTTAATCTACTCTTCGGTGGCAGATAATAAATGCTGTCAGTTCTTGTCATCAGCATTTCCCATGTCACTTCAGGTTTACGGACAACACCAGATTATAATCTCAATACCTAGTGAATCAAAATAGCTATTTGTTCACTTACAAGATATTCTGTAATATTTTTCACTACTAGGCCATATATGTCTCTGACACTTCATTTTGATTCTGAGTAGTGCCATTTTCCTACATGGAATCTGAGTGAGGTGTTCACTATATTTTTTTTCATTGCTACAAAACTATCCACTTCTGCATCAGCAGCCTCTTCCAGAGGTGTGTGATTTCCAATTCCTTATGATTTGCTGCTTTTCACCACCTTTCATAAAGATAAGTTGGTTGTATGTTCTTGCCGTAAATTCCTGTCAAGAGAAGAGTCTGCTTTACACCTTAATCAATGTATTTCCTTTTTTTTGTTTTCCTTGCTTCATGCTTAGGACTTCTCTTGAGCTTCTACTTTCTGCAATCTTGATGTCTGCTTCTCTTTGTGAAAATAAGATTTCTTGTGTGCAAAAACTGCCCTTTGAAAGACTTTGAAAAAGAACTGCAAGGGGACTTTTCCCTGTAGATATGCTGGGAAAGAAAACAGGTTGCATAACCTATCTGAGTTTGCGCTAGCAAACCAGAATCTTAAAGAACTATGTAGATACTCTTTTGAGTCCTGTCTTGCTGGAATTGTGGTATTTGAAACCTGTAAGGCCACTAGAACATATTTACTGTAGTGGCTTTTTTAATTTCACTGTGCAGACACCAGTGCTTAATCCAGACTCTTCCACCCTCTTCGGCAGAGCTCTTGAGCATCATCAGTACTTACTACATACATATTGACTTTTTAAGGGACTTTTCTGACCTACTCCATATATTTATATACAAATATACTTGAGAGAACTATTGAGTAAATTGAAGTACTTTTGAGGCATCTGTCTTGCAAACAGTGAGTTGCATGTTTGTTCTTGTTTTTCAATAAGCTATCAAGCGAATCCTAAAATGTTGATTTCCATTTTTTTAATAGTTCATTTCTTTTATTAGCTACATAGATCCATATTTCCAAAAATTTTCCTTAAAAAATTCCTAAAAAATACTGTGTAGTTGGCAGAAATGCATAGCAAAAATTAATCTTCTGAATACCTAAATATTTTTAATACAAGAGAGCTGAATCATAGACACTTTGTTTGCAGACCTTCCTCCTTTGTTAGGTGCTACTATTTTAAATAATTATTATTTCCCCTCCTTCTCCCTCTCAATCAAATTGCTGCTACAGTACACTTTTGTTAAGTAAAAAGTTATTAAAATATTTTACTGAATCAGTGTAATTTCTTTTTTTTTGCCAAAATTTCTATGATTATTAGCTCTAGGATAATCTTTGGTAAGAGATGTATAAATGCATCGCTGGCAAAGGTCTGCTGTCCTTGTCCCATTTAGTAGCAGAACACATAAATTGTAGTTGCACCGGTTCGTCGCGAACAGACAGAAAGGAAGGTAGCATTTTGCTGTGCGTGAGCAGTTAGAGGGCAAGCAGACACCATGCACCTTGACCACCTATTATGAAGCTCTTTGCTGCAATGTCAAGTGAAAGCGAGTTAATTGGGTGAAGCTGTAGAGCATGTTAGGGGCATGGTAAAGGGTTGCTGTCTGACAGCTGAATGTCAGCAGAAGCTAGTGAAGTGTGGCTGAGAGACAGAGACCTGTCACAAAGTTCATGTGGACTGTAGCACAGTTAGGGAGATGAAACGTGGTTCTGTCTCACTTTCTCCCTCATTGCATTCAAGCACCTTAAGATTTCACACTGTATGTGTCAACCCTTGTTCTCTAAGCTGTTTTCTCCTAACACTTCTGCATTCAAATGATTGGACAGAAGATGCTAATGTTTGGCAAAATGAATGTAAATATACTTTTTTTCTGCTAGAGCGGCAGTATACATGCAACTCAGATGAAACTTTGAAGGCTTACGTCAGACAGTCACACTGGGTAGGAATTTGGATGATGGCTGAATACATTTTTCAGAAAAATAAGAAGTTTGACACTGTAACTAGTGGAATATGGACTGTTTTCCCAGAAGAACAGGCTAAGTCGGGGGAACTACTTTGCGAGCTGTTGGTGCTTTAGCATGGTGTCGTGAGTCTTTTAGTCTCTGACTGTAGTTCCTTTCTCCCCTTCTTGCTAGAAAGAAAAAACTGAGAGGGAACCATGAGAGAGTGACATACTGATCTAAGGCAATGAGAATCCATGGGAAAAGTCACATATTAGGAAAGCCTTCCTTGGAGGCAATAGAGGCATCAGTTAAAGGCAGTGATGATCTCATACCCTGCTGTGAAACAGAGTGGTGTCATAATAGTAAGTGTAGTGTACCTTCCAATGTTTGCTGCGTGCACCACTAAGTAAAGCAATAGTCATTTGGGTTGGCTACCCAGATTCAAAATAAATAAATAAAAGTTGCTCCCACTCTTGAAAAGGTAGAAAGACAGTGGTAGGTATCATGGGCAAAAAGTACTAAAGAATTTGGAAACTTGGATTGAAATCAAAACAGGCTGCTCATTTCACCATGGGAAAAAGAGCATGTCATTGTTTGTCTAGCATTTTGGTGTTATTAGTGCAGTGCAGAGAATTTGACCTAAAAATGGGAAACTTCCCATGTATTCCAATGAAGCATCTGGAACAAAGACTTGCAGTATAGGCTGTGTGTGGATTTTGGCCAAAATTTTTATAAAACATCAAAATTAGAAATGCAGAACCAAGTTATTTGTCTTTAAGCCAAAAAAACATTGAAGATAAAGTGTTCATCTGGTATGATAATGCATCCAATCCTGTGTATTCTTCAAACATACCAGGTTTAAGTATGTTTGAATGAAACAGGATTTTCTTTTAGAAAAACAAATACAATATATAATGAAATCTTTCTCTTAATTGCTTTTAATTGAGCCTCTAGAGTGTGATTTCACTGAACAAATTAAATGCAAGAGCATTAGGAAAGTAAGAAAAAATTGTAATTTCCAGATATTACAGACTCATCTTTGTTTAAAAACTCCTGAAAGTGGAAGAGGGAATTCTTGATAATGAAAAAAGCCATTAGTATTGTTGGCTAGCAACACCCAAAGTGTGTTGTGTGTCTACCTTTCTGACTTAATATGTAATGAGTTGGCAGCCCATTGAATTATTCTCTGATAACAAATTGTTTGCAGAATCCAGGCAGGAGTGCTGACAACTAAAATTTATGCCGAATGTTACCGTTTTCTTACATTGTGTCAGAGCACCAATTTAGTCCTACTGCCTCAGCATACAGAATTGCAGGATCACTGACATGGAAGCAAACTTTCCAATTGCAGCCAGCATACATGCCCACTTTGAAAAGGTTTGTAACTAGGACTGTATTGCACTGACATCCACAAGTAATACTTTCCATTTTAAATACCAGTTTGTAGCATTTTATTTTATTATTTCACTGAGAGTAAGAAAATGCTTTGGAGTTACTTGTAACAGAAAACAAAGCAACAAAAAAGAACAGCATACTGGAAATCTGTCTCCAAAAAGGCAACTCTGTTTTCGAAATAGCAGTCTGCATAGGAGGTTTTGAATGATCTGACAATATGCATCTTTCTCTATAGGGAAATAGGGTTTCCACGTAAGTGCTGCAAAATGGTTATTGAAGACAGTGGCTCTTCCTTTAACACTTACTGGAATTGCTATTGCTGCAGTGAAATGATACAATCTGCATAGGTGGGAGAAGCTGAAAAGAATATTGTTGGCCATTCGATTTGCTGTCTACTGGTATAACTGTGTATTTGTATGTTCTAGAGTTGGGCTGAGAGGAGTAGGTATCAGAAATCACTTGTGGAGAAATACATTGACTGTTTCGCACTTTCCCCTCACCATTCTCTGCATCTGTGCTTAACTTACAATTCTTCCTACTCAGGAGAACTAGGAAATGCTACAGCCTTTCCAGAGATTTTAGGGGTTGCTAGAATTCTGAACAAACTACAGTGTGCTCCTCTCTCTGCACTTTTTTTTACTGTTAGGCATCCTCACACACCTAAATGTCCTGTATTCTGATGAAATCCAGATCATATTTTGGCCTTGTCATTCAACAATTGTGTTTCCTTTACACTGAGATATAACACTGCACTTGTTACTGCTCCTACATCATCACACAGGGAGGGAAACATCGTAACTTGTATTCAATATTATTCTTTATGTGCTTTTGTCTATTATTTGGTCTGTTCTGATTCTAAGCAGTTTTATGGCTTTTTTTTCCTCAGTTGAAGCCAGTTATTATTGTATGCATAACCCAGACGCCTTAATGCACAAAAAACTTATCACTTTATTATTCTGATATTTAATAGTATATTTTTTAATAAGACAGCATGTTACATGTCAGAAGAAAGCAGAAGAGAAGTTTGGGCTACTGTGTTTTGAAACTGGGTATTTGAAAGCAGTTTAAAGTGAAAAAAATTAGTGGTGGGAAATTTGAGAAGTGGAAGTTACTGTAATAACATATATAGTTGAGGGAAGTTGAAAAGCTGTAGTATGGTATAATGGTGACAATCATGCAGTAATATTATCTTTGTGTAGATTTCGAAGACTGAAACTGTTCTGACTGATTTGCAGCTTCAGCTGTAGATTTTGCTCCTACAATTGAAGATAAACAGCATACTTTTAACAGTTTATTTCCTTATGTAATTGTCTGTTTGTACCACTGTCATAAGACATGCATAGTCTTTTCATTTCAAGTTTCCAACTGTGCATATGTTCCACAAATATGGATATACAAAAGCAAAATGGGTGTCTTTGATCACAACATGATGCTTACGGGTAAGTTGATGTTGCAATAAAAACATATATAAGGATATAATAAATGATGGTATGAAAATATTTACTCACAATATCATAATAATAAAGCAGCCCCTATAAATGAGTTTTGACTGTGGTAAAAGAACTCATATATCATGAGACAACCTTTAATCTAGATCCTGAATTTGACTGTAGGTTAGTCACAGAGAAACTGTAGAGAACTGTTTTAGAAATCTTTTCCATGTCTAATAAAAATTTTGCTTGAATTACTTAGGTTTAGAAAGCAATTATTCCATAATATAGACTAACTTTTCATATTTTGGTCTTTGAGAAAACATGTTTTATAAAGTTGGGCTACCAAATGTTGAAAAATGTGCATGGGACATGACCAATTACTGTATTGTATAAATATTTTGAAAGCATATTTTTGCTACACATATGTGTCCTAAATATCTATTTACCTGGTGAAGTGTAACGTTTCAGATGGAACCATATACAGCTTACAGGGTAAATAAAAGTGCTCTGCTAAAGATTTACCTGAATAGACACCTTATTTAAGATACATAATTCCTCCTTTAAAAATTACCTAAATGCATATTTATATGATGGATTATCATCACAGCTCTGGCATAGTCATTTGAGTTTGTCAATTTAATACATGTTTTAGAAAGGTGTCTAAATACAATAAAGTTGAAAAAGGTCTGTTGGGGGAAATTATAACTGCCTTTAAAATTCCTCTGTGAATGTATGTGTTCAGACAATGAATGCTATAACAGTTCTGAGTATTTTTTTCTTCTAACCTATAGAATAGTATTTTTTTATTCATCATGAGGGTATATAAAGATACTGGATCAGTATGATCCAGTTACAAGTAACAGCCAATTTTTTTTTTTTGCATCAGTCATATTGCTATTAAATCTGATTTCCCTTCTGTTCAATGACTGGCACTCTGTTCTTTGTAAGAAGTACAGCACAGGCTCTAGATAACTAAACCAGAGCTTTTTTTTCCCCGACAGTGCAGCTTTTACTGTAACATAGTCTATTGACTTGCTGCCAATCATTAAGTTTCATACATTTTTTTGCAACTCTCAAAGGAAATCTGATTTCTTATCTGTTTACTGGGATCTTGTTGCCATTTCTTAAAAAAAAAACCCTTTCTACAGCTTGAAAAAGAGTAATATGCGAGTGTAATCATAGCATGAGATTTTTCACTCGTGGTATGCTAATTAAGTGAGGTGTTGAAAGCAGTACAAACCAATATGTTTAAATTTGTCCTAAATATTTGTTATCCAGAGTAAAACCCATTTGTAGCTTGCAGCTTATTGATTTGATTTTTTTCACATGTGGAAATTTTTTTAGAACAACACAAGTTGTTTGCATATTTCAATACTGTCGTAATGTTTTTTAATGAGTGATTCTTATTTTAGAGAGAATTTTGTTTGTGTGGTCAGCTGATTAAAGTGTATGAAGAACAGACTGTTAATTGGTGAGGTTGCCTTCACTGAAATCGCATTTCAGGTCTGCTGTGCATTGGCTTTTTAGTGGTTTTTATTCGGTAGAGAGTTGATCCCGGAAGGACTGAAAAACTACATTGTTACCAACCTTACTTACTAGTCCTGCTGGTTATCTTGTCCTCATCAGCTCTATAATTTAGAAAATCTCAGGGTACTACCTAATTTTAACTATGTACTGGAAACAGTAATTAAATTTGCTACTGTATGGGATCTTGATGTCTAACATAGTTGTTTACAGTGGCTGCAATATAGCTTGTGGTGAATCAGGAAATCAAAAGAGTCCATATCAAAGGGAACTGTTGAAGTAGGTGTTAGAGGCAACAATTGATTTTTCTCCAGCAATACTAACAGAGGGAAGGGGAGTCTTTCATGACTGTATCTATATATGTGTGATTGAGACTGGATTTGTTGAAATATGAATATACACACACCCTTCAGCCTCTCTCCAGATATCTATGAATATGTGTAATGGAATATGTGTATGTCTGTATTAAGGGGTTTATGCCTTAAGGTATGTATGTTTATATATGCATGTATACTCTTCCTTAAATGCTGGAGAGTGTTCCAAACCTCAAAGATACTGTAACAGTCATTCAGTGGGTTAATTTTTTTTTATTCCATGATTATGCTTTGCATGTGATGCTTTCACATATTTTAAGACCTGATGAAATATTTGTTATTTTCACATCTTATGGTGCATTGGTAAAGGGCAAAAGAGCAATATGGCATTGAGTTTTCTTAAATTTGTTTCGGGGAATACAGAATGTCTTTCTTTACCATTTTTTAAAGAATTTTTAGTACTGATACACTGATACTATCCGCAGTCTTTCAGAGTAGGATGCCTGATGTTTTGATGCTGGAAGTTCTTTAGCATTGAATTTTAACTGATCTAACCTTTATACCTGCTTGACTGAATGTTGAGACTCATTGAAGTATGAATCATGTTCCCATCAGCATGCATTCAGTGTATATCTTCTGGCCACTTTTTAACAGGCTAACATTTGAAGAGTATTAAGTGTTTGATTTCAATTGATGATAAAATATATTTAAAAGTAAACTAATACCTTCCGTGGTTAGCATGGCATATGTTTCCTTATAACAGTGACAGGGTGACTGTAGAAAAAGTTTGTTTATTTGATTTAAAAAAATCTGGAAATTATAATGAAGGGGGTAAAAGTTCTCTGTAAGTATTGGTAGCACTTAAAATAAAATAGTTTATTGTTTTCTAACATTTACTCATGCAGAATACCTGAGAAAATGTCCTTTGTTTCTTTTAATTAAATATGACTATTGGTGCTCAGGTACCGTGTATTTTAAGTAAATGTTTAAAACAAGAATCAAACACTTGCAAATACTTCATATACATAACTTTGTGAAAGGTATTTAACAGTAAATGTAGATTCTCTTTTGATTTGTTTTTTCATTCTTTATTTATCATTCCAGGAAACAAGGGGGAGTTCAAACATCATCATGGCTCCAAGCTAGAAATTCAGCCTGACCAGAGTTCTGTCCCAGACTTTTTGGCATTGCAAGCTGAACCTGACACATCCTACAGGGTTATGCAAAACAGAGACAGTTCTCTGTCTTCAATCTGTGTCTTCAGCCTGGATGTCACATCCAATCCCAGAAGAACAATGGAAAATGGATTTTCATATTCTTAGTAATCTTTCAGAAGGAAAAATTATATTAATGTAAAATGACGCAATTAAAGTGTAATTTTGTTGGTATTTTTGAATTGTAGTCCAGCGTTTGTATTTTTTGACATTAATTTTACTTTTTTTATGAAAATGTGCATTTGTATGTTCACATTTCTGCACTTGTCATTTTTGTATACTGAAGCCGTTATTTCTTTAAACTTTTATTTGTTGCAGTTGTTCATTTTTTGTGTAGTATATTTTTAAATGTTAAAGAATGACACATTTTGGGTAATTTTCCTCAGTCTTAAAAAAAAAAAATCAATAAGCCATTTTAGTCTCTATCTATCAAAGTTGTTTCATACTTGTCTATTTTAAAGCAGGACTGCAATACTTTAATAGGATTGAGAGAGCTATTTGAAATGTATGCCAATGATTCCTGTCATTTCATGGCAGCCCTGCCATGGTTCACTGAGCCCCCTCTTTTCTCTTGTCAGCTCAACTGAAGACAAGCATTTAGTTGCAAACTTTAAGCAGGTTGTGCAAAACAGAAATGATGTGACTGCTTCTCTTCCTGCACAATAATGTCACTGCTGGTCAATGTGAGAAGGTCAGGTTGCTCCTTGTAAAGCTACATGATACCACTTGCCTATTTGAACAAGTTAAGTTAACCACTGAATCTGGTCCCTGCAGGCGCTGAAAACTCACCCTTTTATCAAGTCTGCATTTCATAAGAAAGAAGAACAATTGTGGAGGGAGGATTTCTGATGATATGTTTATATACTTTATAAGGACAGTTCCCAAACCAGTGTTGCAGGTAATGTATTTAGTTTAAACTGAAAGACTAAAAAGTAATGGCTGTTTTGACCTTCAAATAGACTCCTTTTTTGTTGTTGTTGGTAGGACCCAAGAGTGACGCCCATCTTTGATGCTGACAGAATTTAAAGCAAGGCCATTGCCCTGCATTTTCTGCCTTGTAGCACACAAAAGTAAAATTGTATGTCAGGCCGAGATGTCGGGGAGCTGACAAGATGCCCCAGTGACATTTCAGCTGGAAAGAGCAAGTGTCTTGCAACCAAGTGGTCAAATATCAAATAATAGGTCAAGCAGGAAGGAGCTGAGTTCTAACCACAAAGAGGTTTCTGGTAACTTACTTGACAAGCTTTTGGGTGCTTTGTGGCTTGACAAAGTGATGTTCTGTTGGGTATCGCTAGACAGACTGTTCTTTATCGCCTTCAGAAGATCAGACATTGACATTGATTAAACTCTTTAACCCTTAAAGGTTAAATCCTAGCAGTTTCATCATTGTGAATGAAGAACAAAAGAAATTTAGTAATATACCATTTGTTTTCATATTAATCACAGAACTCCCTAGTGCTATTAACTTTTGATGTGCTGTGTAGTTTTTGACAAAGAGATTGAATGCAAAATCTATACAGTAGATTGCTTCTCAGTATGGGCCAGTGATACATTAGAAAAATAATATTATGCATTATGGAATTTCTAATTTTTTCTAATACGTCAAATGTAGGATTTGATTTTAAAGCTTCATGACTACTGCTGAAGTTCCATTTTGGATGGAAAAAATATTTGCAGAAATGATATACCACTTAAAATGAGCAAATTTTCCAACTATCCTTGTCTTCAGGTGCCCTAGAATCATAGAATATTGTGAGTAGGAAAAGACCCACAATGATCATCAAGTCAAAATCCTAGCCTGGCAGGGGACAGTCACACGAGTCACACGACATACCTTGTCTAAATGCTTCTTGAGCTCTGTCAGGCTGGTGCTGTGACCACTGCCCTGGGGAGCCTGTTCCAGTGCCCAGCCACCCTCTGGGTGGAAATCTTTTCCCTGGTATCCAACCTAAACCTTCCCTGACACAACTTCAAGCCATTCCCTCAGGTCCTGTCACTGGTCACCACAGAGAAGAGAATCAGTGTCTGCCCCTCTGCTTCCACTTTTGAGGAAGTGTTAGACTACAACAAGGTCTCCCTTCAGTCTTCTCCAGGCTGAATAAACCAAGTCACTCCTAATATGAGTTTACATTTTCAACATAGCACCTTTATTCTAAGGTAGCTTCAAATTTTCATGTATTCTCTGTTGTGTAGTCCATTGCTAACAGCCATGATGTGCATATATGTGTGTATATTAATACAGAGCCATGAAATGCCAAATAATACATCCTGCAGAAGTCTTACCTGTAAGAGTCAGCTGACAGAGGAAGAACATTCCTTTTATTTATGTATTTAGTCTTCAATACCAAATAAAGAAGTTTTCATTTTCCTCCAAGTGTCTTGACTCCTCTCTTTCCTGACAATGACTGTTCTTAGAGGCACCAGAAGTACTGTATTCTGCTCTTCTGAATTTAATGTCCAAGATCTGTTATATTAGTATGAAGAATGAAAGAATGTATCTCACTTATCATTTTCCTCTCTACTATGTATAAACACATTTATGCACTTTACTTTTTAAAGTATATTCTCATGGTACTCTATTTTGAGAAAGAAAGAGCCTATTTTTTGCTATGTGGCCTCAAATTGCTGAAGATTTGCAGCGTACTTCTCCTTTTCCCATCATTGCAAGTGTATATGTTGTGCATGTAGAGACAGTAAGAGGATTTCTTTCTGAAATCCATTTCTTACTGAGAATATGACTATCTCCTACAGTTACTCCAGTTACAGGAGATCCAGGCATGGATTTTTGTCATTTTACAGGGACCATAACAATGGCAAACTGACTGCAGTTAATAGGAATGATCTAGCGAGCTATAATTTCTCACAAGAACTAGCTTGTAAGTTTTCATCGAAGGAGAACGTCTACCTCATTCACTCTGTTTAAATATTGACTAACTGTGAGTTACAGACTATTTTTCTTAAAGCTATCCACTTGGAAGGGGCTTCGAAATATCTTTTGTTTGGCTGTCACATGTCCCATTTGTAATCAAAAGCTCCTCTTTCTTATACTGTGAAGAAGATGAGAGTAGTAAACTGGATTATCTTTAATGTGATACTCCTGAATTGCTTTTCCATGCATCAGATAATTTGAATTTTTTTATAAATTCCAAATAAATAGAAGAACCCCTAGTAGTAGTTTACAAATGTAGTTTGTAGTTCACCAAAGTATAATTTCCCTTATCTTTTGGGGATACAATAAAAGTTATGATTGTATAGAATGTGGCAACATAGTTCATTATATCTCAAAAGAGCATCCTGACTGTTTTATACCATCTGCTCCCTCTGCCTTGCTTTGAAAATTACAGAATTTGAGACCTTGATCCTTACTTTTGAAGCTCTTCATTTTTAGGTCCTGAGATTTGAAGAGGACTACTTCCACTTGTATAATCTCAGCTCTGTCATCAGCCCTCCTCCAGGAGAACAACCA
Organism: Lichenostomus cassidix; assembly: GCF_008360975.1. NCBI lineage: Eukaryota > Metazoa > Chordata > Aves > Passeriformes > Meliphagidae > Lichenostomus > Lichenostomus cassidix. Next base: position 43,242,580 of record NC_139511.1, on the reverse strand, counting down.
GTTTCCTAAGAAAAAAGCCCATGTTTCACAGGGCTAGAATATTCTCCATGGTTTTTGAATGTGGTGCAACAAATGATTGGCCTGCTGGTCAATCTCAAAATTCATAATAATTTATTTACCCATGAAACAACTCATTTCTGAAAAGAGACTATGAAATATGTTATTTCTTCCCTGCAGTGGGTTTTATGTCTGTTAGTACAAGCTGTGTGTGCGCCTCTGTGCACATGTATGTATATCTTCCTCAGCAAAGATTTTGGTGATTGAATGGACTGTATTATCACTCCACACACTCTAAGCAATTCCTACTGCACCAGAGACGGTTTTTGGCTCCTCCTGTCTCCCACAACTATTTGCAAATTCAGCAGAAGCTTTACTGACTGTCAAGTTGGATAGACATTTATGGGAGTGTCCTCCATTGTAAAAGATGTTGAATGCCTTTACCAAGTTAATGCAATGCAGTTGAGGTTTGAAGGCACCTCTGAAGATCATGTATTCCAGCAGCTCTGCTCAGAATATAGTCAGCTGCAACAGGTTGCTGAACATTTTGTCCAGTTGCATGGAATATCTGCAAAGACAGAGACTCTTTTGACAGCCTATTCAACTGTTCAGTCACCCTCACAGTAAAAGTGGTTTTTTCGTATGTTGAAATGGAATTTTACATGTTTCAGCTTGCGCACATTGCCTTTTGTTCTGTCACTAAGCGCCACAGAGAATAGCGTGGCTCCATGTTCTTTATTTTGCAGTATTTACACAAGTTGGTAAGATCTCCCTGAGCTTTCTCTTCTACAGGCTAAAAAAGTCACAGCTCTCTCAGCCTCTTGTCATATGACAGATGCTTCAGTCATTTTATCCATCATCTTTTTGGTCCTTCACTGGACTAACTCCCATGTTTTCATCTCATGTACTAGGGAGCTCTGGACTGGAGCCATTACTCCAGATACAGCGTCACCAATGCTGAATAGAGGGGAAAGATTGCCTCCCTTGACCTGCTGGCGGCTCTGTTCCTGATGCGGCACAATGAGGCTGTTGGCCTGCTTTGCTGCTGGGGCACACTTCTGCCTCAGGGTGAACATGGAGACCAAGAGCCTCCAGGTACTTTTCTGCCAAACTGCTCTCCAGACTGCTGGTTCCTCGTCAGTCTCAGGCACCCATCCTGCCTTGGTGCTGAAGCCTATTATCCCCAGGCGGAGCAGCTTTCTTCCCTTTTCTTGAGTTCCATAAAGTTCCTGTCAGCCCTTCTTCAGTCTGTCAGAAGTCCCTCTGGATGGCAGCAAACCCTTCAGATCTGTCAACCACTTCTTCCAGCTTAGCATCATCCACAAAGTTGTGGATTTTGTGCTGGGTCCCATTATCCAGGTCATTGACAATGTTATTAGTGTGTATTGGTCCCCATGTTGACCCCTAGGGTACACCACTAGTGACTTGCCTCCAGGTGCACTTTGTGCCACTGGTGACAATCCTTTGAGCTCACTACTTCAGACACTTTTGAAGCTGACTTACTGTCCGTGTATCTAGTTTATACTTCCTTACTCAACAAGTGGAACTTTTGGGTTTTTTTTTTTTTTTTGTAAAGGGCTCTCCAAGTTTCCAAACACTGCTTAAGCCCTGGATTAAGTGAAATGCAATATTTTATATAACCTCTTCGTCAATTCGGTCAGTCTGATCATTTGATCACTTACAAGAGCATCTGATCATTCTGCTGTCATTCTGAACTTGAAAGGTTTTCCAATGCTTTAAATTTAAGATAAATTTGCGTGTGCTATAATTTAGCTCCCAAAAATATTTAAACTCTCTTCTGATATACAAAATTGCTTTAGTAGCATTTCTCTCCTGATGTTTTTTTGTAGTTCTTTGATTATTCTCCAGTGAATAGACCCCAAAAAGCCCCTGGCAGCTTCAGAGTTGGGATCAAATCTATATGTGAAGAGCACTTCTCTTCCACTGCTGATGATGGAACACCAAGCTTACTCAGCATTTCTCTCTCCATTCTGTTGTTGCTTGGCCTTGAAATCCAAACTAACAAAAGAATCTTTTAGGACATTCTTTCCTATCTTTTCATCTTGCCCAGCACGAAATTACCAGCTTTTGTCTACCTTGACTTCACTTTGGTCTTCATAATCTGATCATCTCTGGACAATCATTTTGCATCATACTTTCCAGGTGGCCTAAAAATGTACCTCAGTATTTACTCAGAAACTGTTTATGCATCTTTTTTTCTCTTTGCTAAATGTTCAACTAAACCAGTGGAACCTACAGTGATTTTTGTATAAATTACTTAACATCTTTATGTACAAAGTTTAAACTGGTAAAATTACGTTTTCTGATAGGTTTCCTGACTCTGCTGTGACTTCAGTTTTACAGACTTAGACTTGACTTTCAATTAGGCCTCTGCACTTCAATAGGAGATGGAAGGTGACATGCTCTTTGTCATGCTAACATGGATCTGATTGCTGTCATGGGGAGTATCATGTAGGAATTTTGGGCAATTTATATAATTTTATGTATTGCAGTTCAGTGCTTTACAAACCAGTCATTCAGCAATGCATATGAAACTGAATCTTTGTCTGCTATTTCTGGTGTCCAGTGACTGATGAATAAAATTGAACAAGGACAAAGCAAAATATGAGGAAGTGTCTGAAAACTAAATTGTTTCCAAGGAATGCTCAGCAGGAGGTAGGGAGATCCACTGAATAATTTTTCTTCAGTTCTTTATTTAACACCTCTACTGTACCATGCTTCCTGTCTCTTTATAAGCTAAGAGTACAAATAATTATTAACGATATCAGATTGCTTTCTCATGGCTCTACTGTGCCCAATTAAGTCTTCATAAGTGTTTGGATTTTGTTTTGACTAACTCCATGGAAGTGAGTAATTAAAAAATAGAAAACATTAGATTTACTTTAAGCACAAGTATTGTTGCCATTATTGTATAGGTATACTTTCTTTTTCTTGTTAATTTTTTTTTTAATCTTCCACTGCGTTATGGTAACAGTGAGATTGTTCAAAATTAAAGCAATGCTAATTATCTTTAAATAATTACATTTCTTTTAGTATGATATACAGCTAACCCATATAGCAGCCCCACTAACTGTTGACTTGTGTATATCTGAATGGTTTAGTTCATACAAGTGGTGTGGTCCTAAAAGTCCTGGCAACAAGCAACATAGACACTGTATTTGTGAGCAGTACAGTTAAGAAATGAATACACCTTCTGTGCATTACAGGAAAAATGCTACTAGGCTTAAAAGTCTGGCACATATGCATAGCAATACCAGTCTAAGTGGGGGCAACCTTTGTAAGAATTGGGCAAGAGTTTCAGTAACTTTCAGTGTATGCTGTGTTGACTTGCCATCATGATTTCACATATATAGTCCTTCTAATGCATGAGATTCTACTGGCACACATGGGGTTCAAACCAGAAGCTACTCTCCATCCTGTGACATTTGTATATAGCATTTGAGATTTTTGCTGACTGTAAAGCTTTTCAAAATAATTTTTAAACCTCAGTCCAGAAGGTAATTATTAAAAAAAAAAAAAAAAGGCAAGAGAATTGTGAATTAAATATTACATCCCTTCCTACCTCAGTGGCATGTGAAGGTTAATAAATTTTGTTCCCATAAACAATAGCATGGGAGAAATCTTAGTTGCAATGTTTGCCGCAGTAGATAAATCCTAGTTTCAGGCTTCATTCTCAGTTGGCTTACTGAAAAAAATTTATGTCAGACATTTGGGGTGGGAAGCTGTATATATTAAAGCACTGACCTTAACAAGAGTCATGCAGCTAAAATCTTGCACTGTTCTTTTAAAATGTCAGGGGTTAATGTTATTTAAATGCAGTATTTGGTGGTTTAATTGAGTCATGCTTCGTTGTCTTTTACTGCACATTAATGCCAGTGAAACACTGATTGTTGACAGAAAGTTCTCTTCAGCAAAGTATACACTGACATATCGTGCTGCTATAGAGAAACCAGTGTGCAAGACAGAGTAGTCATACTCTGCTGGAGTAGGAATCCTGTACTGTCTAAATTGTGGCAATATCAGTTATACAGGAAACGTGAACTAGGCTTGGTTTTGTTGTATGTGTTTTCAGGCTGCCTCTTGAGAGAACTAATAAGACTCAATTTTTGAATCTTTAGACAAATAAATTAATCTCAAGAGTTTTTTTTGTTGGGTGTGTCACACAAGTTAGTAAATGTACCTTGAAAAGTACAAAGCAAACTCCTGAACAAAGATTTGTTATAGAAGTGCCTTCTGACAGCTTTTGTAATCTGGGCTTAGGACACACCAATGGCTTTTTGTCTTTGTCTAAGTTTGGAAAAAGTAGCTTCATGTTATTTCTCTGAATACTTCTCAGTGGTAAGTCATCATGCCGGCTGAAAACCCTCAAGAGAGAATAGATGCTGGCTTGGCAACTGAAATGTAGAAAATAGTGCAAATTTTGGACTCAGAAGCTTTTGAAGAGGAATACGGGAAGCAACAAACACTAGTGAGTTTACAAGAACTTGTGTGCACACTGGGTGGGATATATTTGGTGTTGTGCTTTTGCACAGCAGAATAACTATTCCAAAGTAACTGCACCCATATGGACAGCTGCTTTATACTTCCTTATTTTGGCCTGAGTAGTCTGCATGATGTTTGTCTAGTCCCATAGGACTTTGTTACACTTTTGGACTCTGAGCTTTCCAGGATTTTTCTCATGACTGCAGGGTGGTTTCTGGAAGTCATTAGAATTCTGTGTCTTGGAAATGAGTTTCCAAATGCTCATGAATTATGACTTCTAAAAATTCTGTTCAAGCCAGTGTCATTTTCCAAGCTGATATCAGCCAGCCGGTTGAAATCAGCAACTGCAAATGGACCTAGTTTGTGTGAAACTTTTGATGCATTTGGTGACTTCCTTGTCCTTATACTATCTTATTAGGTAGCGTTAGGACATCACACATGGCCTTCTAAGGGAAAAACTAAGTGATTGAATCTTGTGTAGTAAATCACAAAGAGTGATTTTGTGGAAAGTCATAATAGTCAGAGCTTTTTAGTAGCAGTATTTAAGCTCACTTAAGGACCTGCCTTAATGGGTCTAGCTAAATATATTTCATTTTTTTCTAGTGTCTAAGGTATAATGATAGTGTCTGGAAGCAGATTAACTGCTTCATGTTGGAATGACTGGTGACATTTGCAGATCTATGTCTTCTTCCAAGATCTTCTCTGAGTCTGTTGTATACTGTGAAAAGCAGTATAGTTCAGCAGTCAGGACTTATAGAGCTCTGACCTGTGAGGACTCAGTCATCTCTACCACTGGCTCAAGGGCAGAAAACAGATCTTTCTACCTCCCAGAAACTCACAACACTATGCTGCAAAGGGCACTGAGCAATGCAGAGGTGTGAAGCCAGAAAGAGACTTGCAGGAACCTCCTGTGGTTCAAATTCTAGTTGTCCATGCAATGCATTCATATATGAACATATGAGTTGGATGCTGGCTTTTTGAACACCTTAACGCTTTATTTTACTTACTGTATTTTTTATCAGTCTGTGGTGTATGTGCTCATATTGTGTGCCTTGCCTTGAACTACTTATTTTTCCCAGGAGCACTCGCAGCAGTCATGTAGAACCAGCTGTTGCTTGGTGAACTCTTATGCCTCTATCAAGGCATACTGTGTTAAATCATTAACAAGAAAAAAGGGGAAACTCAATTATTAACAGCAAAGTGTGAAGAATTTATTGTTTGGCATCGTAAATAAACCCCCTTTTAAATGTGTGAGCCAAATATCATAATCTTAGACTAACTACAAAGCAAAGCTAGTCATTTAGCAAAAAAAGCTTCAAGAAGAAGGTATATAAAACTGACCAATTAGAAAAATTGTCTTAATATTTTTGTGATGGACACTGATGTAGGAAAATAATATGTAACAGGAGAGAATAGCTAGAAGCAGCTTTGATTGTGATGGATCAGAAAGAAAAGAAAAACAGTGAATCTCTGTGTTTAGGGGACATCTGTAGCCTTGTTCAGTGGCAAAAGGCTCTGATTATTTCTAAAGAAGAGGCTTGTGTGATTTTATCAATAAATTAGAATTCAGATACCAAATGCTGCTGTAGTTCCCTACAAGAAAAAGAGAAAAAAATGCTCTACGTTTCATGTCAACTGCAACTTAACCTACTTAAGTGCTACTTAACAAAATTAACCAAGAAACAAAAACCCCTCAAACGACAACAATCAAACAAAAAGACACAAACAAAAAAACTCCAGCTTACCCTTTGAGATGGAATCCCTTTGTCTGGGTGTCTGATTGTAAATTCTCAAGACCAAATTTCTACCCATTTTACTCCAGTACTTTAAAAAATGTTTTCATTCTCAGAAGAAAAATGTTACCATTCTGTAAAATGTTCATTGTTGTGTCTACTGCATTAATGTCCTGCAGCCTGTGAATGTATCTTAATTTACTGAAAATGCACATATCCTCCAGTGTGAAACACATTTACAGCTGTAACTACAACAAAAGTCTTCATTAAGTATTTGTGGAATACTTGTTTGTGTTGCACTTTTGTGACTCTATGACTGACTGAGCACTGCATAGAGAAAGTTAGGGAAATCAGTGAATGTTACTACTGGGCCATTTGATTTGGTAGAATTTCAAACAAATTGCTTAAAACCTAGCAGAAGACACCCTGACTGAACTGACTCTGGAAGTGATAAATTGGAAGTGATAAAAGGAAGTAATAAATTGGATATTTTATGAATGGCTCAGGCATGTTTATCTGTAAGCTAAACATAGCAGCTGTTGCTTTTCTACTTAGGTAAAACTTAATACCTTCATTAATGGATGTATTGTGCATTTGCCTACAGTGGTCCCCTGCCATCATAGGTTCTAACCAGACTACAAAAAGACAAAGATTCACAAGCCATATAATGCCATTCTGTGCAAAGGAAATGTAGGTTGCTTCCCCTATAAGATCTGGGTAGTTTTACAGTGGGTTGAGCAGATCCATATCATTCTTCCTATTTCAGCAAAAATGTTTCTATCTCACGTACACACACAGCTTGACTTCCTAAAGGGTACGGATTAAACAGTTGGGGTTATTTCAAAAGTGTCTGAAGTTCTCTTCCTAGCCATAAAGAATTGCACTATAAAGATTTATAATTTGAAAGGGAGGAGTTTCCTCTTTTCTGCTGCTGCACAAAAAGACTTGGTTTCTTTTAATAACTGAAATGGTTTCTACCTCTGTCTGAGTCTACAAGAACCTCTTAGAAAGTTCACAGAGCAGTTGCAGTTCACCATGTGAGCTAGTCAAATGCAAACTTATTTCTTTGAGCAGGCACTAGTTATCTTTTCCATTAAACCAGTTGTCTAATGCACATCCAATTTAGATACTACAATTTTTATAGACAAGTCTGAGGACCTCAGGAAGATATGAAACTTAGGGACATGAAGTGTGTAGAGCTACTTGGGTTGACTTTAGACTGGAATCTGGACTGTAGTCCTAAGAGCATTCTTGTGATAGAAATTTCTGCATGGCTTCCACAAGTTGGTTTGGTTTTGGTTTTTTATGGTTTTGGGTTTTTTTTTTTTGTTTTTTTGTTTTGTTTTGGTATTTTTTTTGTTTTTGGTGTTGGGGTTTTTTTGTGTTGTTGTTTGTTCTGTTTTGGTTTTTTTGTTTTTGTTTGTTTTTTTGGCTTCAAGTTCCTGTTCTTCATTTCCTGTATGTCTGCTTTGTTTCTTCTATTGTATATGTATATGTGTATTTATTTTCACTATCAAAATTCTTCCTTTTCCAGAATGTGAAGCAGTACTCTGTGAGAATGAATGAAGGAAGAAAGTAAATCCAGGCAGTACAATGTTGAGTGTTTCTAGAATTTTCACTGTATTAGAGCAGAGTTTAAACATCCTATCAGAAATACAGGGTCTGTCCAACTGGGTTATAAACCTGATACTCCAGTTTTCTTGTTTTGACTACCAACATAAGTCAATTCTAAGTAATATTTTAATGCATTATCTTTGTCCCAGTTATTAATATTGTGAGGGTTTTGTCTAAGAACAGGTGTCCTGTCCACAAAATATCATTATTTTACCAATACTACATGGACTCAGATGCTTTTCTCAAAAGAATCAAATAAATTCTGCCATACACGTTATACAGAATCACCGAATCACAGATTATGCTGAGTTGGAAGGGACCCACAAGGTGCATCATGGCCAATTCCCTGCCATGTGCCTGAGAGCATTGTCCAAATGCTTCTTGAACTCTGTCAGGCTGGTGTTGTGACCTCTCCCCCTGAGGGGAGTTGTTCCAGTGCCCAACCACCCTCTGGGTGAAAAACCTTTTCCTAATATCCAACCTAAACCTCCCCTGACACAACTTCAGGCCATTCCCTTGGGTCCTGTCACTGGTCACCACAGACAAGAGATCAGTGACTGTCCCTCCTCTTTCCCTCACGAGTAAGTTGTAGACTGTGGTGAGGTCTCCTCTCAGTCTCATCTTCTCTAGGCTGAATAGACCAAGTGACCCCAGCCACTCCTCATACAGTTTCCTCTCAAGACCCTTTACCATCCTCGTTGCCCTCCTTTGGACACTCTCTAACAGCTTATTGTCTTCTATTGTGGCATCCAAAGCTGCCCCCAGCACTCGAGGTGAGGCTGCCCCAGTGCAGAGCAGAGCAGAGCAGGACAATCCCCTCCCTTGACCAGCTGGCCATGCTGTGCCTGATGTCCCCCAGGACACACTTGGCCCTCCTGGCTGCCAGGGCACTGCTGACTCCTATTCAGCTTTGCACTGACCAGGACCCCCAGGTCCCTTTCCGTGGCACTGCTTTCCAGCATCTCATTCCCCAGTCTCTCTGTACATCCAGGGTTGCCCATCCCAGGTGCAGAATCCAGCACTTTCCCTTACTGGACATCATATGGTTGGTGATTGCCCAGCCCTCCCACTTTATGAAGGTCTCTCTGCAGGGTCTCTCTGTCCTCCAGGGAGTCAACAGCTCCTCCCAATTTTGTATCATCTGCAAACATGCTTAGTATCCCTTCCAGTCCTGCATCCAAGGAATTTATGAAGCTGTTGAAGAGCACAGGGCTGAGGATGGAGTCCTGTGGAGTCCCACCAGTGACAGGTCCCCAGGCTGATGTCACTCCATTCCCTGTAACCCCTTGTGCCCAACCCATGAGCCAGTTGCTCACCCATCACATGTTGTGTTTATCTAGCTGTGGGCTGGACATTTGTCCAGAAGGATCCTGTGAGGGACAGTATCAAAACTTCACTGAAATCAAAAAGATTACATCAACCAGGTCCCCTTGACCCACAGGGTGTGTTACCTTGTCATAAAAGGAAATCAGGTTTGACAAGCAGGACATTCTCCTCACGAAGATATGCTGGCTCTGACCAAGAGATGCTGCTCACCACTGTGGGAGAAAATTCATGTGGCCAAAGATTACCTGGAGATTAAGCTGTCCAGAACTATCAGAGCAATAAAAATAGGTTTTCCATACATGTTAATAGCAATAGGCAGTGTAAAAATAACACTAGCCCATTAAAGCATGAGGATGGTCACCTCACAGAGACAGGGACAGGGACGGGGACATCTCTTATTGTTTCCATGCCACCTGACCTTGCTTCTATTGGGCATACGCCTTCCTTTTTTGTCTTATTTCCAAGAGAAGATTCCTGCTCAGCCAAGCCAGGCTTCTGCCTTGTCTGCTTTACTTCAGACATTTGTGAATTGCCTGCTCTTCTCCCCTTAGAAGACGTTGTTTAAGAAGTGACCAGTACTGATGGATCCAAGCACTTGCAAAAACATTTTCCCAGGTGACATTACTCACTAATTCCCTGAGCAGCCTGAAATCTGCTCACCTGCTGCCTGGAGCTGAATTGTTGCTGCCACTTTTCCTGCTATCAACTGAGATTTTAAACTTGATCACTTTGTGGTCACTGTGGCCAAGACAGCCGCCAGCATCCACTTTGATCCAGGAGATCCCCTCTGTTGATAAGCAGGAGATCAAGAAGAACATCTTTCTGAGTCAGCTCCCTTAGGACCTATTCCATGAAGTTGTCATCCAGGCTTTTGAGGAATCTTCTCGCCCAAGCTGTCCCAGCTGCATGATGTTGTACCAGCTCCCAGTTGATTTCTTGTCCCCCATAAGGACAAGGGCAGCTGACTTGGAAATGTCCTTTAGTTCCTCAAAGAATAATTCATCAGCATCATCATCCTGGATAGGAGGTCTACAGTAGCGTCCCATAATGACATCCTTATTATTTGTTTGCCCCTTGATTCTCACTCAGAGGCTCTCAACTGTGCCATTGCCAGCTGTGAGCACCATACATTCCATCCTTGTCATTACATACAGTGCTACCCCCCAGCCTCTTCTGCCCTGCCTGCTCCATCTGAAGAGCCTGTAACTGCTCATGAGGGCACTCTAGTCACAGGACTCATCCCACCAGGTTTCACTTATGCCAACGATGTCAAACCTCTGGGGCAGGGCCAAGCTTGCAGCTCCTGTTGTTTGTTCCTCATGCGGTATGCATTAGTGTAGAAACATTTCAGGTGTTGTACATTGTAGCAAATGAAGCCGATTGATGAATCCCATTAGTGCTTTTTTTCTTAAGTTTTGTCACACCGTCCCATTGCTCATCACTGGTGAGCCTGGTTTAGTCTTTTCCCCCTTCCAAACTAGTTTAAGGCTCTGTCAATGAGCCCCACTATCTTCTGTGCTAAAACTCTTTTTCTCCTCTGAGAAAGGTGCATCTCTTCAGCTGTTAGTAGACCAGGTATTGAGTAGAACATGGTCAAAAACCCCAATTTTTTTCCGATTACACCAGCCTAAGAACCACACATTGATCTGATGGATCTGTTTATTCCCATTAATATTATTCGTTGTTACCAGAAGGATCAAGGAAATCACAGCTTGTGTTCCTGATCTTTCTACCAGTCACCTCAAGGCCCTGAAGTCTCTTTGACTACCCCTGCACTTCTCTGTTATTTCATCACTGCCCCATTGAACAACCAATAAAGGATAGTAATGAGAGGCCTTACTATACTGGAGAGTCTTCCAGTGATGTCCCTTATCCATGCCCTTGTGAGCTGGGTCCAGTCTGCACGTCTGGCCCTCCATTCCCCATAGAAGGGAGTCTCCTATTATAACTACCCTCCTTTTCCCCTTAATAGGAGGTCATGTTGTGGGTACAGATGGTGTTACGTTAGGAGGCCACTTGGTCCCGGAAGGACCATCACCCACCTCATTAGTTGTCTGCCCTTCTACTTCCAGAGCCTCACACCTGCTGTGGAAGCTGCCAGTCCTACTTGTCAGATTCTGAGAAGGAGGAGGAACCTTCTTCTGGTACACGCTGTAACCTGCTTCCAGCCTTCATCTTTAACAGACCCTGGACTAACAGACCTTGGACTAATTTACTGTGCAGGGTTCTGAGTCCATCTGCTTCTCCACTGCAATGGAAGTTTGAGACTCCCAAGAGTCTTGAGACTGTAGTATCTCTGAAAATAATCCTCAGCCCCTTGCTTGTTTGCTGGAATACTACATAGCCTGCTCACTTCTTCCCATAACTCTCTCATCTGTTGACACAGCTCCTCAACCACAGCATATCTTCTGCAAAATAACAGATTGCCAGCCTCAGCCTTGCAGAAAGGCATCAGGCACTCCTGGCAGCCTCTTCCCTGGACAGCTACCTCTCCCATCAGCAGGTCTGGCTGGCTAGAGGCCTCTGACACAGCTGGTTCAGTGGCTCCTGCAGCAACATGGGATTGATCTTGGCATGTCAACTCCTTAGCTGATGTAGCTTGAACCATTATTTAGCTAAAAATGCCAGGTTAAAAGGCTCTCTCTCTTTTCATGCTCTTCCTTACCATCTACTCAGTCTTGGCTACTGGCTGCTGGTGGATGGTTGGAGAGGAGCCCCTGCTGTTTGCCCTGCCTGTGTAAGCTGCTGTGCCATGCCCTCACTGCCATGCCACATCTCTGTTTGCCCACCCCTGTTCACCATGCTCCCTGGAGCTGTTTAAATCTCCTGTGAATGGAACTGCCCCTGGACAGCCTGCTATGAGCCTCACCCCCAGAGTTACCTCAGTCACTGTCGCCTCGCTGATTGACCCTATAAATTAAAAGTTTCAAGATGGGAACTTAGAGGACTGCAAAGGTAATAGAAGAATTAAAAATTGATTCATTCACTTGGTACAGATATGGAAAACATTGTATTACCCACAATAGTGATGAAACACACCAATACATGTATGAATGGCTACCAGTCTAATAAAATGTTGCAGGGTAAACTTCATCATGGTGAAACCTGAGGTTTGTAGCCACAGCAAGCAAGAGGATGAGCACATCCTCGAGTTCATTCCCTCTGTCTGTAGGTTACAGTACCCAAGAGCATTTGGTTTGTTAAGACAATGTTCCTGTTTTATGATAATTACTTCAACTATTCCATGATACCATTACACATGTGATATGAACATTCTCATGAATCATAGAACTAAGTGATCAAATTCAAAAATTTTGCAGCACGTGACTGTAAACAAGCCACTGGCTTACAAATCACAGAATTGCAGAATGGCTGAAGTTGGAAAGGATCTCTAAAATCTAATTACAAACTCCTTCTAAGAGCAGGGTCAGCTTAATCAGGTTTACTGGACTGTGTTCTGTTGGCCTTTGAATGTCTCCAAGGGTGTAGACTTCAAAACCCTCTGGACAGCCTGTGTCACCCTTGTAGTGAAAAATTGTTTGCTGATGTTCCTAGGGAACCTCCTGTGTTTCAGTTTGTGCTCATTGCCTCTGGTCCTGTCACTGAGCACTACAGAGACGAGTCTGGCTCCCTCATCATCAGTCTCTCCTGTTGGGTATTTATACATGTGCACAAGGTCTCCCCTGGGCTGGATTTTCTTCAGGCTGACCATGCCCAGCTCTCTCAGCCTCTTCTCATATGAAAGGCAGTGTAGTACATACAGTATCTTTGTTGCCATGCACAAGTTGTTCCAGTATATCCATGCCTCTTTTGTACTGGGGAGCCCAGATCTGGCCATGGTATGTCTCCATGTGTACTCACCAGTGCTGAACAGAGGGGAGCTCTGCTCCTCCTGGAGCTCTGTCACCTTCCTCAACCTGCTGACTACTCTTTGCCCAAAAAGGCCCATGATACTGTTGACCTTTTATGCTGTGGGAACACACTGCTGCCTCATGGTCAGCTTGCTGCCAGTTGAAACTCTAAACCCTTCTCTGGAAAACTGATCTCCATCTGGGTAGCCAGCATGTATTTGTGCCTGGGGTTATTCCTTCTCAGTTACAGGGTTTTCAATTTCTTCTTGTTGAACTTCTGGAGTTTTCTCTTGTGGAAATCCCTCTGAATGTCAGCAAAATGGCCTGTTGTATCAGTCACGCTGCCTGGTTCTGTATAATCTATGACCCTGCTGAGGACGCACTTAATCCCATCCTCAAGGCCATTAATGGAGATGTTGAACAGTGCCGGGCTTGATTATTCAGCTGCTTTTTAATTCACTATTCATTTATGGAACCTGTGCTTTGTTGGCTTGTCTGTGAGGATGTTACAGGAGTCAGCATCAGAGACTTTGTCTGTGTAAAAACCATTCACTGTTCCTCCTTCATCCACCAAGCTAGTTGCCACATTCTAAAAGGTCTGAAAACAGTTTTCAGGAACAGCTGTTCATTGTCTTCCAGACTGAGGTGATGCTGAAGAGTCTGTCTTCCAATTTTTTAATTTTTTTCCTATTTTTTGAGTGGTATTTTTCTGTTTCAGTCCTTGGGAACCTCTCCTTTGAATGGTCTCCATGACTATTCAAAGACAACTCATAGTGGCCTCATAGTGGCCTCAGCAGCTTCCTCAGCACTCCTGAGCTTATATACAAACTGCTTATTTGCTCCTTTTTCCAGTCCATCTCCACAAAGTAAGTCTTCATTGTTCCAAAGCTCTCTGGTCTCAGTGGGCTAGGATTCCTAATAGTAGATTTTATTGGCCAGGACTGAGACAAAGAAAGCACCGAGTACCTCAGCCTTCTCTGTCAGCTGTCGCCAGTTTCCCTGCTCCATTCAGCACTGGGCTCACATTTTACCATTGCTGTTCTTGTACTTTTAGATTATTTCCCTGTAGTCCTTCACATTCCTTGCCAGATTCAACTCCAGGTGAGCCTTGGCATTCTCAACTCCACCCCTGCACAACTGGAAGGAAATACCATACTCTTCTTGGGTCACTTGACTCTGCTCCCACCTGTGGTCCACTTTTGTTTTGTGTTTGAGTTCAATTGCATGAAAAAAGCTGGAATGAAAGGCCAGTGACAGTGGTTCTTCCATGTTTCCTGTATATATTGATTTTGTTGATTAATGGAGAGGGAGACAAATATGAAGCCATATTAACTGCTACTGTGTGCTACATGTGACCAAAGATAGCAGAAATATGTCTGCTTTTGGTAGGCTATGACTGACAGACTTTAAACATTTTCATTTTGGTGGGCTTAATTGTCACCTAGAACTCCTTGGGTTAAAAAGTTAGACTAGATCCCAGAATAAACATCTTAATTGTATTTGTATCAGGGGAAATGACTATATTTCCCTCATCCATATTTTAGGTTTTGTAGCGAGATATGGATGTATATCTGCAACTGGAGTTTATTATTATCTTTTTTTCCATGTCAAATGAGAAATTCTGAGAATGGAAAAGAAATTGCATAAAAGAATTATTTTGTAATCCTGGTTAATAGAACCTCTGCAGTTTTTAAAAGAATACTTCAGAAACAAGTGGTGAATAAGAATGGGTAATATAACACATGGATGAAAGTGGATTTTATAGAAACTGCTGATGTTCAGAAAATGAAAGAGATGGTAATAGCAATTAATGATTGTGAAGTCTGCTACTCTGTTCTGCAAGATGTTAAAACCATGTCTGAAAAGGAAAGAAGATTAAAATACATATTGATTGGCTGATGGGCAAAAGGTAAGGTTTAAAAGCAAAGAATTGACCAATATGTGTGGTATTAATTAAACTCTTCTCATCATTGTGAATAAACAAGGCCTGATAAACCCATATCTGTAAATTCCTGAATTGATTCCAGATTGAGCATACTTCAAAGGTCTATGCCATGTAAACCAGAAATCACCTTCAGGACAGTCTTTTCACGCAGCTCAGGCGAACTGCAGGACAGGATCTTCTCTGTTGCCAATTTTCATTCTGAGTTTGCCAGCCAATTTATTAGGAAATACATAGTGGGTGGATTGATAAGATAGGCCCCAAAGTGCACAAGTTTGCCAGAAATACCCGTGTCTTCCATAAGGACAGATGATGCAAAAAAGATGAGTGTGTCAATTAGATCAGCTGTTGATAGCCAGGTATGACCAGTTTTGAAATATTCAGACTAAACCTGCAGAGATGGACACAAGAGAAATGTAATGTTGGTGCTTTGGAAGCAGGACTAAAAAACTGACATTAAGGTGGGATGCCTTCTGTGGCAAATCCTGACCCCATTGAAGTGAAGAGGAAGTTTGGCCTTTGATTCACCAAGACCTTTATTACACTCTAGCTGGGTTTCTTGCCTTCTTGGATGCACAATGCTTTAAGGAATGTTATTCAGGCAGCATGTGCTTCTCAGCGTTTCTCCTGCCTTGGGTGGAGATCTTTTCCTAGGAGAAATAATAGCAATTATTTCTAAGCATTTCTTTTCTCTGAGACTTTGAAAGCATTTTGTAAACTGCCTTTAGCTCATTTTAAGACTTCTGCAACTGTGGCCTAAAAGAGTTTTAAAGTCTAAACTAAACCACTCCCTACTGTGACATAAATAGATCTGAATATTCTGAGCCCTTTTCTTACATGGGTCCTCTTTCCCTTATCTGTGGTTTTCTTAGATTTTGTTGTCTCACATTTTGATACTTGAAATAAAATTTAAAAAGTAGAAGAATGAAACCTGGGTTAGAGGGGTTCAGTGAAGAGGAAGAAATGTCTGCCTCATGACTACTTGGTGTCTCCAGTTTGTTTTATATAGCGAAGGTTATATCTATTTTTCCCCATTTTCTTTTCTATGTCCTCTCAAAAAGATGTTTTATTGACATTAAAGGCTATTTCATCATGGAGTGTTGCACAAACAGGAAAGTTCAGTAGTACAAATAGCAAAGAAATACAATAGGAGAAAGTGAATCACAGCTAAAACCACAGAATTTCTACAGTTTGGCAGAGCGTTTAAGTAAAAAGGGTTTAATTGAAACACAAGCTGAGTAAGAAAGTAAGGTTGCCCCAACTCCATGTACTAATTACCTCCTAGCTAATTTGGGTAGTTATTATTTTAATTTAAACAAAACCAAATTTAGGTTTCCCAGAATGTCAGACACCCAGTCTGGTAGTACCCACTGCACAGGTCCAGAGAGGGCAGCAGGACTGCAGCCTCCTGCTGCTGCCTTTGTTAATGCAGCAACTGCTTCACCCTGAGAGCTGCCCCTGATCACTGAGTGGTCTCTGCAAGCATTGACTGGAAATTATGATAGCTCTTTGCTAAAATTATTCCTTCTTCAACCAGTCACTTTTCCAGCCAAGCCTTGATGTATTTTCGCATTTGGGGGTCCTTGCAGGTAGGAGGGGGTGGCTTTCTTGGCTGGTCAGTTGCCTTCTCTAAAGTGCTGGCTGTCTCATATAGCATTGTCTTGCTCCAGCATTCATGAGGCTAAAATGGACTGAAATAATTGTGAACTGCTTGTTGCTTCGTGCATTCCCATCACATATTCTGACAGTAGTGCTATGTTACTTACGATCATTTTTCACCTGCTCCCTTTCTGTCATGTCTGATGCCCTTATAAGTGTTTTTAATTGATTTCTGCTGTTGCATCATCCAGTCAACACTGGCCAGTACGAGGTTTTAAGTGCCCTGGTTACTGCCTGTTGCCTATAAACTGTTCAGGAGTCCCTGCTGTTTGTATTCACAAAACATTCAGAGCAGTTTCTGGCAAAGCCAATTATCTCAATCACAAAGTTGCAGTGGTAGCATAACTGTGGAGATTTCTCTCTGTTTCTTTTGTCCAAGCTCCTTAAAGAAGTGAGGAAGTTGATTATCACACTGTTTTCAGTACTTAGCACTGCTCCATCTGTATGTCGGTATATATGAGGGAGGGGAGCTTCGTGCTGATGGTGCTCAGGCACGGATTTCCAAAGGCATCAATTAGCAAATCAGCAATCCTATCTCATGAGAAAATTAAATAGGTTTTCTGTATTTTTGCTATCCTAACAACATAACTACCTAGTGCTTTTGATCTAAAGGACCTACTAGTGCATTAGAGCTTGTGGAATATTAAAATCTATCCTTTGCAGAACTAAGCTAAGGGACAGAGTGATTAAGTGACTGACCCCAAATACTGTTCAAGAGTAAATTTTAACATACACTTATGAGATCCAGGTTCCCAGTCTCCTTTCAAGCCATTCCTTTCAAGATTTCACTTTCAGGACTTTCCTTGCAAGATTTCACTAAGGTTTTTGTGTTGCTAATTCATTTTCTTTCCACTCATTAAAAAAATGCACCAAATTCAGCTAGAATCTATGGCCAAGACCTATGAACACCAAGAAAACTTACTGACAACTAAGAAAAATTACTGTGTTCGTCATAGTTAGTTTCAATCAAAATTGAATTGTAGCTGGGTTTAAATATTTCACCCAAGAAGGAGAGTGAAAGATTAAACCTAGCCCTGGAAATCTGTTTATGAAAGTAGCACCTTTTCCTCCAGTGGTTCAGAGAACCAGGTTCTTCACACAGCCACATCATCATTTGTAAAACATCTTAATTCTCCGTTCCATTTTTTTTTAAAATGTAGTTGTATAAAGGAGGGAATTAGGATTATTCCTGTTGTTAGGATTATTCCTGTTATTTCCTCGTGCTTCTATTCAGTTATTTAGTTTCTTGTGAGGACCATCAGGAGGTGTGAGTGGAAAATGCATGTGTAATTGGACTTTTATAATAAACTGCCTGAAAATGATGAGTGATTAAATATTTTTGAATGGAGTAAAATGCATTTGCTTGTCCTTTAAATCCACTTTAAAAATTGGCACCAGTTCTCATCTTTGTTTGGTTTCCTTATTCTGTCATGTTAAGAAGTGGCCTATGCTTCTAGTAACTGTTAAGATCCCTGTTGTACACACTGCAACTTGTCCCACTGGGCATGTTCAGGCATATTGTATTTAAATGCCTGATGTTCACCAGACTAATGCAAGGAATAATTAGGAATATTATGAGGAAATCTATCAAATTACTAAAACCTTAGAGGAGTTGTTCTTTAAAAAAAATTGTATTCACAACTGATTTATTTCTTTATTTGGCATCACCCAGTCCAGAGGAAGAGACATTTAGGACTAAATTGTCCCCTTATGGCAAGGTAAAACACCTTGTTGATCAGGGGGAGCCAGCTGATGTAATCTTTTTGGATTTCAGTAAAGCTTTTGATACTGTCCTTCACAGGATGCTTCTGGACAAAATGCCCAGCCCACAGCTGGATAAACTCAATCTGTGATGGGTGAGCAGCTGGCTCATGGGTTGGGCACAAAGGGTAAGAGTGAACGGGGCGACATCAGCCTGGGGACCTATCACTGGTGGGGCTCCAGAGGGCTCCATCCTGGACATTTGCTGATAGCACAAAACTAGGAGGAGTTGTCGACTCTCTTGAATGCAGAGAGACCCTGCAGAGAGACCTCAACAAATCAGAGGGCTAGGCAATCACCAACCATATGATGTTCAATAAGGGAAAGTGCTGGATTCTGCACCTGGGATGGGCAGCCCTGGATGTACAGAGAGACTGGGGAATGAGATGCTGGAAAGCAGTGCCACGGAAAGGGACCTGGGGGTCCTGTCAATGCAAAGCTGAATATGAGTCAGCAGTGCCCTGGCAGCCAGGAGGGCCAAGTGTGTCCTGGGGGACATCAGGCACAGCATGGCCAGCTGGTCAAGGGAGGGGATTGTCCTGCTCTGCTCTGCACTGGGGCAGCCTCACCTCGAGTGCTGGGGGCAGCTTTGGGTGCCACAATATAAAAAAGACATTAAGCTGTTAGAGAGTGTCCAAAGGAGGGCAATGAGAATGGTAAAGGGCCTTGAGGGGAACCCTTATGAGGAGCAGCCAAGGTTCCTTTGTTCAGCCTGGAAGAAATTGAGAGGATACCTCACCACAGTCTACAACTTACTCGTGAGGGAAAGAGGAGGGACAGTCACTGATCTCTTGTCTGTGGTGACCAGTGACAGGACCCAAGGGAATGGCCTGAAGTTGTGTCAGGGGAGGTTTAGGTTGGATATTAGGAAAAGGTTTTTCACCCAGAGGGTGGTTGGGCACTGGAACAACTCCCCACAGGGGGAGAGGTCACAACACCAGCCTGACAGAGCACAGGAAGCATTTGGACAATGCTCTCAGGCACATGGTGTGACTCTTGGGGTGTGCTATGGCAAGGAGTTGGCCATGATGAACCCTGTGGGTCCCTTCCAACTCAGGAAATTTTGTGATTCTGTGAAATCATCTAGTCATGTTGTAAAGTAGAGAAAAAAAGAAGACATGCAGGAGAAACTCACGAGCATTCTGCTTCCTTGAAAAGATGCCATACATCTAGTGATTGTCTGTCTGAAGATGAGACTCAAGGATACAGGTATATTTTCACCTTTCAGTGCCAGGCCCTCAGCCCACCCTGTACCCATCTTCCAAGTTTTGGAAGGTGCTTTTTCCTACCTATTAGGCCCACACAGGAACCAATCCCACCAGTGGGCAGATCTGGAGGGCATTCAAAGTTTGTTGATTTTGCAGCAGGATTCCAGGGCTGGCTGTGTGTAGTGCATGCTGAAGAAGACATACCGGAGGGAAACTAGGCACTAATGAGATACAAATGTTTTCATTTAATCCAAGAATGAGGTGGTGCTGTGGAAGACAGTGTTTTACTACAAGTGAAAAGCACCAGCAATAAGTTTCTAAAATTGTGCTGAGCCAACTCAGCATGTCTCTTTGACCTGTGACAGTTGGATTTCTGTAGCACTAGAACAGAGCCCAACTATTTGTTTGCATACACAAGATGTTGACACCCACAGTGCCTGGCAGGATTCTGTTAACAGGATTTTTTACACCCATTCCTCTTGCAACAGAAAAAAAAACACAGCAGAAATTTTCAACTGCACAACTTTTCTTGTCTTTTATTCTTGCTGGTCATGTACATGTAGGTCTTGGTTGCTGTAAAGCCTCTTGTGCCTTTCAATTATCAAGTAAAAAATAACCTATTTAGCTGGGCTATTCGTGTATATTATTTCATCTGTGTTTTTTCATAAATATTCTGATTAAATAGGTGTTCCAGGGGCAGGGGAAGGAGGACCCTAAGTATTGTGTGTCACTTACATGTAATTATCAATGGAAAGAGGAGGTAAAGATTGGAAAGTTGCTAATCTGAATAAAAAAAGAGTATAAATATATGAAGCTGTTTTGTCTTACATGTACACTTCCACAGTTTCTTCTTCTTCTTTAGGGGTGCTTTGCCAAAGAGCCACACTTCTAGAACACAGAATATTTTCAGACACCAAAGTGTATCAATAAGAGGGAGCCAAAGAATGAACCAAAATATTGAACTTCTCCTAGGGAAGCGAGATGCAGTGTCTCCAAGAGGCAGCAGAGCTGTTCCCAGTCTCCCCAGACAAGAGGCAGCAGAGCTGTTCCCAGTCTCCCCAGAAAGAGAGATTGTTTCGTCATGACAGGGCTGCTTGGAGCACCGTCAATCCCAGCCAATTTAGAGAAGCAGATTCCCCAAATGTTGTGGCTTCAAACACATAGTTTTCAAACACAAACTTCAATAGTTTGGAGTGGAAATCTGCTGCAGTTTAGGGTTTTTGTGGAAGTATGTGTTATGGCAATTCAGTATTTCTACTACACTAAATTTTCAACAGGCTGAAGCAGTCTCTATTAGTAACTGCAGAATTTAGCTGATAATGCTGGTGCCAAAATTTTTACTACGCTTCAGAAGCTCAAAGGTTTTTGTCAGAGTGTTGCAAACACACGGATTAGTTTATTAGCAACTAAAAGCTGAAAAAATGCTTTTAACTGCAAATATGCCATGCCACAGGTCTTAAAAAAAAATGTTTCAAGTAAAAGCACAGACCTTAGTTCCTGTTAGCTGCATATGACTTGGAACCTAGACTGAAGAGTAAGATAATTGGTAATACATCCCACACACTAGGAGCATGCCACAGTGCACTCTGATAACTTAGTGTGAAAATGTACAGTTGTCGCTGCAAATTCACATACTGATGTGTTTTAAGTGAATCAGCTCAGAGCACTAAACCCAGCCAGTTTGGAGACTTCCTCTGGGAAGAAGCTGCAGCAAACATGCTGCCAGATTGGCAGGCTGTGATGTGCTGCCCAGGCAGGCAGAAGGATGGTTTGGTGTGGGGAAGGAGCCGGGGGCCCCAGCGGCTGGGCGTCCCATGCTGGGCTCTGCCCCAGGTCGCGCTGCAGCGCAGTGTGGCAAGGCTCATGGTCCTGTGTAAACAGATGTCCATGGGATGATTCACAAAACTGTAATTATGCACAATAGTGCAAATGTTTAATTAATCAGGTCTCATGTCCTTATTATCCCCTCACTGGTTTTCACTAATAATGACCCAGAGGAAAATTCTGTGCCTTCTGTGAATTATATTTTATTTACAAGGGCTTCGTTTCTTAGATGATTTTTTCTTTCGTTCCTGGGTAGCACTGCCAACAAGAAAATATAATTCTGATGTCCTTTACAAGTAAAACTTGTAACTGGCCTAAAATGCAAAATTAGGGAAGGCTTTGTGCTACCTCGCATGGTTCCTTTAGCTGAATAAATTAGAATAACTTAGCACTTAATACATCTCTTGCCTCACATTCAAAGGATGCATAAATATTTGGCAGTAATCCTATGACTAAAGTTGAGAGGAAAAGAAAAGAAGTCTTGAAGGAAAAGCTGTTCTGTTTGAGCAGGGCAATTCCTTCCAAGCTGGTTTTTATATGAAGCGTTAAATTGCAGAAGGGTGTCTGGAGCCAAGAATGGAGTTCCAGCCTCTTTCCCTGAAGATGCTTCTGCCATCCCCAGAAGTCAGCCACTGGAAAGAAAGTGTTAAAAAGGATATTGTTTGCATTAAGGGGCCGAATTTTCCACTGGGTAATCATCAGTGAAACCTAGTCAAGGGCAAATGAGGATGGCAGGCCTGATTAATTAATGTGCTACGGTGCTAAGAGCAAGATTTATGCTATTGGTTTTACAAGAGTCATTGATATTAATACTGCTAGTAAAAATTTTGTGCTGCTGTTTACTGTTTCCCTTTTTCACAGGAAATATGGTATTAAAACTACAAATTATTGTTGTGGAATGTAGCATTGTAGCTCTGCTCTCTAAGTGTTACTCCTGCTCTACAGAAGAGCACTTGCAGAGACGCTAATAGATGCGCAGTTGAATTATTTCCATTGTCATCTACAATTCTGGAGGCTTTTAAGCCTGATTAAAAAAGATTATTTTGGGCTTAAATCTACTTTTCAAAGATCTCTATCCAAGATATATATTCCTACTCATGTAAATGTGAGTGCTCTCCCACTTGTACAGAATTTTCTATGGAGTTTTCTGAAAAGTGGAAAGAAAAATAACTTTGTGTGCAAATAGGTATTCAAGCCTGAAAATGACAAGTGTCATTACAAAACATGAACTAGAATAAAATAGCTTTTTGGGGATAACAAGGGCTACTGTAAAGACACTCATTCCTCTAAGCAAAAAAGGCTTATCTAAAGCTGTTAAGTATTTTCATCACTTTCAGGTTGATATGCAACACATTCAGAAGTACCTATTTCATAATGTGTTAGTAGAGTAGAAGCTGAATGCCTTTGCACTATAAGCACTGTTTCAGAAATGTGTTTATGGGCACTTCTGCTTTTGTTCATTAATGTGCCACAGGAAACACAGCAGTGAAATCTGAAGTGTGGGGCGTAGACTGTGTCTTGGGGTGGAAGAAGGGGATTGTCTGTTGCAAATAAACTTGCTCACATCATGGAGAGCATGAGTGGCAACCAACCAGGTCAGTGTCAGTTCAGCTTCTATTTTCCTGAGAACACACTTATGTGTTTACTTTTCCCTTTACAGTAACATGGAACATTTTGTTGGAATGATGCCCCTTTCTCTGGGGTTATTTTTTTTCCTTTCTTGACAAGAAACTCTCAGTAGTCATGTATAGCTCAGTAAAACCTTAGACTTTGCAGTAACTTTCCAAGGTCTCAGGATGAAGGCAAGCTTGCCAGGCTTTGTGGGGGGTCTTCTTGCTCTGCCTGGAGTTTTGGTTTAGTTAATTGAGATTCAACAATTCTTTCAGTGATCAGGTGACTGCTGCCTAATTTGTTTTACTTTTGTTTATCTCTGCACATTCACAGAATAGCCATAATTTTATACTTCGTAGTAAAAAAGTCCTTCAATGCCTTTCTTGTCATCAGGGGCCCAAAACTGAGCACATGGTTTGAGCTGCAGCCTCACCAGTGCCGGCTACGGGGGGACAATCACTGCTCTGGTCCTGGTGGCCACACTATTCCTGATAAAAGCCAGGATTCCATTGGCCTTTTTGTCCACTTGGGCACACCCTGGCTCATGTTCAGCCACTGCTGACCAGCACCCCCACATCCTTTTCTACCTGACAGCTTTCCAGCCACTCTGCCACCAGCCTGTGGCACTGCCTGTGGTTGTTGTGACCCAAGTACAGTTGCATTTTGCCTTGTTAAACCCCATATCCTGGGGCTCAGCCACCCAACTTTGTGCCAACTGACAACTCACTGAGGGGGCACTTGATCCCCTTGTCAAAATCATCAATAAAAAAATTAAACAGGACTGGCCCCAGTACTGAAACATTATAATATGTGTTTCAAAATAATTAACAGGTTAAGTTGGTGACCTCAGAGAAGTGTCTCCTTTGATTTAAAATGGAAAAGTTTATAAGGATCTTAGCAAAAACTGAGTCTTCAAGCAAGCTCAGCAGGTTGCTTGAAGCTGAGCACATGCCTGGTGCTGGGGTATCACATGGTGGCTCTGAAGTTATTGGTACCCAATATCTTCACTGGTCCCTGCAGCCTCTTGACTCCACAGAATCCTGTAGAGCTCTGTGTTGAGCAAAGGCTCAGTGATGCCACTGGCTGGGTAACCTGTGGTCTTCCCAAACTCTCTCCTAGGGTCATGTCTTCACTTGTTGTGTGAGCCACATGTGCTCACGTGTCAACCCCTATAGGCACAGGATGGCTTGTGCTAAACTAAAAAATCACTCTAGGAGGGAGACTCACCTGAAACCCAGCTTGGCAATGATGCTAGCACACCAGAACTGTCTTACAGGGACGACAGCTGTTTTTTGTGGCAGAAGAAACGAGGTGCATCAAAGCATCTGGTGAGTGCAGGCCCCTCCTGATGATAGTGCACCTCTCATGATTGATTACCTGCAATGTGTGCAGGAGGAATGTCATCTCCCTCGGACCTTGATTTGTCTGTCTGGGACTACTAGGTCACTAATGAAGCTTTGCCTTTGTCATTTCCACTTGTGAAACACAAAAGAAGTTTCCATAAAGTGGTGACCTTGCCTGCCTGTAAATTAATGCAATCATTTTCATGCAGCAGGACATAATTTTCCAGTTTGTGTAGGTATGGCATTACTGCCTGAAGTCTTGCATCTGTCAGTGCACCATTGACAGCACATCAGCAGATAGAAGCATGATTGCTGAGTTCAAGTATTTGGAAGACCCTGGTGCATTGTAATTCTTGTTGTGATGAGATTAATTTCTGGAAAAAGGTTTTGTACAAATGAAGCTTCTCACTTCTGCACAGTGGCTCATTCAGGTGTATCACCATCAGGCACTGGGGAAATCCAGACCACTGAGATCACACGTAGGTGTGGATTTCTTACAAGTGAAAGGAGGATGTCTCTTTATCCAGTCTGTTTATGGTGGGCACCAAGTATGCTCCAAACTTAAGAGCCTTGCTAACAAGCTGCTAAGTAATGCTAAACTAGGTGACTGAGTTTGACTTAGAAATTGGCTTTTGGTTTTATGGCACATAAATATGGACTGAAGGGTCACGCTTGCAGTAGTACATCTGTTGTGTCAATTGCAACCCAGACTTGCTATTCAGCTCTCAAGGAATTAGTCCTGGTGTGTTGATAGTTTTTGCATGACTGTGATAAAGTAATTTAACTTCTCTGTATCTTGGTTTTCCTCACTGAATTAAAAAAAAAAAGTGAAAAAAGTTAAAAAACCTTTCATAGCTTTCATACAATTATATGACTCCATGACTTCTACAATTTGACAACAACTCCTATGTTTTCAAAGAGCCTTGCATGTAAAAGCTTGTAAAATTTTTTTATTGTTTTCTGAGTGTCCAAAGTGTTAAATATATTTGCATCTTAGAACAGATGAACAAATTTTGTCAGGTGAATAATGCTGTTAGGTAAAATTTTCATGAATATCTTAATATCAATTGTCCTGTAGAAAAACATTCCTTTGGGAAGTTTGAAGTAATATCTTACCTCTTTTCTGTTTTGTTATTTTTCCTTCATTTTTAAAGCTGCTTTTTTCTTTAGTATTCTGCAGCTACCATCCCACTGCCCGATCACCTAGCAGGTGACATATGTCACCCCTAATGGCCTTGAGGTTTGAAAATATTATTACTGTTTTTGTTGTTTCTTAAATGTTAGGCATGGAGTTGAAAATATTTTTTTTTCTCAAGATATAAAAATGATCAGAGAAATAGAAAATATCACTGATGAATGTGAGTTAAAAGGCAGCAAAATCAGAAATTTGATGAGGGAAGGAAAAGTTCAAGAGGAGATGATTATGGAAAAATCTAATGACAAACAAAAGAAGTCTGCAATAACCCATTGCTAGTTACTATTGGTCCAGTTGCTATTTATAGTGCAGAAAACATGACAATTCAATAAATACCTTTTTACAGACTTGATAAAAGCCCCTCCTTCTGTCATGTACTGCTAAACACTTCTCAGTTTGAGTGATAATGAAAGATGATGTTGCAAAATGCCTTTGAAAATCAGATTGTTTAATCACCAGTAGAACAAAACAGCTAAAACTCCTCTGAGGCACTAGTACTGACTTTTTCCCTACCATGTCTCATAACCATTCCAAAGAACTAAAGTAAATATTGGGCAAGAGCACAAAGGGATGCTCAGGTTGCTGTTTTGGACATTTGTACCACATAAAATAATGGAAAATCAGCATACGTCCTAAATGAAATGATGATAATTTTGTTGGCGATCAGCATGGGTTAAGGGAAAAGGTCTGAGAAAATAACTGGTGTAATTTGCAACATTTAAAAATGATGTTTGATAAAAGTAGCTTGTTAATCTAATAAACTAAGAAATCTCTGATGCATTTTAATTTGTATTAATGTGCCATTCATTTTAAAGCCTAGAATGGTACCACACCGTTATTACACTCAAATAGATAATGGACAAGGGACAGGTCTCAAGAACACAGTTATGAACATCTCCTTTTCTCAGGCCACAGATATTTGACCCAGCCTTGTGCTGTTTAGTATTTCCCTGAGCAATGACCATAACTGATAAATAGCTGCTCATTCCACAAGAACAGGAGACAAAACAAATAGCAGTGTTTGTTATTTAGTATACCTAGGATCCAAAAAAGCAGTATACATCTGCATGGCACTTTCATTGAAGGTAATCTTATAATTAAGGGGCTCTCGAATGGAAAAAAAACCCCACCATGGCTTGTGATCCTCACGAGAAAAGAGTGTTTTACTGTGTTCAACACCCATAAAGCTGGCACTGAGCCTCCTGGAATATTGCCTGCCAGTGGTCTCATGGTTCAAGAAAGAGCTGTAATATGGAGAGAGTTCCAGAAGAGGCCTCAGGTTATTCTGGAACCTGAGTGTGAGCTGCAGTGTGGAGTGACATGCAGGACCATTTTCTCTGTTTACTAAATGCCATTCCTAACAAGACTAAGAAATGGGAAATTGAAGTTAGACAAATTCTGGCTCAAATGAAGACATTTCTCCAAAGTATTAGTCACTGAAACAGTAAAGGTCATGACTCATACTGAGGGAAATTATTTTGGTCAAGATTTCTTTTTTTTTTTTTTTCCTTTTTCTTTTTTAAATGGTATACTTCAGTTTAAGAGTATGAATTGTGCAGAACCAGGCATTTTTTCAGGGAAGTTTTTTGTCTTTTGTTATGATGTGTCCATTCTGACATTAAACCCTATTGATCTAATCACAGGGGCTAAAGTCAATATTTAGGCATATCAATAACACATCTGACTTTTCAAAATTCTTCATTTGATTTCATTAACCTTAACTGCTGGTTGTTACTCTACTTCTCATTGATTACTTGTAAATGTAGAAGAATGAGGCTGCATTAGTGATTTTGACTACTGAATTATTGTCTGTACCATTATCACAGGGAAGTAGAATTGCACACTGTGTCCAGGTTTTTGTATATAACAATACCATATATTTTCAATTTCATAAAACAAGGAGGTAATACTGGTAGAGAATCCTTCCTTTTTTAGATGCATAAATTTAAGTATGTGCTTAAGTATTATATTTCTCAAGAGTAGGTGTAACAAGCCTCTTGCCAAAAATGTGTGAAAGTCTTCCCTTGAGCTGCAGAATAACTCCCCATGGGCTGAAAGCAAAAGATCCACTTCCCTATGCCATCATGCAGCCTCTGATATCACTAGTGATTCTTCATGGCCAATGAGCTGGAATACCCACTAAAAATAAAGCCCAGGGCTTTCCTTCCCAACATGGATTATCTCTATATTATACAACATAAAAATTGAAAGATATTGTCAGTCAAGTCAGATGATAGAAGCCCATGGATGATGCTGCCATCAGCACAGAGCACTCAGGTTAGGGAGAAGAACCACAGGATTTTCCTTTCAACCAATCAAGGTGGCCAGTTAGGGTTTGCTCTTCAAACTTATCTTCCAGTCAAGCAATTTAGGTCTTGGGTAAGCCTGAAGCATTTGAAGGCAGCTGTGCTCCATCACGTCCAGATTCAGGAAAATTTTACAGTTTTCAAAGCTAGAAGAAATTGTCACCTGACATTACGGAAACACAGAGTCACAGAATGGGTCAGGCTGGAAGGCACCACAGTGGGTCATCAGACTCAACTTCCCTGCTCAAGCAGTCATCCCAGGGCACATGGCACAGGATTGGGTCCAGACAATTCTGGAACATCTCCATTGAGGGAGACTCCACAACCTCTCTGGGCAACCTGTGCCAGTGCACAGCCACCTGGTTTTTCCTCATGTTCAGGGGAATTTCCTGTGCATCTGTTTTTGCCTGTTGCCACTTGACCTATTGTTTGATACCACCAAAAAAAGCCTGACTCCATCCTCTTGGCACCCTCCCTTCAGACACTTACAGACATTGATGAGGTCCCTTCTCAGTCAGCACTATTTAGAAGTGGATATGAGGAGAGGCTTCCTGCTCAGTTGAATGCAGCCTGAGTCACCTAAAGAGGAAACAGGCAGCTAATGCTTTTTCTGAATTGGAGCGTTGCCACAGCCCTCTGTTGAACTGGAAGATGTGTTAAGTGAGGTTTTCCACAAATACTTCAAACAGGTAAAATGAGAGCAGTTTTAGCTTTTAGCACAGCTGTTTGCTAAAGGTAGGAAATAGGCTGTTAAAAACAGTGGATGGGATGTCAACCTCTAATGATGCTGTTCTTCATATGAAAACTCAATCAGAATAAATTTCCTCTTTCAGAGAGACTGAAGGGAAGACTTTTATGGTGAGGAGGAATGGGCAGTAGCTCCAAGTGACAGGTTCATAGACAAGACCACACTCCTCGAATTTAATGACTGTCTGAAACTTTTACGGAGAAATCATGAGTGGTCAAGCTAAAAAGAAACCCCACCACCACAACAAAAAGCAAGCAAATAAATAAAAAACCAAAATCTGGAAAAGAAATCAATATATGTTAAAAAATAAAATGAGTAGCAGCAGAAACAACAGTGGGGAAAATTCAATTAAAATAAGAGAAGAAATGAGCCAATGACCTTTTCTATGAACTCCAGTATTCAAGTTTTCTATAAACACCATCAAACTCATGCAAATATGTTGTGCCAAAAGCATTTGAGACAAAGAATAAATAAATAAATACCATATGGAGATCCAGTTGGCCACTGTGCCAGAACTAACCTTTGAAACAGACTATGGTTCCAAATATGGGAAATGGAGAAGGGGGAGGGAGGCGGGGGGGTATGGGAAGAGAGAGAAAGAATATAAGACCTTTTGTTTTCTTTATAGAAGAGGGAAGGCTCATTGCTCCAGACTGTTTTTAGAAGAGTTTGCTGTTCCAAGACACTTTTCCACCACAAAATTGTGGTGGCATTGCTGGGTTCCTGCTCTTTATCATATTCCATTGCAGTCTGGGACCTGACAGCAGTAAAGGATTTTTCTGAAATTGATTCAACTTGTAAGCATTGTGTCCACCCACCTGCATGTAAAAAGTCCCAAAGTATCATCAGTCATGGATAATTTTCTGAAAAACATTAACTCCTGACTCTCTCAGGAACCACGACAAAAAAACCACTGTTTTAGCAATTATTTAGTCAATGGAACTCTGGGTTTTTTCCATGGCCATTTTTATTTTTTCTTCTCCCCAATCTGAAAACACAAAAACATTCTAATGATTTCTTGTCTGAATTGGCATGGAAGTCAAGTCTTTCTCACAGTTTTGTATATATGTGTCACATTTAGACATCCCTCTCCTTTTATCAGAACTAGGTAACTAAATGTAATCCACCATTGCATTTTAGGACCTGCTGTTAGAAACTTCATATATGACAGAAAGGTGGATGTGCCCTTCCTCTTGTCACAATAGGATTTTGACTGATCTGCTCAACACCATGGTTGCAGGTCTTGAAGCAGACCATTGCAATCACAAGTATTTCCAGTGGCACTGAGAGTTATGCTTCAATATTTGCAGTCTTTGTGAGAGAGTGGCAGTCTGTGCAAGGAAAACTACTTGCTGATCACATTATGGATATAATAGGAAACCTAGCTCCACACATAATATGATAAATGTAATGGGAAACTCTTGCCCAGCTATGTGTTCAGGGGTGGGGGAGAAACTGTATTTCCTGTATCTTGGCCAGAATGAGAACTTGAGGTAATAAAATAAAAACAGAAAACCTCACCTTCAATGGAAGTGCTAAGTCAGGTAGTTATAATCACTGGAGAGTGTAGGTTATGAGCACACACACATATATATAAGTAGGGAAAATTTATTCTATATTGTCCTGCTGAGTATGAACCCATGAGAGAGAAAACTCTCCTGTTGTGACTGATATATTTGTGTAGGCTAGCACCAGCTGAGCAAAGACATAAGAGGTGTGTGGAGGAGAGCAAGTGGGACTGAAAGAGAGAACTGAGGAAGGAGCATCTGGGGACCTTCAGACAAACCAATGATTTCAAGGGATATAAATTCACAGCATGTATTAAAATTAAATCAAGAGAACGAGTTGACTGATGAAGAGGGAAGCTTTAATGCTCATAAAATACAATGAACTCATTTAAATTGTCAGGGGATATGTAAGCGGACTGACTTCAAACCAAACAACCGTTTGTCTCCTCGTTTGGCAATTATTAAGTTTTAGCATTATTAACGTTTGCTAAATCTTAGGGTGGGCAAGGCCAACATCTGCCTCCTTAGCTGTGCTCATTGAAGTTGGTTCAGGAAGAGAAAGTTACTGGGATCTATTGTTATACTCTAATTGTCTGTAATGACATTTTAGGTATAAAATTAGGCAACTCTCAATTAAGGGAGAGATCCAAGGGAACAGCTACATTCTTGAAGTTCTCACTCATTTTCCCCAGACAAAACGTTGAACTTTCTCATCAGTGGATGCTTTTCTACTGTGACTTCAAGTTAATCTAAAATGTACTGAAAACCAGGTTGCATTGCATTGAATTTGGGTCAGGTGTTTGCTAAAGCTATGTAAGGTTCAGCTTTGCAGAAAAGGACTTGGTGATCCTAAGGGACAGCAAGCTGAACATGAAACAACATGCTTTTACTGCAAAGAAAACTGATGATATTCTGAGCTGTGCTAGGCAGACTGCTGTCAGGAGGTCGAGGGAGGTCATCCTTTGCCTCTCCTCAGTGCTGGTGAGGCCACACCTGGAGTGCTGTGGCCAGTTTTGGACTCCCTAGTACAAGAAAGTCGTGCACATACTGGAGAGAGTCCAGCAAAGGGCCACAAAGGTGATTAAGGGAATGAAGCATCTCTCCTGCAAGGGAAGGCTGAAAGAGCTGGCACTGTTCAGCCTGAAGAAGCGCAGGCTCAGGGGGATCTTATCCTTACAAAGAAGATGCAGGCAAGCTGTTTTCAGTGGTATCCAGTGGCAGGACCAGAGGCAGTACTTGTGACCTGAAACACAGGAGACTCTGTCTGAACAACAGAAAACAATATTTCACTGTGAGTGTGACTGATCCCTGGTACAGGTTGCCTGGAGAAGTTATGGAGTCTCCATCCTGGGATGTTCAAAAGCTGCCTGGGTGTGGTCCTGAGTAACCTGCTCTGGGTGGCTGCAGGGGAGACTGCAGCAGTTGGCCTTTAGACACCCCTTCCAACCCACCCAGTCTATAATTCTGCTACATATGTGAGATTCCTGGAAGGTTATTTATTTCTTGCACAATAGAAAATCTAGTTCAACTGCCTCCAAATCATTCAGTATCTTCGTAAGAAGGATCAGTTGCACTGGGACTGATATTCTGCCCTTTTGGTGGACTTCTGAACACAAGGTATTTATTTTACATTCTACAATATGGTTTTATTCTTGGGCAGTTTATAAAGGGTAAATAAATGCTTACTGGAGGTGAAAAAGAAGTATAAGCCTTGCAGTAACAAGTGGTATCAAAGCTTATAAACATGTCAAGATGAGGTGTAATGCCTAGTTTTTAACAGTAGTTAGCATCCTATTGACTGACTGGATTTTAAAACTACTTATTATTTATTACAAGATTTATTAATCATTTATTATTATTAACCATTTAATAAATTTCCGTTTTCTGTTTTTAAAGTGAAGCTTGATTTAAAATTATACCTCCTATGAAAAGAAATCAAGGTAAATGCAGAATATTAGAGTCTGACTAACGAATGAAAATATTGAATTTTAATTTTTTTGTGTGTCTAATCTTGCTATATCAAGATGTGTAGGCCTGACTTATTTTGACTCAAACAAATATTTATTATGTATACAAACGCATTTCAGTTATTGAATTTATAAAACATAAATTGTCCTGAGAAATTTTTCAAGAACCTGATTTTATAAGGGAATAAAGGAATTCTCCCTAGAAGCAAAAACTTGGTTAAAAGTCTAAGGTGTGATCCTTTTCTTTAAATGCTAAGACAGATATTTCTTGAATATAAGCAAAAAAAAAAAAAAAAAAAAAGCATTGATATTTAATCAAATATGTTTGATCAGCGTTCCAAGAGGAATTGTTTATAAGCACATCAAGAGTACAAACTGATGCCGGGCCTTATTTAATGGGAAGCTGCTGTACAGTCCTTTTGTTAACTTTATAATAACATTTGTTAAGAAGGACACCTAGTGGGTCATCTGGTTCAGCAGCCACAGTGTAGTTATTTGTGTTGAATTCCTACCGGGTTGAAGGGTAGAAGGGTGGAAGGACAAAAGGCACAGAGGTGTGAACTGCTTTCCCAGCATACCTCTTCTCCCTCTCCAGCTCTGCTGTTGTGGGCACAAAGGTTTGCCTGCAAACATGTTCTCCAACCTGAAGCTTATCTCTTGAGTTTTGAAAGTGTTTTGGGTGACATTGTTTCAGTCTCAGAAGAAGAGATGCAGACTCAGTAATAGTTTGCTTTCTATTTGATGCTATTCAGGTAGCAGTAGTACAAGGTGAAAATTCTTTAACTCGCTCTCCCTCCTCACTAAAATAAACAGAATGTTAGAAATATCTTCAGTTGTCCAGGCTGCGGCCTGGATGAATATTTGGAGGAGCAGAAAGTCTTTCTGCCATTGTCAAGGGTCATCCTCCCACAGTGGGAATTTGACTATGTGAGGTTGTCATCCTGTGTCATGGCTGCTCTGCTCTACTCTGGATTGCTGGAAAGGTCTGTTCCACCCTGAGTGTCTCCCACTGGCTCCCCTTTAGGGCTTGATTTTCAGGCCATGTAGGAAGGAGACCTCTTCCATGTGGATGAAGTACACCATGGACTGTCTGTATTGGTGTATGTGGGAAGACTTCTCTCCTTTGAAGCTCCGACTGCTCTTAGTGGTAGTTTCTCGTCTTTCTTTGCCAACAGGTTGCTAGAATCCTCACCAGAGTTTGTACTTGGCACTCATCTGGAAGATGAATGTGCACTCCACAGACGTTGAGCCAATCTGCCACTGCAGACTCAAATAAATAGCCCTACATTATGTTTCATTTGACAGTAAATGCTGTAGTATACAAGCATGCTGCTCAGCAGTCATAACCTAGCTCATAGAAATCCCTCACTGATTCTCAGTGTCCTGATGTGGCTGCCATAAACATAAACTCAAGATTTGCCCTGCTTTTCCACAGCACTATCATGAGTTTAAAAGTGTCTTGTTTCAATGGTTGGTGTAAAGTATCCTTCTAGGACAAAGACATTCCTGTATGCCAAATCAGAAGACCTGATCGAGTTGGATTTTTTTTGTAACAGCAGCAAAAGCAGCAACAGATAGGCAAATGGATAGGCAGAAATCCCACCACAACTACCACCATTTGTCTTGGTTTCAGTCCAGATGAGGACTAAGCCTCAGCCAGACACCAGCTCGCTTCCCTTCTCCTGGTGGGATGGGAGCAAGAATTACAAGAATAAAAGTGACTAAACTCCTGGGTTGATAGAGGCAGTTTAATAAATGAAAAAAAACCACACACACAAGCAAGGCAAAACAAGCAAGTCATGCATAACTTCCCATGGTCAAGTAGGTGTTCAGCCATCTCAGGCCTCTAGCATGCATAACAATGCATTGGGAAGACAAAAACTGTCACTCTGAATGTCCCCCAGTTCCTTCTCCTGCCCCCAGGTCTATATGATGAGCATGATGCCATGTGGTACAGAATATCTCTTTGGTCAGTCAGGGTCACCTGTCCCAGCTGTGTCCCCTCGCAACTCCTTGTGCACCCCCAGCTTACTCGCTGTTGGGGTGGTGTGAGAAGAAGAATAGCCCTTGACTCTGTGTAAGTGCTGCTCAGCAGTGACAAAAACATCCCTGTGTTATCAACACTGCTTCCAGCCCGAATCCAAAACCCAGCCCCATACGAGCCACTGTGAAAAAAATTAGGTCTATCCTAGCCAAAATCAGCATGACATTTTAGTTTGAGATCCTGGACTTTGAAAAATGTCTGTAGTTTTTCACTTTCCTTTTCACTATAATTTCCAGTCACTTGAAGCTCCAAGTCCACCATTTTGCCAAGTGGGGAAGGAAGACTAATGTTGCTTTCATTAACAGTGTTTCTAACATCACACTTGCTGAAGACAATATCCATGTAACAGGCAGCTTTAATACATGATACTTTTAATCCAATACTAGTCTTTGACCAGAAGGGAGCTATGGAACCATTTCACCATGATATACTTATCCCTCTATAAAGCTCAATTCACTGAGCAATCCTGAGGGGTGGAATGCTCTCAGTGGGCTTTGTTTAAGCTAAACTTTGCAGGATTGGTAGTCTAATTTATGGGAGAATACAGCCTGCAGGGTCAGAGAGAGACACAACTAAGCAACTTGATGAAAATGGTGGTGAAGAGAGGTGTCTTCCTAAAAAGGATGAATCTGAGAGTTTAACAGAAAAACAAAACCCCAGTGTTTCCCTGCTTTTACTAGGTTATGGTTCAGCTGTTTTGGCCTTAGCAGCAGTCTACATGGAGCTCCCTGTCAGCTGCCACGTCACATCTCATTCACTTCTGCATTGTGTCATTGCTGTCATGGAGAGAACAGGCAACTGAGAGAATTTCCTTTGCTGTTACCTGATATACCATTATTCACCTCTTATCATTTTAGCAAAGTAGTTACACTGCTGTCAGAGGTAATGGAGAGCATGCCGCTAAGAAAATTGGCTGTAATTTATTTATCAATTGTTTCTGCATACCACAAAAAGAGACCATCTACTTTACGGCTGGGTCTAAGGTATCTGAGAGCCCTTGAAGTTCATGGTTTTCCGGTATTCTAAGTTCTACTTATGGCTTTTCCTGTATATGACACACAACACCACCCCTGTGGTCTTCAAGGCTGATTTCTTCTTTGCTTTCTTTAGTCACAAATCATTCTGAGGCGTCCCTTAAGTGCATTTGTATTGTTAAGTGCACCAGCCTGATTTGGTGTTAATTCAATTTGAGTGCCCTTAATATCTTGCGGGAGTGAGGCAATGCATGAGAGCTGTACCTTGTAAAAACAGGTTCCAGGTCTGCCTGAGAGCAAAGCACCTTTCCCACAGCAATTTACCAAAGTTGCTGATAAAATTTTCATAAGGAAACCTTTTTAGTCTGACCCTATTGTGTTGTTCTACCATTAAGAGTTGGGGAACTGAGACTGTGTTCTGGTGACAGTTTATCACTATCTCCATTACTTTAGCGTATAGACAGCCTACTGATGGGTCACAGCCTACATCCTGTCCTCTTACAGTGTGGAAATGGCTTTCAGAGCTGGAGCCCAGAGGCCCAAGTATGCTAGCTACAACATTTGTGTGTCAATACAGCTGAAGTGAACTCTAGATAAACCAGTCACCCCTAACCTTCAAATGATAGGAGATGGGACATTTCAGTGCATTTAGGGCCAAGCAAAAAGAAGTGAAAGCAGAAATAGGAATAGTTAGCCCTAAGGAATGTGTGGAAGAAGCAATATCACATATTCATTAAAGAAATTACTAGCAATCAAAGATGAAAAGCAGGTTTTAAAGTTATTGGGAAAATCAAAGGTTATCTTCCTACGTGATGACTAATTCTGCTCTGAAATAAGTTATTGTAAATCCTAAACAACTCCAACAATAACTGAAAAAGTTTGTCTTATAAAGGTGAGCCACTGTCCATTACCAAGAAAAGTGCCCATCTGCCTGGCAGATTGGCTCTCTACACTTCTTGCCCCTCTACGTACTCTGGAGAGCAGGCAGCTGCAGCAAGGGAGTCTGAATGAAGGGTCCAGCTGTTGCGTTTGTGATATTCCAGAACCTGTATGTTCTCTCATGCTGTATAAACATATTTTTTTCAGCTGTTATAGAAACTATAACCAAAGTAATGATATCTAGTGTTCTGAAGAAAAACTGAGAAGAACAAGAAAATGATGAAACAACAAGTAAAAGAAGAAAGAAGATGAAAGTGAGACAGAGAAATTGGGGCAGGGTCAGAGAGTTGGTAGAATGAGAGGAAGAAAGAAACGGAAAAGGAATGAGGAATAAGAAGAAAGGAAGATAATCAGAAAGCCATGAAAGCTGAAAAAAGGAGAAAGAAATAAAAAGAAGAAAGGAAAAAAAGAAAGGAAAAGAAAGGAAATGAGAAAGAAAGGAAAAGAAAGGAAATGAGAAAGAAAGGAAATGAGAAGGAGGGAGGGAGGGAGGGAGGGAGGGAGGGAGGGAGGGAGGGAGGGAAGGAAGGAAGGAAGGAAGGAAGGAAGGAAGGAAGGAAGGAAGGAAGGAAGGAAGGAAGGAAGGAAGGAAGAAAGGAAGGAAGGAAGGAAGGAAGGAAGGAAGGAAGGAAGGAAGGAAGGAAGGAAGGAAGGAAGGAAGGAAGGAAGGAAGGAAGGAAGGAAGGAAATGGCCTCAGAGTTTTACACTGAATTTAAGAGGCTGACATGGAGGTTTGGGGGTTTAGCCAGTGTGGCATGGCTGTTCAGCACAGATACTAAATGATGAGGCTAGGTGGCTTTATTTTAAGGAGCATCTTCTGTAACCTAGCACATAATGATAAATCTGTTGCACTCTAAATTGCCTTTGGAAATCTTGTCCTACCTACCAGCACGACTTACTCTCACTTGCTGGTGGGCAAAAACTTTGATCCTGAGTCCTATGGAAGTCAATGGGAGCACTACCTTTGACATCAATGAATGCTGGATCACACTGCAGGTGAAAAACAATAGCTTTGCTTCTAGTCGGACCAAATGGATGAATAAATCAGAGCCTTGTGTGTGTGGAATCAGGACTGGTTGTGTGTGTTTCTTGCAGAGGAATTTTACCGTCCAAGTATGTGTGGCCAAGGCAATCTGATTAATTATTGGATAAGGCTTGAGGCAAGCACAGAGTTACAGGTACCAGCTAGATAACTGTGTTACAGAGAAATTTATAATACCTTTGAGCATCAGCCTCTTGATCTTCAAGCATATTCAAAGAAAAGAGGGACAAGGCAGTTCTTTCCATGTGTTATTAAGAGAAAGAGACAGCAAATACTTATAAGTGTGTCTCTCTCTAGTATTCAGTATTATGCTCTAATGTTGTGTTCTGCTTCCAATTACTTTTGAGGAACTGTGGAAGTTTTCAGAAAAAAAGAATTTGCTGCATTTAAAATTGTGTACTTGCCCTCCCCCAGATCACAGAGCTTGAACTGCATCACTGTGTTAGGTGTTTGGAAACTGCCCTGTCATGTATAAATGAGGCAGAAGTGGCAAAGAGCAGAGTAAACATCACAATAGGCCCTGTATGTCTGTGGCCAGTTCTGCTTTGTCTCCCTTCACCACTGAGGTCAGTCACAAAGCTGGTACTGCAGGTTGATGTAGAAGTGCTGGGATACCTGAGGAAAGTGCCTGCAAGCCTGATTCAGCCTCAGCATTTTTGTTCTAGTCTTGATCTATGTTGGGCCTTCCATATCTTCCATATCTTCTATCCAGTCTCCTCTCAGCTTTTCCCGATTTCTGCTTAATGCCTAAATATAAATTTTTGAGCATGGAATGAGTATTGTTTGATACATCTTTCCTATTCAAAACACTGGCAAAATAGTTCCTTTTTTCCTCCCCCTTTTTTTTTTCTTTTTTTTTTCTTTTTTTTTTCTTTTTTTTTTCTTTTTCTTTTTTGTCATCAAGCTGAGCTGAACATGGAGAGTTAGTGATTTCAGATAGGAGTCCTGGAGGATGTTCTGGATGACCTCCTGTGAGACATGTTTCTTTGAGCTGCATTGAGCAGATGTGGGTAGGGAGAGAAAGGTCATGAAGGTGAAAATGGCAGGTGATATGCCGCAGCAGAGTGGGGCCAAAAACGTGTGATCCTTTTAGATGCACAGGTAAATTCCACAACAGCAGCTATAGCAACTGTCCCACTCACTGTGAATGGGTTAGGAGGTCCTTCCTGACAGATTAGCAGTAGGTAAAAAAAGGGATAGAGGAAAGAGTTCTACTCTCTTGCTCTTACACTATAAAGCAATTTTAGGGACTCACATGGTTATAGTTATTGCAGTAGGTCCTGTGGTTTTTAGGAATTAATGGGTGAGCATTTTTGGCAGCAAATTTTAGGGGTGGAAGGTCTGTGTTGGCAGGATTTTTGCTACCCTTCAAACAACAGAGAAGGAAGTCTATGTGAGACATGGGACACAGCACTGTGCTCTGGAGTCTTCCATCATTGCTTTGCTTCCACCTAAGGATAAATAAATGCCTCTGTGTATAGTGTTTTGAGAGAGAGAGCTCCAGTTCAATCAGGCAAATAGTCTTTGACTTCCTAATCTAGTGAGAAATGGAAGAGCTTTTCTCTCTCCCTTCCTCTTCATTAGTTTATGTACATCAGCTCCCATCATGTTTACTTGTGAAGAAGGGGTTTCAGTAGGACTGCTATCTTTGTAGCTTCCTCTATAAACACTTCAAGCCCCATTGTATAACTTAGATGGAAGCAAATAAGCATTCAAATGAAACAGAAAACCTCAGGAGATCTTGCTGCCAGGACATAAGTTGTGTAGTCAGGAGAAAAATAGCCAAAATAAGAAGCTATGGGCCATGCCTCATTTTAACAGAGATGCAGGTGTTTCCCCTGACTATTTTGAAATAAGGCCTCAGACAAGCCCTCTCCACATGGCTTCAAGTGGGAATGCATCTTATTGCTCAAGATGCTGAAAAAATTGAGTGATTTACACTCTTCTAAACCTACTATGCACTTCCACTGTTAATCATACATAATCCACAACAATGGCACTCTCTTTGTGAACCACATTGGAAGTATCTGTGTATCATATATTCAAATTAAATTGTGTGCTTGAGGGAGCTCATGATCCCCAGCACACTTCTGTGGCAGCATGGTTTGCAGGCTCCATACGCTACTTGTGAACAATCTATTGTGTATGTGACTGCAAGCCTGAATCCCTGCCTGGGATTATCTGAAAACTCTGGAACTTGCCAGCAGGAAAATTTACAGCTAAACAATTATATTGTTGAAACTCTGACAAATCCACCCCAGTTTATGACTTTGAAAATAGGGCTAGGTGTATGCAACTGAATATATTATACACTGTAACACAGCCTCCTGGGGGCTGCATTATAGAGTCTGTTTACTTTGACTGACACTTCTCATTTTTCTTTTCTTCCAGACATTATTGCTGCAAATGATAACTCTCCTCAATATGGATTTTTCTCCTCAAAAAATGGGTTAGGTATTTGGATAAACATCTTCTGAACAAGTTCTTTTATTATTATGTTGATGATTTTTGGAAGCAATCCACCAATAATGCAACAGACACCCAATACCACGTAAAAAGCAACAAGCAAACCTGCATTATATTGGTATAGCAGACTACACGGATGTGGGATTTCTGGAACTTCTCTCCAGTGGAATGTAGTTCTAAAAATTCCAAAGCTGGACAAAAAGGAGAGCAGATTTTCTTTCTTTCTACCCATCGTTTTTCTATAAATAGAACTTTATATCCTCCAAAATAAACTGGTGACTTCTTGCCAAGGGTGAAACAAATGTCATTCAAGTACACAATGACATTCATTTTACTTAGACCCTCATAATCACGGAAGGACATTAATGCAAAGTAAAACTACACAGAAAAAGGAAAATTTGTTCTTAGACTCAGTCACAGGTTTTCCGGATAGAACCAGCACTGGGTCGTGCAGAGTGGCAGCACATTTTTCTTCCTGTTGTATTGGTACCAGAAATTGGAAATTCACTACAATTTTCTAGTTTCTTCAGAAATTCCAACATCTCAGATGCCAAATACTAGAATAGGTGGCAATGACTGGTGACCATTTTATGTACAGGTATATTGGCCTCAGGACTGGTGGGTTTTTTCTTGCTCTATCAGAGAAAAAGTAGAAGAGCAAAATTACTTTTTGAGATCATTCTCTCATTGACAAATAAATCATCATTCGTCTCAGTC
This sequence comes from Lichenostomus cassidix, assembly GCF_008360975.1. Classification (NCBI taxonomy): domain Eukaryota; kingdom Metazoa; phylum Chordata; class Aves; order Passeriformes; family Meliphagidae; genus Lichenostomus; species Lichenostomus cassidix. The sequence goes on along the minus strand of NC_139511.1, from coordinate 43,202,301 downwards.
AGGAAGGACCAAAGAGCATCTTTTATATAAACAGACAGCTGAGAGATGGCACTTTTATCAATGTGGGCTTGGGTTGTAAAACACAAAGTATACCTTTTAAGTATAATTTTATGAACAGAAAAAGTATATTTTGGTCTGATGCATGAATCTTTTATCTACCTTACTCCTGCCATTTGTATTTCCTGCCATTTGGGAATATCCCAAATGGTCTCTGCTTCTCTTTGTTGTTTTATAATTCCTTTTGTACGGCAGCCAATGCTAACATTTCTTTCTGAGTGCGAAAGTTGCTTATGGTTTTGATGTACATGTACTGTACAGTCCTTGCCAAGTGCTTGGAGTGGACAATGTGCTTTCCGAGTTCATTAAGAAGAAAATTTGACCTTGTTCACCTTGAGGAGAGATAATTTCTGTGTCAAGTTCTTGCAGGACGTGAGAAATGCAGAAAAGCTGCTGAAGCAGAGGGCCAATGAACTCCAACAATAAACTTCAATTTCTCAAGTGCCTTTGTGACTACCAGTAATGGCCCTTGCTGTGTAGCACATGGGGAAATAAGAATGCTGCACAGTGGACTGGACTCCACCTAGACACTGAAATACCTGCTCTGAGTTTTTTAGGAGATACTCAGAATGGATCTCAGAGAAGCCTCAGTGCCACCTGCTTCCTACACTCTGGCGTAGCTCTTGCTGTGGTACAGAAAGTAGGGATGACATGGGCTTATTTATTTTTCCCTTGTCTTATCACTCCAATTCCCTGCGTGCAGGGTCTCTCTGGCTGAATACCAGCAGTGTACTCAGATCTGAGACAATGTAGCCATAGGGCTGAGGACACTGCTCTCTGGACTAAGGGATACTCCCAGACCTGCATTGCTACTCCCCCATGGAACTTTTCCCATCATAAGGGAATCCCAAGGAATTAAATTGGGCAGCACAGGTACAAATGCAGCGGATCCAAAGGCTCACATTTCTTTATTTCGCTGAATTTATGTTGTTTATTTATGTCTTATGGTGTAAATGGGACTAGAGGTTTAGGCAATAGCTAGCATCTTATAAATAAAAATGCATAAGCGTGTTATGCAATCATCCCATATTCCCCTTTACTAGAGATCATCAAAACCTGGAAGGAGAAAACAAGGTGCAAATCAGTGATCTTTTCTTGCAGTGTCTTCAACTTATTTATTGCAGCATGATAATTTTCATGGCTTGCCATACATTCAGAGCTATCCCTACCCTTAACCAGCTTGTGCTAAACCTGGCTGACACTTTGCTGAGGAATGAAAAGAAAAAGACACTAAGCAGTTCCTGTGGCAGAAGTGGCTTCCAGTTTTGGCTTAAAGATTGAACAAATTAAATCACAGGCTTTGCAGTAAAGAACTATTTCACCTGAGAATATTTTACTGTTTCATCAAGTACTATGCACTCCAACATCATAAGCAGCACAGGATTTACTTCATTCTGGAAAGAAGGGTAAAGTTGTATGGGAGCTTAGTAAACTTGTCTGCTTGAGAGAAGTATATAGTTGGTTGGCTGACTCTGACAGTCATTTATTTAGGATTTTCCCTGAAATTTTCATTTTGGGAAAAAGTGAGGGTACACAGCTGAAAAAGGAGACAAGTACTCCCAGTTATTCTCAATTTGCAACCACCTCAGATTCTCTATACTTTCTCCTTCCTGCAACTTCAGTCAGTAGAAGGGTGGAAGGTAGGGTCTGTATGTAATTATCATTTATCCTGCCTCCACCTCCTAGAACCCCCAGAAGCTCAAGCTTCATGACTGTGTGGAATCCAAAGGGGCCCAGTCATCCCGACCTGGTGGTTTTGTATTCTGCATATGTAGTTCATGAGAACAGCTAGCAGCAGACACAGATGGTGTGGTGATCTGCTGAGAGTGTGTATGAATAGTGTCTTGCTTTCAATGTAGTCCTGAGCAAGAGGCTACAGTGAATCTAATAAGACCTAGGCAGTATTTAAAACCTGCCACTCACCCCAGAAATCTGCTGCTCACTTTGACATCCCATGTCAGCTCCTTAAATCAAACCCTCAGACTCAGGAATGAAGTAAATAAATTATAAGCTTTATTGATTGTGTCTGCTGTGTAAACGTTCTTTAGCATTGACTAAGCCATTCAAACCATTGTCCCAACATGGATCAGGCTCCCTGTAAAACCCGAAATGGCTGCTCAAGAAGGAGCAGAAATGTTTTCTTTCGTTGATCCAAGATTCTGTCAGGGAAGGTTTTGATCTCTACAACTTTACAACATCCATATGGTCAGGAATGAATTTGTTGGCTACTTTGACTGGGATACAGAATCAGAATCTTAGATTGGACAGCAGCCACTGTGATACAGCCTTTCCTTTTTTTTTTTTTTTTTTTTTTTTAAATAAGCATTACTGAATTTTTTAGGATTTTTGGAACCACAGCCCGAGTTTGTCCCTTACACAGTCTGTTATCCCATCTGAATGACTACATTGACTTCAACTAAATCACTGGTATAAATGCATCTTACACATCTCTTTCAGCTAATGGAGATAGTGCTCGTGATTGCTGGTTAGAGGTTATTTTGGGGGAAGGGATTGTTTTTGCTTCTGCTTTAAAACAAGGAGGTGTGGTAAATCACAGGCATCTTTCTTGGGATGGAGATAATAAATCACTTTTCCCAGGTGAAATCTTTTATTTATGCCTTGGGATTCCATTTCATTGAGGAAAGGTATGTTCTTTCAACTTCAGCCAGGCTGCATTTTAGCAAGTGATTCAAATCAAGCTGACACTTATTAGTGAGCATGCTGAACACTTTGCTCCCAGGCACTTCACCGGGCTGCCACCATTCTCCATTCTTCACAGATGTTTGTTCTCCTTACGTTTCACCTGGAAGCAAAATCACTGCTTGCTCCTCCTGTCAGTGGGAAGTCAGTCAACTGCAAAGAGCAGCTTGATTTTAGAGACAATGGATCACTCCTGCCAGTAAAAAAAAATTGAAAAAAAAAAAAGGGGGAGATGAAACAATACACTCACAGATCAGCTATAATACACTCCTGAACCAGACTGAGCTCATTCTTCTGGTCTGAAAGTGACCAAGCAAACTTTCTGTTATCATTTATTATGTGTTCAGCCCTGTCACCACACTTAGTGTTACATAGAACACATTCACTAACAGTACCTCCAAAGACAGTACCAGTAACTTCATACAGACAGCAAATCATTTAATTTCAAAGCAACAATTTTTACTACAGGCTTGTGTTTATTGGGGGAAAAAAAAAAAGAAAAAGAAAACCAAACCCAGATCTTGAGCAGTAAAAAAATTAAGCAGATAAGTAGTTCTAGATGCTTTTCTTTCTCCAGTAATATTCTTAAATTAATTCCTACACACAACATGCTTGTCTTTCCTTTGCCAGGGAAGAGGGAAGCAATGGCAGCTCACTTACATAGCCTCTTGGTTAAATGGAGCTTTAGTTGCGTCTATAAAGAGGTGTAACATCTCAACTGACCAGATCACAGATAAGTGTAAGGTACTTGTGACAGAATTAAAAAGAGGCAGCAGGCCTAGAGTGCTGGTAAACTTCAGAAGATATCTGGATCATCTGCCTAGGCTCACATTTCTGCTGGTGTAAGACATCTCTTCATGCAGGCTGCATCCACAAGAGAGGGGTGGCTGCTGTCAGGTCTAATAACCTGAATGTGCCCAAGTGACCCTGTGAGATGTGTGGGAACTCCAAGCACTTCTGTCGAAGGCAGGAGTGTGTGCTCATCCAAGCTGATACGGCAGGGACACATTGCATTGGTCATTTCTTACTGCTTGCTTTGTAACCCAGCACAACTGCAAAAAAATGAAGACTACCTATTACAAAGACCTTACTATTTTCTAAATTCACTTCATGGCCATCACTGGGCCCTTGCTACACTAAGCAGAGGAGGCAGCTTGCTGTTTGTTTAATGAGATCTTTGGCATCACTGTTGAAAATGGAATGTCTATAGTAAGGAAACAATCACAAGCAGCATGAGTCAGTGTATGCTGGAATTTGAACACTCAAGTCATATTTATATACAAAAAGTTACTATGCAAAAATGCATGATCTGGAAAGGTGACCCTGCCATTTAAGCAGTTGTGCATGGCTAATAAACAATGGAGGGAAAAAAGTCACCTTTTAAAAGAGAGGCTTTTCCAATATCTTGTAATTTAACATTACAATAATAATGAAAATGAAATCAAACCTGAAAAGGCACAGACTCTGTTTCTTCCTTTCCTTAAACATTTTTCAGTATTGCAATATATTGAATGTCTGTCTAATATGCCAAGTATTTTAGGACGTTACTATATCCACAAAGTTTGTATAAAACTGTAGATACTAAACCTTTCAATATAAACTCCCTATCTTCTAGCAAGGCACAAAACAGCAAGGCTATGTTGCAACAGGGAAAGACTAGGTTCCCATGGGAAGGTGCCTATCAAAAGCTCTCTCCCCCAAAAAGTCAGGTGATCTAGCTGGCTGCACATGCAGAGATGTGAACCATGGGTTCCTGGGAACCTTGTTAATTAGCAGGACTCTAAGCGATAGGTAATGCGTTGTGCTGATAGCTGCAAACTCATGTGAGGATCTGCTAGGAAAGGAGGAAAGTGACTGACCAGTTTTCATGGACATCTGTAATGTGCTTCTGCATACAACCTTAGGAGTCAAGAACTTTTAGGAATTATAGATTATTCCTTTCATGGGCTAATATGAGTAAGAATGATTTTGTTGAAAAAAGTAAGAGGATCCAGATTTCCGGTTTTACAGTAAATTGCTCTTCTGCTTACATGCAGGAAGCTGCTTTTTTTGGTGCAATATCATAATGATCATGAGAGGTCCTCTACTAGTTTCCCACTTCTGTAACAACACATAGACTTATTTACCAGTGTCTCTTTATTCTAATCTTTCCATCTTCAGACATAATATTCAGTTGAAATCAGTGAAGATATGGCACTAGAATAGGTTGTATCCAAAGCAGTGGAAAATACTGTGAATATGAATCTATCAGCCAGAAAAGAGAGTGCACGTTGCTAGGATTACACTACTAAAAGGTCTGCTCCTTTGAATCTTGACATTTGTGGTTTTGTTCATACACTTCCATTAATAGCAATTGCTGTCTATATGATTGTGTTGATAGCAGTATTTGAGCAGGAATTTTTACTACCAAATATAAATATAGCATGCATTCATTTTTTTTAAATGATGTGCAACATCAGTAAAGTGATACATTATTAAGAAAGGTCATTGATTGTTCCCAGGATATGGCAGCAAAATATATACTATGTACTAAAATCACAACTAGTTTTAGAGCAGTGTAGTGTGGAATAATGTAAAACAAAAAAAGGTGCCAAAGTTAACAATAAATCTATGAATAGAAAAAAGAGTGAAGATAATAGCTTTTTCTCTGATGATAGTTTGCCTAGAATCAGAATTAGAAATGCAAGCAGCTTTTATGAGTTTTACTTGTTTTTGGTAAAATGAGAACATTTTGGTAGCCTGCAAGACATTTTTAACTTTTTCATTACTTGATGAGGAAAAGGATCACTAAGACTGTGGACCTAAAAAAATTAGTAAGTGCCAGCTCCAAGGGAAAATCATTGCTTCTAAACTGATCACACTGTCTTGCAGATACCATATAAAGTCTTTGAGACACTGCCAAAATAATAGAAATTATCTGCCTGCTTCAAAAGACATCTCTTAATATCTCCCTCTCCTTCATGTCATGTTAAGGTCCTGATTCTGTAACCCAGGTTTCAACAGTAAGTTGCACCCAGGCAGCAGCATGTGTGACCACTATCTTGGATCTGATGGGGTGAAGAATTTTTCATGGTGAGACAGCAATTAAGGCATGCACGATCTCAAGATATTTCATAAGTCTTCCTAAATAGCTCTGATGGCTCTAAAATGCTGTTAAAATACTCCAAATAACTTCCTACCAAATAAACACTGAAAACCCTCAAAAAGCCCTATCTAGATTAATAAACATTTAATGAAAACAAAAAGAAATATTCTCTTGTTTCCTTTTTCACTTGCACTTTTATTTCATATAACAGGTTGAATGACTTTCTTTTTGGTAAAAATATGGCAGATTGTGGTTTAAATAGCATGTTTCATTGACTAGATTTTTTCTGTTCTTGACCTGACAGGATGCTTGCCACAGTTTACAGCATTTGCTTACATGGGCAATGAGTATTTGGAAATGTACCTTTTGCTCTTTAACATGACCAAGCAGCTGGAAGCAAAGTATTAAAGCAGTTCCATGTTATCAGCAGGTTGCCTGCTGAACGTGTGGATAACACCTGCCAACATGCACTGACAAAGAAATGCACTGCAAATGCAGCAGAAGGCCATGGCACAGGTTACAAAGTAGCCCACAATGCAAGAACACAAGACAAATCTTTCAAGATGGTAAGCAATGGAGAAAGTAAATGGTCTATTTAACCCTTCCCTTAAAAAAAAATCCTTTTTCTCAATGGAGATGAAAAATAAGACACGATGAAACAAAATTTTATGTGGTGCAAATTCTGATGGCAGTGCTTTATTGGTAAATTACTTTTTAATCATTGCTGTTATTTGCTCTTGTTGGTTTTACTTCTTTTTCTCAGATATGAAGGCTTGAAGCAATCCTTTCCAAATTCACAGACTGTGCTGTGATCCTGGGAGTCCCTGAGAGCCTTTCTGGAGAGGGGAGCCAGCTGGGCCTGCCTCACCTATCTTCAGTCCTGGTTCTGCCCAGGGTGTTGTGCATGATGCTGCGGGGCAGTGCCAGGCTGCGAGATACCCACAGGAAAAAGAGACACCTCTGGGCTTGTGCCAGGGGATGGGGGCACCTGGGCCCTGCAAAGGAGCCGAGGGAAGGCATGAAGATTAGAGGAGGTTTCAGAGGTATGCACAGGGCTGGAGAAATTGGGCTATTGTAGGATTTGTTCCTTTAAGATAATATTTTTGGGTGGGTTTGGGGAAGAGAAATTTGTATTTCCACTCTATAAAACATGAGAGCATGTATCCTTACATGGGAGGCTGTCCAGTGTCTGGGCCAATGCAGTGTATCACTGAGATTAAGAGCATAATGAGCTCTATCAAAGCATCAGACGGCACGGGGATAATTACAAGATCCATCATTATTAGGCAAGAAAAACAAATGTGTCTTATAAACCCTAAAGCTCTAGAGCAAAAACCACTCACTAATTGAGCAGGGGGTTAGGTGCAAGCTTCTCTCGGGGTCAGTTTATTCTAGGTTAGTCCATTACACAGTTATTACACCTTGCTCTGAAGCACAACTATACAGCGAGCTTAGTGCAGGATGATGGCAGACACCTCTCCTCCATAATCCATGTTCCCACTTCATGCACCCACATTGAGCCACTCTATGGGCTCCTATGGTTGCTTTAATGAATTCTGGTCTCACACTGAAAAAAATCTCTTTTCTCTCTCTAATGCTAATTGGTTTATTCCTCCCTACTCTCTCATCTTCTTCATAAGAAATGCCTTACCCCAGGAAATCATTCATGTATTTGTGTGAAGCAAATATTTTGCCATCGTAATTGATTGGGTTATATGAAATAATAGTTGCTTTGTGACAAATTAGCAGAGGGACAGTATATCTATGTTTCCCTTGAAGCCTACTGTGCCGTGCACTCACAATGACATTCCTTGAGAGCATCAGAAATCTCTTTTCTTATGCGAAGGAATGAGCAAATATGCTCTGTAAATTCATCACTCTCTCTCACTTTGTGAGGGTTGAACTGAAGGGGATCATCTTAATTTAGAAGTGAATCTTAATTTAAAAGACTCTCAGTGGAGTTTAAGGCATGATGAAGGAACCTCTTAAAAAATGCTGACATACACCTGATTTGGCCTTTCAGTTCAGCCTCCCTCTCATCTTGGGGAGGCTAGCCAAAGAGGAATTAAAGACTTTTCTATTAGTTTTATATCAGTGATTGATAGATGAATACAATAGGTTGCAGGAGCAGGATGCCTGACTCATCTCTCAGATTTGAAATCATATGTTACAATCAGGTGGCTACTTGACTCCTTCTGTCAATAGCAATCCTGCCTATAGGTCAGGTCGGCAAATGTGCAAGGGTGCAAACTGCAGTTCGCAAGAACCCTGACTTTACCTGCAATGCATGCTAAGGGAAAATCCTTTCAGTACCCTTGACAAGCCCTCCTCTTTGTCCTCTCTGTCCTGCCTTGCTACCCCAGAGGTCTGATATTGCTTTTGCTCTCTCATCAAATAAAAGAAACACCCTGTGTGTGTAAGTAGGGGCCAGTAAATGGAGCAGGAGATCCCAGGCAAGGAGAGAGGTGTTCCTCTGACACAAAAGGAAGGGAGACCTTCATGAGCCTGCCTGGGGTACTGTGGCACTGTGCTGAGTAAGCAGCAGAAATACTGAACACATGGAAGTCCAGGCTGTCCCCAGTGCCAAGTTCTCTAACTCTCCACACCTTGCTCACTTCACAGACAGGTCCTTTCTTTCCTTGGCTCTATGGTGACCTGTGTAAACTTTAGAACAGCATGTTACCTCTGTGTCAGCAGCTGACACTGGTCTTGCAAAGGATACCATACTCACTTTTGGAAAGGTCACTGTCTCCATCAAGAAGCTCTTGACCACTATAAAGGGTTCAGAGGTTCAGAGATTAAATTCAACCTGCTTCGCTTTCCATTGAAAACTCTCCTCACAACCACTCTGGTAGTTGTAACTCCTTCCCTTCTTAGTATGACATCTTCTTTCAAAAGCATGTCCCATCATTTTTCCTTTCTCCAGAATCTGACTCAGAGACACCTTCCTCCTTGGATGGTCTTCCCTGTCCAGCCCCAAATCTGCAACAGTTCCCACCCCACTGTGTATGTAACACAACACCACAAAGTGCTGTTTGCCTTTGTGGGTCATATAAAATAACAAGGCCAGATGGAGTGTTGGACATCATGGCCTTTCCAGAGGCCATCAGGTAGAGAGAAGATACATCCCTCCAACCAGCATGGAGGCCTCTGTGGGACTCAGATGTCCACCAGCCCTGCCTACTTATCTCCACATCTGTTGTCTGTGTGAGTTCAGTCCACCAGGTGATTGACCACTGAGCATCATGAGCTGAGGTGGTCATGGTCATCTGAAGAGCAGACTGTTGCATTCCTCCTGTCTGATTTCCCCTGCCAGGAGCTTGGTGCAGCTAAATCTCCCATCTCAAATACTTTTCCTGGAGACATCTTCAAAGTTGGCGACTTCACTGTTATTTTTCTCCTTTGTGAAATCTGTCAACCTTGCCAAGACACTCATGGGTGCCAAAGCCAGGAACATGAACTCCTAAACCAGCGTTGCATTCCCACCCAGACCAGTTGTTCTCATCTTTGCCATGGATAAATGCATGAATAAGATCTCTTGTCCTAGCACCTCACTGATCTACCACTCACTGGTGCCCACGAACTTGCAATAAAACTAGCTTGGACAACTTTTCAGAAGTATGTGTAACTGCTGCCACTAACTGCATGAAACAGAGAGTGCAGGAGTTTTCCCTTATCCTGTTACCCCTTCACAAACATCTCTTAGACAGTAGACAGCTTGAGCAAGCTGTGATGATAAAGTAGTTCTAGGCAGAATGTTGCCTCCAGAATTAGCTGTTATGAGTGTTCATGGACTTTATTTCTAGAGCCCTGAAAGCTAGGTCTTTATGCAGACAACACATATGCTGTGAAATGAAAGCTGAGGAAAAAATGGCAATTCACAAGCTGTTCCCTTTCAGCAATTGTAAACTCCATAGAAAGCCAAATAAAGGGTGCAAGACTAGCTTTTAACACAGGAGAGATAGGAGACTTGGCTTTCATCAGTGGCTTTGACTTGCAGCCTCCACATATGCATTTGAAGAGAGCACATTTTACTCTTGAAATGGGCAAGGTACACTGGGTAAAGCCTGAAGGATTAGACATTAGCCTGGTATTTCCAGGGCAGCAGGATAAGAAAGATAAAAGAATGTAGAATACAATTGTTTTCTCACAATTTCCTGTGGTTCTGCATGGAGGAAAAATTATCCTTTTATATTTTTGCAGGCACGACTATAGGATATTGCCGGGCTGCATTTATTTCCAGTGTTTGCATACACCATGAGCTGAGAACAGGCTCCAGGAGGATTTTATTGTTTGATGACATCTTCATTGTTGTTATTACTCATTACAAACAGATTTCTGGGAGTGAGGTCATTCAATGGCAAGCCCATCACAAGTATTTCCCAAAGAGTGTGCCTGGAGAAATCTTTTGGATGCAACCAATTTTTATCAACATGTTATAAATAAACAAAGCTGATGTTGTTCATGATTTGCAAAACCTAAAATATTATCCTTTCTCTGTTTTCTTTTGCATATTTCACCCCTAAAATAATCAAACACAAACATCCCAAAACTATGAATTTAATTTAGAAATGGCAAACTATTTGGAAGTAGACATCATCCTGAAATAAACAAACTCTGGCTTGAAAATATCTCCTGATTTACCTTTCTCTACGACTTAAACACAAAAGAAAATGTAGGAGATACATCGAACTGAAATGAAATTATGATTACTGAACAAAAATGGTAACACTTGAGGCTCTGCATTCCATCCAGAATCTGTGACTTCTAAACTTGCCCTTAACTAGCACCATGAGCCATACAGACAAAAGGACCCTTGTGTAAAACTTGCCCCCACATGATGTGGAGTTATTTTTCTCAAGTTCTGTTGGCTAAACATGTTTCCAAATGGTGTTTTCTCATGATACTTGCAGTCTAACAGGTTAAACCTTTGGCCTTTAGCCTTCTAGGCCTTTGGCCTTTCTAAGTTGGCCCTAGACTTGCCCAAACATAAAGAATATTTAACAATTAATCTCTGCTAAATGAGGCAAAAAGTTGATAAAGCTTTGAATATCTGTTCTATTTTCAGCAATGTTTAATAACTTTTCTGTTAGTAGGACAGTTCAGATATTTTTCCTAGATTGTCTAGGTAAATGTAAATAAGAGAGGCTTTTGAATCAAGCTTTGCAAGGTCCCTTAACACATTTACTCCTGATACTGACTGCTGTCCTACATCAGCTTTGTTATAAAAACTTCAGCTTTTCTGATTAAAGTAATACTTTAATTTCACACAACTATATGACCGCTTTTGATTACCAAAAAAAAAAAAAAAGCAATGTCATTAAATCACTTTCTTACTGGAATGGGGGACAGAAATTCTTATCTGTTTTGACACTTTGGTTTTAATTGTTTATTTGGTGAAACAGCAAATAACAAAGACTTACACAGAGTCCTCTGGAAACTTTGGTTTTCAAAGTCAGTGAAGAAAATCTCCTGTTTTAAGTGTCATGTCTTTCAATGGGTGTTGTTTGGGGCTGTCTGTTGGTTCGAGAATAGCAAATGGCATTGTTTTACAACTGAGTCACAAGCTGAAAGTTAACTCTGATCTAGGAACTCAAAAGCTAGGCCAGTCTTTACTAATATAAATATTTAACTCCAGGCTACTGTAGTTAGTTTTTATCAATTTCTCAACATCTACATTTTAGTTTTTAGATACAGTGAGCAGCACAATCTGTAATTACCTTGCACAGGACTGTATGCATATTTCTGGATCTGTTTTGTAATTAACTGGTCACAGATTTCAGTCCTTATTTGAAGGCAAGAGCACAAACCCCAGTAACCGCTCATGGAGACTGCAAGACCCTCTGTAATTTTAATAAGGAAACTAGTCTTTTTAGAAAGAAAATATTTAATGGGTTTTCTAACTAAATGACTGGTTTACATCTTGTAAAAGAAAGAGAAAATAAAATTTCAGCCTCAGAATGCTTGTGTTAGGGAATTTTATGGGGTTACTGTACATGACTATATTTTGCCTTTGGCTTCTTTCTGCAGATAAATGTTCTGCACTGTCAGTTTTAACTTGTCTCTTTGCTCTTGTTTTTGTCACCTTCCTACAAACCAAACCCGGTTTTGTTGCCAGGCTCCACTCTTCTTTCTCAAGAAAGATCTTTTTTGTATTCCAGAAAAGCTCCATTTTCATTACTCTACCCCTCAAATCTGCATCCAACATTTTATAGACTCTCTTCATCTTATTGTGTGTTTTCTTCCAGACAACTGTTGGAAAGATGTTGGGGACAGAATTTTCTTTCTTTGACATCTCCCTCATTCTTCCATCCATGAGTGCAGACAATACTTTCACTGTTCAAGTGTTCTGGACAAAACTATGCCTGAATGTATTTCCCTGTCTGCTTTGACTGCTTTTTACATGTAGTACAACACAATAGCAGTAAAATACTAAAGATGCACTTCAATGGACTGTTCAGTATGTTGGGAAAGCCTTTGCTTTTTAGTGATTGGTAATATTACCTCTGTTTTTCACATGAATTGCAAAAAGCTGACTTCTGAGTCTCTGGAAGCCAGACAATGCTCTGAAATGATAACCTACATGTTGGCTCCACCCAATTTAAGACACTTATATGTAAGCATCTAATTAAGGGGCTTCCTCACTGAGGGTTGACTCTGCTGTAGACAGTGAAAACACGGCTGAGCTCCTGTCAGGTCTGAACTGCCCTTTGAAAACACCCAGTTCTCTTCAGTGATTTAAGATATATCTCCTGACTTTTCTGGATTCCTTGAAAGTTAAATGGTTAATACCAGGGTCCAGATCCTTGATTTGGCCGTCAGTACTGCTCAATGACCAAGACCTATGAAGAAGAATCTGGAAAAAAAAGAAAGTAGAGGAGAAGGTCTGGCATTGACCTGCCATTCTTTTCCAGCCAACATTTAATGAGTTTGTTGAAAGAAAGCTAGCTTGTGAGTAAGTGTGGCTGTCATGTGAGCCCTAAAAAAAGAATTCTCACACAATCCACAATGATGGTAATTTTTACATTTAAATAAGTCTGCCTTTCCACAGAACCTGCAGTTAACACCAAATGCTATCTCAGCAAGGTAAAACTCACTTGCATTGCTTCATTTCTTTGACAATACCACTGGAATTCTGCTTGGACAAATACATGGCAATGAACTCATCCAATGGCAAACATAACACACATTTGTGCCAAGAGAATTTTTGCTGGTGAAGACATTAGAAAACTAGCACTGAAATGCAAATAAATAGGACAGACTACTTTTACAAAAAACCCTAAGATGGTTAGTCTACCTTTCAAAAAACAAGCCTGAGTCTTTTGTTAGGTAACACAGTATTCATCTAGGGCCCTGTTTGCTCTCTAGCACACATCTTCCCGGAGTTAAGCTCCAGAAATATCTTATGCCCTAAAAATTAGAAACACAAATTCTAGAGGCTGAATGTACATAACCAGTTCTCAGCGGTTCCCCATGTTTTAGTATTAATTAAATCTGCAAATTCATGATGTCTTAACCATCAAGATGTTGAGCTTACTCCTTTTAAAATCGATGTCTTTAGTACAAGCAGGAAAGTATCTTAGCCACTTGCTCTTAAAGAAGAATTTCCTTCTCATGGCCTTCACTTTCCATTTTAAATCTCTTGTATGACTTTGCTGCATGCTATTAAATAGTTGCCAAGTTATACCGTAGGGGAGGCTGCATTTCAGTGTTGGATAAAATAAACCCTTTACACCAATATCTTAAGGAACTGCTCAAGGGACCAGGAAATGCATTGGTTTCTTGGGCGAGGTAGTCTTCAGGACAGATTGAACCACTGGAGATGCTGCAAAGTGATACCTATGAGATAGTAGAAGGTTATCCACAGAAAGGCTTCCATCTTTCAAGGAACTGCTTGTTGTCTTTGTTGAATAAAAATGAGAATTTTTTGCAAATGTCTCTTAAATACTCGATATATATCAGACTGCTCCAAATGCAAGTTTCACTGTAGTTTGTTAATCCTTAGTTGATATTTAGACACAGGATTCAGCTGTGCTAGCACTTATGGGGTGTTAGTCTATGCTCGTCATATGGGGTTCCCTGAGTTCACTTTAGTTCAGCAAAATGTTCCATCATTGAAAACTCTCAGAGGGTGGGATGACTGCAAAAGTGAGGAATGTTTTCAACTTCTGCTCTGCTGAGCTTCTCTGAAGATTCAGTGGAAGTCTGAAAAGTGGCAATGCTCAGAAGCCTGAAATACCTGAGAGTACATATATCAATCTCTGATTTGAAATTCCTATCAAGTAGGAAAGTATTTGGTTTACCTTCATGGACCTTCATGGACAAATCCCAGTTGCACTGAAGAAGGTACATGGTGCTTTTCTTCTACTTTTCTGCTCATCTGACTCCTGGAATTGCATAGTGTAGAATGTCTCATGTCACCTGAAATTGTCCGTCTTCAAAACCACTGTTGGTCCACAACTGCTGGAGTGTGGCATTCTCTGACTGTGGCTGTTTTCAAATTTATTAAAAGTTTCTAAGCAAATTCTAACTGCAGGATGTGAAGGTTTGTTCTTGAACCTCATATTATACATAGAAGCTGGTTTAAGTGTGCTTAGAAATAAATCAGAATTCAAAGTTTACAGATGAATATCACCTCAGTGTTCAGCCTGTAACAAACCAGACACTTTTTCAAATATTATTGCCAATAGCTTTTTGTTCAGCTTTCTAAAAACTTAGGTATTATTTCTTTACATCAGGTACAAGACCTTCTGCATACAGTAGGGCATTGAATTTTTTCAGCACCCTAAACAGCTGCTGTAAGTTGCCTTACAGCTGATGTGGCATTTGGCAAACAACTTGTGGCCTAGACAAGTCTTTATGGTAGTGCTGATGTATTATCCACTTATTTTGTAGTATCCACTGGCTGAGGTACTTTTGTCTGAGAAGTTTCAAGAGTAGAGTACAGCTCTTCAGTGTTTACTAAAGATCTCCAAAAGATGCAAGTCAGATGAAAAAACCAGTGAAGCTTTACATGCATTGCAGTTCCACTGCTGCCTCGGTGAATAATAAACTTATTAATGCCTTTTAAAGGCCAGCTATTTACAGTTCAGGATAGAATGAGGGTTGATGACAACCAAGACTTCTACAGTATTGTGTGAAAATTTTTCTTCTATATGGTAAATCAAAAACTAAATTATCCCTTTTCCAGGTCAGTTTTGTTTCTTTCTTGCTTAGCAGCAGTTTTGTTTATGGTTCTGGGTTAGATATATTTTACCACATTTTATGATTCACTTTCTCAGTTAGGACTGAAGTTTCTCCTTCACTACTGAGTTTTGTAGTAATGCCAATGTGTCATTGCTGCACTTAGAAGGACTCATTGGAAACCATGTTCTGATGGCTTCTAGAATACAAACACAGAACAGAAAAGGTCCCTGTTGGAGTGATTTTTTAATCAAGACCCCTACTGAACATGAGAAATAATCTGTTGTTATCTGGAGCTCATTCTTGTGCCACTCAGAGTTCACTAAAAGCCTCAATTTTCATTCCAGTCAAAGATGCATCAAAAGACAGCTTTATTCACCAAATTCACAGATCAGTGCAGCAAGATTTGCATACAGGTAAGTATATAAATCCTGTTTCATAGTATATTTTCCTTCTCTTGCACTGCAATTTTTTAAAGTCTTGTGTTAAGAAGAGGCGACAGTCTGACAGCACTAGAAAATGTGATCCTTTGCTTTTCTGAAGAACAGATATGGACCAAGAATAAGCAGTATCATCTTTCTTTGACCGCGTCCACCCATCTGGCAGCAAACATTTTGTGAAAAGAGAGGACAAGTCAGCCTGTATGTTCAGGCTTTGGCTATCTTTCTGGGAGTTCATTGTTGCCAAACCTGGGTAAAAACCAGGATGAAACCCTTATCCTTCTGTTCTCTCACCCTTTATTAAAAATAGAAAAGGAAATATGTTTACAGTTATTTTCAGAGTTCCATGTTTTTGAAAAATGCATGGATTTCTGCAGCAGTGAAAATTAAAACTTTTCTTTTTAAATAATGATATTAAAATACTCTCATAATTGCAACCTTAGAAGAAATAAAGCTTTATGATTAGCATCAGATTCACAAGACAAATCTGTGCAGACTGCAACATTTTGGCTGACACTTCTGATTCGGCATGTTTTCTCCTGAACTTGACTTGAGAACAAAAATCTATTTTGCATAGTTCATTGGAGAAAAAAGAAAAGGAAGAACTTTTGTTCTTCACATCTAGGATTCAATTTGAGCTAAGAGCCACAGGGTCAGCCCTGCACTACCCCACTGACACCTCTGCAAATCTCAAGGTCATGGGTTTGATCCCTGTATGGGTCGTTCACTTAAGAGTTGGACTTGATGACCCTTGAGGATTCCTTCCAGTTCAGAATATTCTGTGATTCTGTGATTTGCTGCTGCTTCCTCTATCTCTGAGGGTATATAAGGCATATTGTCATAAAGGGCTTACAGTCCCTTTATTTTGTTTTCCCTAATCTTGTATTCTGTTGGGGCTCACAAAGTCATCACTACCCTTTTCTTAAGGCCAGCAAAATCAGTTGTCTTGGTCAAAAATGTACATGGTCTCTCAGTGTAGCCTGGTCTAAAAAGGAATCTGGTTAATTAACATTGATTACAATCCACCATCTGCAAGTAAAAATTGATTGCCAAGGTTCCTAATATGAATGCCTCCCTGTCTTGATTTCACTATTTCTCTGACTATCCAGTGACAGAAACAGGGACAGAGACTGAATCCACTTCTTAAGGGTTCCTGTTATTTGCAAGGTGCCCTGAGAAAGACATTTGTGATTCTTCTGGTCCTACTTTATCACCCCATGGGAAGGCCATTTGTTAGCACAGCATCTAATTGCTGCAAATTGTCAGTGTGCACATTTGGAAGCTGTTCAATGCTCCATTTTTTATTGAGAGAGGAGCAATGGTATTGATTTTGGATAGTCAGGGAGAATGCCAGGGATATTAGTAAGGAGCTCAGAGAACACAACACATAAACTTTTATGACATGATGTCAAACAGGATTGCGCAGGCATAAATGAAAAGGACAACATCTTCTGTAATTACTGCAAACATATACTATACATCTATTAGAAAATGGGTACATTTCAATGAAAAAGAGACCTTGCAGAAAGTCACATCTCAGAAAATTTCTCTGACCAAAAGGGAAATAGGGTCAGATTTTTATGTGTACCTTTTGAAATGACAATGCACAGTGCAGGAGCTGTATTTTTTTGGCTGTTGCACTGTGACAGAAACCTACTGTGTTAGACTGGTGACCCATTTCCATGCTTCTTTAGGTTTGGATATGCATAATGCCATGCAATCCAGTCCTAGTTAGACAGATGACAGGGTGGGATAGAGCACAGCTGTTGCCCAACTCTGCTGAGTGAGCTTTGTCTTGGTTCTCCTCATCAAAAGCAACTTCATCTGCATAAGGATGATACTGCACACTCCCAAAAAGGAACCAGTTACCACTTAAGCTGGGATGGTGTACAGAGTCACCATTGTGCTGAATCTTAAGCTAAATATCAATTTAGCCATCCAAGCCAAGTCCTTTAGTGAACTTCAAGAACTTAATTTATGATCACATAAGAGCTGGTCTATGTTAGCCCATGGCTTAACTCACTTCTATCAGAGTTACAATTTTTCTGTAAAGTGATTGCATAACAGTTGTCAATAATTTGTGCAGATCAGCTGTAGAGACATTAATTCAAAAGTTTTGTCTCCTTGTGTCTGCTGCTTTTCTTGACTTCTCACTCTCTCTTCATTGTGCATTATGAAAGTCAGCATGAGCACTTGTGTTTTAGGAATACCACCCATGAAATGCTGATAGCCCAAATTTAAGAAAAGCTAGTATTCCATGAGCAGAAACTCAAACACAGGTGGGTCTGTGTGAACATTACAAGACGTTTTTTTCACCTTTAGTGGGACTGAGCACTGGCTCGTGTTGCCCAGGGATGTTGTGGAGTCTGCATCCCTGGAGATTTGGCCTGGGCAACCAGTTATAGATGTCCTTACTAGAGCAAGCTGGTTAGACCAGATGACCTCCAGACACCCTTTCCAACCCCAGTCACTTTGTGAGTTGCAATTCTATGAGGCAATACAAGGAGCATAAATATCTTTGCAGCTATTGTGCAATTATTTTTCTACTTATGAGTTTATTTATTTATTTGAATTTTTAGTGCCCTGAATGCACCTCGTGAAAATTTTAAAGGTATCCATGACTATGGGATTTAATTTTTGTAGTCTTCAGGCAATAGGAAAGGTACAGGAGTCCCCAGAGGAATTGTCCCACTGATTGATGAGACCTTCTCCCACCTTTGAAATAAAGCTTTAAACTCAGAACAACAGTAGATGAATTGCGATGAATAAATGATGTCAACAATTTGTGTTGAGGCCAAAGAAAATATGAGGGGGCCCCCAACAACTTCATCTCTGAATATGCTGCAACGCAGCTGTGAGTAATAAGCTCACTTTCTTTTCAGGCATAGTATACTACATCTGAAATAGTTTCTGAACTTAGCACACAGTTTCCTGACCATCTATTATTTTCCTTGGGGATCAGGAATCTTTCAAGCATTGCAGTGAAGAGTTTGATATGAGCGTATCGTGCATCAGGGAGATGGGTGGTGGTCTGCTGGCCTGATCTCACAAGTTGCAAAGCTTGGGGGAAGTCACTATTTAAACATATTTATATAATTTTATTGCTGGCTGTATCATTTATTTTGACTCATCTGAACAGTCGCCAATTTTGCACTGTTTTAAGCATTTGTGCAGAGAAGTCATGCAAATGCATAAGTTTTCTGCATGTGTGTGTTTAGAAATATCTCTTTGGGAATAAGGAACTAGATAAAATCTCTCTGCTTCTCCTACAATCTGGAGAATCTTCTCCTGTAGAAGGCCTGTATGCATAGCAGTGGTTGCCATTTTTAGAGGTAAACACAGACAGCAGAAAGGTGTCCCTTCATACATATGCAAAGGGCAATTTAGAAAAAAATAGCATTTGAAATATATTTTATTTCATGACCATGAAATCAGATTGACATTCTAGGCAGTAGCATTTATTTATCTATATATTTGCAGTTTTTGTTAAATTCTTAACACATCTTGAAAATTACAAAGCAACTGAAATTACTTAAGAAGAAGCTAGTGTAGCTCAGTGTAAAATTAAGTAATTCTATGAAATAAAATCAAAAGTAATCAGGATTATGAGGCTGAGACAAAGAAAATATAACATTTCTTCTTTTGATTCTGAATTGTGCTGCTGCTTCTATACTCTCCCAGCAAAATGCACATCTGGACTCATCAGGTTCATCAACCAACAGTTTTAGAATAGGAGATTTTTATTTCCTAACTACTTTTTATTTTCCTAAATTGAGAGGCACTTCCTCCCCCATCTGCCACTCATCTCTGGAGAAGGCAAGTGTAGCCTACAACCTCAAAGCAACTATATGTTTTGTTAGGTTAAATGCTCACTACTGACAAGGCTGTGGTGCCTCTGATCCCTTCAATTTATTTCCTGTGGCAAAATCTGCCTTTTTATCCACCTGGTATCTTGGAAATTTACTGTGATGTGTTATGGTATTTTGTGGCTGCTATGTGGAATGGATGTTTTAAGGGCCTTTCAGGGCAAACCTTGTCTTTTTTTTTTGGATGCAGTGGACCAAGCTGAGTGAGTCAGGAGCTTCCTTTAAGACCTGCAAACCTGTATTTCCTTCACCCATTCTTCCAAACACAGAGCCCCTATTTCCCAGGAAAGCCCCCTGACTGAGCACTATTTGGAGAAAATTAAAGGCCTTTGCATACATTTAGTCCTAGATTACTGTGGTGTAGGGACCACAGTCTGCAAAATGTTTTGGGTAAAAAAATTGTATTTTTCACTTGTGGCATGAGAATGCCTGTGAATCAGATGAATAATACTGGTAAGAAGGCAGACAGATATCACTTTATATTGCTTTGGGGATTGCAGAAAAAAGACCAAATTAATTAAAGTGAAAATGTGCAAGTAAAACATAGATACATATAGGTGATCCAAATGTGGTCGAAAATCTTTCTCTTTTTCGTTGTCCATCACTGTGGCCAGCATCACTATATTTGCTGATGGCCTCTCCCTGTACCTCTTCTCCCACTTCTCTGGTGGTTCCCCCAACGGAAGTAAAGAGAGAAGAAAGGAATGGTGCCAGCAATGTGTGGTTTCATGCTTATGTCAGTGCTGAACAAACATTAAGGATTTTTGATGGAGGGATGAGGTGAAACAACTTGCCTGTCAGCTGCCAGACTTCCACTGATATCTTCAGTGAGTGAGTGGCCACAGCCTCCACACTGCTCTTGCTGATGCTCAGTAAGGGAAACATGACTTGAAATGAACAAGATGTTAATTATCATGGCCTTTAATTAGCAAAGTTACAGGGATGCACATTTCCTATAAGAATGTGGGAAATGTATTCTGAGTCCTAGTCAACTGAACTAGTCAGAACTAGTCAACTTGTAAGCTAAAAATACTGATGTCTTGTTTTACCTTTAGGTCTAAAGTAGAATTACTGATTTCTTTATACTTTTTTCTGTTATTGCAATAATAGCCAGGTGGCAGAGGAAGGGGTTTTCCTGCCTTATGCTGGCTGTTAATTCAACTGGTAAATTAATCCAGTGACTGGAATGACTTATTATTGATGAAGGATTGAAAGACTTTGATGATAAACAGAGGTTCTGGGACAAAAATAAAAGGCTCATTTGGAATTTTGGTTAATGGGAGAAACAAGAACTAAAACCACAGAGGCCAAGAGAAAATATCTTCAAAAGCAGAAGAAAACAAGACATATTGCTCCCTTTTGCCTCTACCACAAAGAACTTGAAAAGGAAAGAAACAATCCTAGCTAGGAGATTCAAATGGATCATTTCTCAGAGAAAGGTGTAATCCTACAGTCTACTTGAAAAAGAAAAAAAAAACCTAAACCAACCAACCTACCAAAATTCCAACAAATAAACCCTGAGAAACACTTGCGTGAGGTGAAGAGCTGAAATTCAGAAATTCACCCTCTTGGTGAAAGCCAAGTGGGATTGGGGATAAAAGGCAAAACTGCGTGAAATTCCTGGATTTGATTGGCAAGAATGTGCACTGCTGATAGACTTGAGGCGATTTGAATTCAAATTTGTTTGATCCTGAAATCTTATGAGCACAATTTGAAGCAATTTCTACTAGGAGCTAAAGCATTCATTATAAGCATGTAGACCTTCAGTCTCTGATCCAGCCACGCTTTCCTTTCATTTGCCACTGAGCAGTGCAAGCCAGAGTCCACCTGCTCTTGCCAAATGGTTAGTATGAATATTTGCAAAAAAAACTCCATAGTGTTGTCCGTGAAAACAAGTGCATATCTGGCACAATCACCATTGACACCTTCACCAGCTGGATCTTGGGCTTGCCTGATGACTTTAGATCCCAAGAATATTTCATAGACTTGGTCTACACTGAACTTTCTCCAGTCTACACAGCTGAGGGAGATAATTAAGGAATTTCATATATTTAATTGCAAGTAATATTTAAGTAAAATGTTATTAATAAACATTGGTCCCTCCCCACAAAACACATTGGATAATACAAGTTGCTTAGCCTATTTTAGAAATTACTTTTAGTGAGGACAAGTCACAGAAATCACTACTTTGTGAAAACTGCCCTTCCATACATAATGAGACTTCAAATAATTGATTTTTAATTTTACAAGCCTGTATTTCTCTATTGTTCTTTACATTTTTTAACTCATCTTGCACACATAGGAAATGAAAGTAATGCTGCTGTATGTGCAAAGAATTTCCTTAAGGAAGGTACAATTTAGATATGTGAATGATTTTGAAGTCTAGAAAACAGAAAAATATAAGAAGACTTCTTATATGGGGGAAAAAACCTCAATCCCAACAGAATCATGTCAGTGTACTAGAACTGAGCAAGTCTTTTCCTAAAGCAACAGGAAAGAAGAAATTAAAGTTTTCTACAGCGACAACTGCAGCCTGGAGTTTGTCAGCTGAAAGGACAATAGACTATCAAATATCTTGACAGATCAGGCTGTAAGGAATTTGTACATTCACTTGCAGCATTTTGTCAGCACATAGTTTTAAAATGTGGTTTTGTTAATGAACATAAAGAATTTTTTATGTTATTCTGGCCCTTGAATGGCAAAGTTCTGGTCATTGGAGCCTAAATAGTTAGATAGCTGTTTCTGTTTCCAAAAGATGAGCAGTTGAAATGAAATGGAACATACATTTTGACATAACTTGCAGCTACTATTTCTTTTGCAATTTATGACACTTTCACACTGAAGAGAAAGACAGTGTGAGGGAGCTGATTGCTAGATGCACTGCATGCTCCTCTCCTGAGACTCCCCAGCAGGAAAGAGCTTCAGCTGGCACAGGAATGGGTGAAAGACAAGGCAAACTGGTAACAGCTTTCAGGTGACCCTCCTGTCAGAAGATTTGCCAGATCATACTGGAAATTTGATTCTTGACAAGAGTCAGTGACAGATTACTTTGAGACAGGAATGACCTGCCTCTGGGCTGCTGTTTCAGTTCTGGCTCTATTATGCAGTCTGTCATTACTCTGCAAAGACCGTAGATGTTGCTCTCAAGGATGGGTTAGGAAATGCACTTTTTGATCTAATGAGCCAAATGACTCCTTTGTTCTGCTTGTAAGAGCTGTAATCTGGCTGTCCAGAGTGGCAGAAGGAAAGGGGAAAGGGGAAAGGGGAAAGGGGAAAGGGGAAAGGGGAAAGGGGAAAGGGGAAAAGGGGAAAGGGAAGGGGAAGGGAAGGGAAGGGAAGGGAAGGGAAGGGAAGGGAAGGGAAGGGAAAGGGAAAGAGGGGAAAGGAAAGGAAAGGAAAGGAAAGGAAAGGAAAGGAAAGGAAAGGAAAGGAAAGGAAAGGAAAGGAAAGGAAAGGAAAGGAAAGGAAAGGAAAGGAAAGGAAAGGAAAGGAAGTCTGAGGAACAGTCTGAGCAAGGAGCAACATTTCAGAACAACTGTGTGAAGTCAAAGAAGAAAATTTGACCCAGTTCTTTTGTACTTCTGTTAGTTACTGTGTAAGAAAACCAGATTACCTTGAAGGTCTGAGTTTGTGCAGTACAGCTTTGTATGGACTGTGCTTGAAAGTGGGAGGGGAATGAAACCTGCTCTAGGACCCATCACAAAAGCCTCTGGAAATTTGATATTCTTGTAAGTTAAAGATTGAAATCTTTACATGAAAAAATGTGGCTACTAATGTTCTGTTTATCTTTAAAATTGACCACTGCTGTAAGATAAATACTGCCCATCTTCTCAGATTCTTCCCTTGGATCCAATCTCAGTCATACTCCATTTTGCCTGAGCCTCCCCTTTTTATCATAGATCGCAACCTTTTCTGTGTAGCAGCTCCTGCTCCCACTTGCTCTCCAATGAACACATTGTGCTGTATGCACAGACATCTTAGGGATGGCCTAAACCCCTTGTGCACCTCTACAAAGACTCTACAAAGAGTTTCAAGGTGGCTATTTTCAAGAGGGAAAGCTTAACAGGAAGAAACTGAGCAGAGACTTAGCTAGGTCTGTGCAGTATGTCTGCCCCTGTACCTGAGGTTTCCCCTCAGGGTAGGAAACTATCAAAACAGAGCAGATCAGATACTACCTCCAGGGCCAGCTATTCACTCTTTCCCAGCAAATGACTTGTTGGTATTCCAAACTCAACCCACAAATTAGCAAGTGAATGTGACACCAAAGAAAATGAAACCAAGTTCAAATCAGTATGTCTGAATAATATATGTTTAATATGTCTCCATACACAAGGATAAGATTTAAAAATTTTTTAAAAAAAAGAAGATTCTCCTGTTTTAACAAATTTTGCTGCATTTCCTATAACTGCAAAGACAAAAATTTCAATTTCATCTTCCCTGATAGAATCAATTAATTACACATGTCTACCTAGCACAGTTGGTAGGGCAGAGACTCCACGTAACAAACAGTATAGGTTAAAAAAAAGACCAGGATAGCTAGGAAACTTGGCACTGTTGCTTGTCTGGAGGGTAAACCTACATTCAGAATGTTCTTCTGATAGACTTCATGTCCATTAGAAAATCATGAGTATGCAGACTGATCCACTTCACTGTTGTCTTGCCAAAACTGCCTCTTCATCTGACATTCTATGCAAAATCAGAGTAGGAAAACAAGAAAGAAGGAAAAACAAGATCCTCTCCACAGCTGTTGAACAACTACATCCTGCTGCTTCATTGTAAATCGACCTTCTGAAATATCTGGATGGTGTTTTCTCTTTCCACTAGGGTATTATGGAAGATGGAAGTAAGTCTTCATTGAGTTCAAGTCCACTTTTCCCATTTCAGCTGCCTGGGAAAGCCTGAGTAGAAGCTGAATTAATATTTCAGGATTTTTTGTCAAGTGTTAATGATGGCAGCCGCATTACCCTGGCTACCTGTACCACCAGAAACAGGCTGGCAGTAACTCTTACCTAACGCAGTCAGAAGAAAACAATAATGAGCCTCAGTCAAGGCAATTATTTAAAAGAAACACATTCATTCACCACGCTGGACTGGCTTCCAAATTTTGGCTCATGACGGCGACAGAGAAGGGTGTGATCTTTGCACCTGACCTTCTCTTTGCCATTTCCTGCTCAGCTCCTGCTTTGATCTCTGTCTCAGAATATAATTATGAAGTCTGAATCAGAACCAGGCTCTCATTTCTGCTGCCTCAACTTGCCCTCCTCTCTAGCTCTTAAGGAAGACACTGTGATTCGCAAATGCTTGCCTTTTATTTTTAGTCCAATAAAATGGACCACCTACAAATTCAGGTTGCTTTTTTCTTTTTATTACCTGCTTTTTATAATGTAGCCAACTTACCCCAAAAGTACCCAGTAAGTGCATATAAAACATAATTAATCGTCTGAATGGAATGTACCTTCTTTGCCTTGAAATTATTGTTCCAAACCCTTAGGTGGTATACACTGGCAGAGCTCTACTGAAATCAGCACAGCTATCTTCATTTACAACAGTTTGGTCCAATCTTTTTTATCCCAGTGATAAGTGCATTCTGAGCAGGATCTCCAACTTTAAAAGAATTTTTTCTTCTTTACCGGTGGGGGCCAGTTAGCATAGCTCTGGTAGCTTAAATTAAACTGTTCTGATTTACAGGTTGCACACCACGCACAGGCACACACACAGGCAAATACTGTTTCAATATTCAGCATTTAAAATATACTTATTATGGAAAAAATATATTCATATTGTTAAGATATTTTTCTAAGACTTTTCACTAATGTCTGGAGGTTAGGACCCTGAGGTCTTATGTCCTACACATTATGCTCTATGTCAGTGGTTTTTAAATCACATTCAGTTACATTGGGTTATTTAATTATGAGAACCAGTTCCTGTTTGCTGAAAAGAGAGTAAACCTGAAGAATTACCAACCAAAACCCAAAGGGGATGTTTCTCTTAGACAGAGTTCTTGGCAAAGTTATGATGCTGTTCATCACTGTAAAAATTTGTTCAATCAGGACCAAAAATAATAAGGAATCTTATATTAATCAGGACAAGTACATTTATATGTATGTACAAACACATAACTATATACACAAAAACCAGCTCTCATACTGATCCTTCTTCTAAGCTTTTCACTAGCCTAGGTGCAGCATAGAAGCAAGATAAGCAAGGACAGGATCATATTCTACCTCTAACTTTAGATCTTTGGTTTTATAAAAAGAATTGCAAAGTTTGCTCCAGACGTGGTTGCTGACAAAGAGTGTAGTGTTTTGTTTGTTATTAACCAGAACATTTTAATGTAGCCAGTTTAATGTTACCATCACAAACAGCACATGTCAAATGCTTGTGCCTGTATAGTAACTGTTGTAGTCTCGTGGGAGTGGTAAGATTATAGAGCAAGAACAATGAGTGCATGCATAAAAAGGGCAAGCCAACTGTTTGCAGCTTCTACATAAGTGTCCTTATGTTTTCTTTATTTTTTTATTAGAAAGTGACAAGGCAAAGGTCAAGTATCCAGCAAATGCCCTCCATTGCTGACTATTGAACTACAGCAAACTAAATTTAGTTAATCCTCAGTCCTTCCTGTTGCAGAGAAGGAAAAGATCTAGGAGGAGTACACCAAACAATTATTTTTCTTCTGTAGTTTTAGAAAAATTCTACATATGCTGGAAGACTAGGCATAAATCTAGTGTTAGGCAGTGCCCCGAACATTTGTCTTCAGCAGAGTTGCACATCTTTTTACAATGACACAAGTGATGAAGAGCTTGAGCCTGTCCCATTGATGTACAAATTAGATTTTATTTTCAATATCACCAGAATAAACTTACTATTCTTAAACATTGACAGGACCAAGTCTATTCTGTTATACTTACTTTCTGTTGCTGTAGCTCCACTGGCCTTTTAAAGACAGAACTCTTCATTAAACAGTGAAGCACAGAGTTAAAGGAAAGCATTTCCATCTCTTTTCTCTGAAGTGGGTGACTTTGAAGTTTTGTAGTGCAAAAGATACAGTTCAGACTGGTGTCAAATACTCGCCACAGGAACTACTGTTCTTACAATAGTAGAGGGTGTGTTACAATGGAGATTTGCTGAATATACAGACTTTTTGAACACAGTCAATACACGGTGTTCTGTTAACAAGTTGATCTCTTCCTGGAGTCATCCTTTAGATCCTTTATTACAGGAACTAGTGCAAAAGAGTTTGACTGAAACAGAGTAATTCCTTTGACAGATGTGATAACAATAACTATATTTTCCTTTTTGATACAAGGTTTTTGGTTTCACTTCACATATCTGTATTAAGGGATTTTTTTGATGGGCATTTTATCCTACTACTAGATCTTAAGTTGAGATAATTTTGTAACTAATAGTATTTCAATCTGACAGAAAGAGCAGAGAAAAGCTGAGAAATAATAAGGTAGGCTTCTGTAGGCATATCACAGAAGTTTCTTAAGTACTGAGTAACTGTTAGAACAGTATGCAAACCACACTGGAAGATGCCTAATTTTTGTGCTCTAAACTGTCTCCATTCATCTGTGAATTTTTCCCAATGAGGGGTGATACAGAGAAGTTCTAGCTATGTTTCCACAGATATTTCCTTAAGGAATGTCTCTATTCAGTGGATCTGTAGGGTATATTTTAATAATAATATTTTAATAGGACAGACTCCCCCTCTAGCATGATCTATCAGTAATTGAGAGTGTCATGTTAGTGCTGTTTCTCACAACAAAGATATTGTGGAATTTTTGTAGAAAAGCAAATTCACATTCCTAACTTTCCTCTAACCTTTCTGTCCCTCCTCAAAGAGCCCATGTCCACGTTTTAGCCATTTTTCCTGTCAAGTCCATCCAAGTAAAAAAAAACCCTCTGTTTTTTTTTAAATACAGTTTTAGTTGTTCTTAACAGGTATAGCATGTATTGACTGTAGCATATATAATTTATATCTCACTTCACCGTTAGTTGGATAATTTCTATCTGTAAGGGAAAGACTCTGAAACTGGCAAACCAACTTAGTTTTACAATACACACATATATGCACTTGCACACACACTCATTTCTCCACACAGATGTACACATATCCAGAGATATAGCCTTTTTCCATTCACATCTCCATATTGAAACTTGGAATAATTAAAGAGGCAAGACAGGACAGAATTACTCAGTCATTGGTAAGTTAAGACACAAAATGGCTGGTCCAAGCTCATTCAGTGCACTTCAAGCTCTTTTAGACTAACTGCCTCTACCACTTCAGTTCTTTTCATTTAAAAGTAAACATCTTCCTCTGATTTCATGCTGCTAGAAGAGGCAGTTTCTATTGGAAAACTGGTAACAAAAGCCACCAAATGGAAAAGCAAACTGTAGCTATAAAGAGAAATTTGATCAATGACAACCACTCCTTAGGAAAACACACAGTCACCACCCATTAGTACAACACAGGAAAACTGACTGTATGAAAGTAATACACTTAAGGTGCTGCAAGAATAACCAAAAATGGAAATAATGCTTAGTTACCATAGTAGCACAAGGAGTAAAATAAAAAAAAAGAACAGAAAAAAAGGAAAAAACAAGTTTAAGAGCTACCACACACAACAAAGAGGTTTTTTTACCTTGTTCCTTCCTGCCTCAGCTGTCACAGGCTATGTCTGCTTTTGCAAGGTTTCCTCCTAGCACACAAGCAGTCAGTCACATATGTCTACCCAGTAACAAATTAAATTTTGTGTGCAGAAATCTCCAGGAAGATTCCTAAAAACCACACTCATAGGATATTACTGTGAATTATTCAAAGTTCTGTAGCATTTTAGAAAAATACTATCCAAATACTAAATGTTTATAGTACCCTTCAATTTCACTCATCATCCTTTTTGTGAAGGAGGATAAACAGATCTCACAAGAGTGGTTCAGAAAACATGGAACCCAACACTTTGGACTCCATTCTTCTATATCCTTTCAGTTCTTCCAGTACGTATTGAGTGAAAGAGGAATCTTTCTCTGTGATGATGATGCTGATGATAATTTAGGATTTATTTTTGTTCATTGTATGTCTCCAAAGAAAGTAGAAATTATGTGTTTTCCCTCTGCTGCACTGCTCAGTTTCTTTAAAATAACTCATGGTGGAGAATTAAATTCTAGGTGTTTTTTCCTGAGAAATATGTTTTCTAAGACAAGAGTTCCCACCTCAAACTGTGTAATTAAATTTCCCCTCACTTTTCATGAGTACTTTCATATACATCCATTTTGGTTTGGGCTGATAGAAAAACTGGAGCTGAAAAATCAAAGTTGATCAAGCAGTTTGACAGAATCCAAGTACTATATTATTTTTAAATGTATGGGCTTTTTTCAATACACAGTTCCCTGTATATCAACCATGTGTGTACACATACGCACAGTTAAGGACACCTATGGTTTTGCTAAAATACAATATTACATGATAATAGAGAGCAACACCTGGCTTAACAGATAAGCACTTGCTGGTAACATTTTGATATAGATAGACATATTCTTCTTCCTTAGGTAATATAAAAGAATGAAATACAAATTAGGAATGGTCTTTAGCTGATGGCAATTGTCAAAAGTACTATCATTATCCTATCCTAGGTCATCATTTTGAAATTGATAGATTAGGAAAAAATCACAGGACAATATTAGTCTAAATACTGATGTCCTGACGCACAATTGCTCTGCAAAATGAGATTAAGGGATTCTGTGCTCTGGCTTGTAGACACTTAATTTCTGATTAGATGACTGGAAGAAACTGTTATATTCAGAATGGTTAACTGGAAGAAACTGTCAGAGTGTTGATGTTTTCCAGGGACTGTGGCTCCACAATGCCCATTAATTCTATTTGGTTTTGTGAGAAAACAAATGGTTTGTGTATACTTCTCTGGGGAATTATGAGATTTACTTGCTATTTTGAAACTTTTCTTACAAAATTCACTGACATATAAATTATACTGGCATATAAAAAGCATAAATAGGGCCTGATTTCATATGGTGACAAAGGTATCCAGTAGCTCAGAAAGTGAAGCTTGCTGATTTCTCTCACTTGGAAGCCAGAAGACAACTAGAGGAAAAAAAGAGGTCTCTCTTTAAAAGAAAACACACATATCAATTCTTATGTCTCCATCTTCGTGATAATAGACCCAAAACAGCTTTCCAAATGCTGCATCACTTTCTGAGAAAACATTTTGAAAAGTCTATCACTAAACTACAATCATCTTATTGCCTGAACGCAGACTTACAAAACACTGAAATGGTATTCATCAAATAAGCTTCCAAAACTAGAAACAAGCAACTCATTAAAACTAACTGAGACCCCAAGTATAACCCAATTCTGAGTTGCCATTAAGGGTCTGAAATTTCAGTCCAGGAGATCTGAATAACAAAGATTCCACTTTCTCTGTGGAATGGATGTTCAATACAAGCAAGCGTACCTTTTTGGCCCACTTTCTTTATCAATTTGAAGAGAGCCTGGCTTCAAGATTTCTCTTTTTACTGTCAGGGATACCAAATGTGATACGGTCCTATGTCCCAGAAGATAAGAAGCATGCCAGGTATTGACATGGAATTTTTTCTGTGAGAACACTTCAAACTAGGGATGTTGCAGCAATTACCCATTCCCAGCCATCCCACGAGGGAACATCTAAAACAGAAGCTGAGGAGGAGAAGCCATGTTCTCCATCTCCCTTTCACTCAAAGGAGACAAACATAGAGGAAGGACCCCACTGTTCCTCTCTTGGAGCACTGTCCCTCTGGCTACCAAGCACACTCTTACCAAAGCGAGCTACAACTTATAAAGACTTGACTCACTGGATCACACATTTTTTTCTAATATTCCAGTACACCTTAAAAAAAAAGAAGTCAACCCATACATACTTACTTGCATCCTGTAGTGATTCCAATAGTTGCAGCTGCTGCAAAGTGTGTGCTCTCTATTACAATTATCTTGACATCAAGAAAGCTAAGAAAATAGCAAAGGATTTTGCTCTCCACCAGAGACTGCAGGATACTTGGGATGTTTTTTATTAAAGAAAAGGTACATGTTTTAAAACATGTCAGCAGCTGGAAAGATCTGTACCTTTAAAAAGTTATATTTAGAAGGTGATGGATTTGCTTGTAAAGGAATCACTTAGGGAGAGGCTCAGTGTAGCTTTAAGCTAAACCAGAGGATGAATTAGTTTTGTAACAACAAGACTTACAAGAGGGTTTAGTATTAAATATTAAACATTTCTCCATTAAAATCCTGAATGGAAATCTGGGTATGATGGATTGATTGAAAAATAATTGTTCATGTGGCCATGCACAAGATCTGCATTTGTGTTTCAGTCTGGAAAGACGCCTTGCTGCTGTGGAATCGAACAGAACACTACTGAACACAAAGGCAGGCATCATCCCTATGCTCAAAGGAGCATACCTAGTCCTTGGAGGACTGGAGGAGAAGAACCCCTTTCTCACCACTGATGGCACTTTTTTGATGAATACTTCACCTTTTGGAGAGACTTTTTGAGAGCTGGAAAGACCAGAGCATGCCAACACCTTTTTTATTTTCCAGAAACAAACAATGGGAAATTAGTCAAGCAAAACCTTAAGTTTCCCATGTAATAATTTGTGAAACCATTGTTTCATTTGTCATAGCGTTCTAAGGTTATTAACAATAGCTTTCAAAAATCAGCTTGGACTTCTTTAAAAAGAGGCTGATGTGGCAACACTGTCAGTAACTACTAGTTCCTGTAGAGAACTTTACAGGCCAAAGAGAGTTGAGTCTTCTTAAGTAAAATGGCCTTGAGAGACCAAATCTTAGAGTATTTTAATGGAAAATGGGTGTCTAGATCACACAATTTGCTTCAGAAAAGCCCAGCTTCTGGTCATTTTATGCCTGCAAGCTATTCTGACTCCCTTTCTCCCTAAATCCTATTAACTCTACAGTTTTCAGGATCTCTTCCAGATAAATCAGTTTTGAGCTGATCAGCATTCCTCTATTAATAGTTTCCAGACCCATGCTGTAAGAGTACAAAAAGTCTGAGCAACTCAAGCCAGAATATTTGTAATGAGTTCTGTTTTGTAAGAGATGGCAAAATGGAATGAGCATTAAACTGACTAGCAGAAAAGTTGGTCTGAACAGCAAGAAGAGTCTCCAAGCTTTAAATTGTTTTTAGTCAGTATAAACTGAGATGTCCTCATTGATTCACTTGGATCTATGCTCACCAAAACTAGCCCTTTTGTTGCCAGGAAGTCTTGTTTTGGCTGCTTTTTGCCCATTTATTGTAGCACAAGTAGCTGACTTCAGTTGATGCAACTCAAGTTGCCAGTGTTGTGAAATCTGTTGTTATATGTCTCACTTTCTCAGTTACATCCACCAGAGAAAAAAGTTTATGGTGGTTCCCAATAATTTAGACAACTGGTCTTTCCCTTTTGTTTTTCTGAAAGGCCTCACACACTAGAGATGAGTTTCATCTCTTGTGGTGGGCAAGCAGTAATGCAAACAATGTTGAATCACTGTGTGCGTAACACATGGGTAACAGATAGGCTAAAATAATCACTGTTGGGTTATCTAGCTGATATGAGATGGATGAAATATTTTCTTGAGTGGGCATTTATTTCACATTTTTTTCCCAAAGGATATATTTGTTAAGGTAAAGACCAAGGTAATCCTTAAGGTATTTCAGATTCCACTTCATCCATTGTAACAGCTTACAACTTCTGTCAAATGAGGTGTCTTGACTTTTTGCCCTGCTCATCCTCCAAGCTGGTATCAGTTCTCATTGTAGAGTGGAGAGGGACTGAGCTGGTACAAGGTACACACCTACAGTGTGACACTTGCAGGGAAAAATGTAAAAAGGGAGGAGACAATTGCCATACCCCTTTCTCAACGGTAAAATGGTAGATTGACTGATCCCATTTGAAACTGTGCTCCCTCTAGTTCAGTTACTTCTCCCAAATTGCTTTGCTTGGAGCAATGTTGTTGGCCAGATGATAGAAGTTTCCTCAGACTATGTGGAGCTGTACTGGGTATGAACAATAGAATCCTAAGTTCAAAGAACATCAGCTAGAAGGATCCACAGGGAACATCAGCTAGAAGGATCCACAGGGAACATCAGCTAGAAGGATCCACAGGGAACATCTGGTCCAACCTTTCTTGGTGAAAGCACAGTCCAGACAAGATGGGCCAGTACCCTGTCCAGCTGAACCTTAAAAGTTATCAATGTTGAGGCTAGAGACATTATGCCAATGGCTGGTTTTTTCCATTATGAAAACTTCTGTGTCTAATTGGGATATATGAAGGAGAAACAAATTCACCTCTCCAATCTAAGAGAGGGCCAATATTATCTTTCTTTTTCTGCTTGTTGTTTACATACCTTGTGTACCTGAAGAACCCTTTCATACAGTTTTTGACATTTCTGGCTAATTTTGATTTAAATGGGGCTTTTGCTTTTCTAACTGCATTTCTGCATGCCTTGGGAATGCCTCTGTAGTTCTCTTGGTACTTGTCCTCTTTTCCATCTCTGGTCCACTTCCCTTGGTTTTCCACAGACTCAAGAGCTCACAATTTAGCAAAAGGTGTCTCCTGTTCCAATGACTTGTCTTACCTTTAAAGGAGAAACAATGTACTGCCAAGTAAATGATATAGGAGGCAATATCAGAACTACTGTCATTTGAACAGACAGCTCTGAGGGACATGGGCTTATGCAACCCTGAGGCATCGATTTTATTAGCATGGATTTCGTTAGTGAATCTTCATCATTTAATTAACAGTGCCAGGAAACTGTTCAAGGCAGTGAAATAATGTTTCACTACTTCAGCATGGTCCCTGGTTCATAACAAACATTGGCCAGACAGTGGTTACTGGGAGGGTTCAGGAGCTACCACAAGCTGACTCACTTTGTCTTAGAGATTGGGAGAATTCAGTACTATGGATGTGATTTAGCCTGAGAGAAAAATTTAACATTGTTATTCATATATTATTGTCTACATGCCTAATCTGAATAAATTTCACTGTATGTTCCATCTTCTCCAGGACTAGTTGCTGCCTTTGGTGCTGCTAGTAATGTACGTCCTTGCAGTGATGCTCAACACACGTCTCTCCGAGCATTCTCCTTGCCTGTTTGCTTTGGTTCAGCTTTTGCTGTCTTGAACACTAAGCAGACACTAAGGGGTAATTACTCAAAGTCTTTGCAGTTTGCCCAAAACACCCCGACTTGGAAGCATGGTCTGACCTCTGCTTGGGTGTGAACTTTCATTTCCTAGAGGAGCTGACGGTCCACCTAGCCTTTCCACTCCCACCTCAGTCCTGGTGTTTTCCATCCAATGGAGCTGATGCAATAGAAGGGCTGCAAATTTTCAGCACTTCTCCTCCAATCCACTCATATTCTACTTTTGCTTTGCTACTGAGAAAAAAAGGGCGTTGTCAAGGAAGAGAAAGCAAATGTTCAAGGAAGCCATCTGTGTTGGCAACAAAATAAAAAAGCTCAGTAGTCTTTAATCACCAGTTCTGTCTAAAGTATGTGTCAGGTGAAGTATACTTGCCTAACATACAACCAGCTACACTAATATTTTGACAAAGGAAAAGAAATGACTGCTGGTGAAGGTTCTGTAGTCTAAATTTCTAAATACACCTTAACGATCTCTATCTTCAAAATTATGTTTTACATCATAGAACGCTTATTTAAGTAGACAAAAATATACCTGTTAGGCAGTTTGCTGTTTGCTTCTGCTGTTACATATATAGCAAGCAATGTCAAAGAACTTCACAGGGGGCTGCTTGTCCATTTGGTTTAAGCTCCCTCTGAATTAAGGTGTATTAGTCTTAAGCATCTAAAGAATGAGGTTTAGTGACACAGAACATATTGATGCAATGCAACCTAGGGTAATAAATTCTACACTTATCAAAATAATGTAAAGAGGAATATAGTTTCAATAGCAGGTATCTGCTTTTAAGTAGGGCTGTTAAAGAATTCTTTCACAACTATAATTAATATATTAATGCTTTATTTGTACAAGCTGGATCTGTCCAGTCACCAGACGGAGACTCATGCTTTTGTATGCTGTGCTCTCATGACAATATTTGTACAGAAAACAATAACAGTATCACCAACACATCTACGCTCCAATCAGGTTGCGTCTGCCATGCCAGACAAAGACAAATGGAAACCCATAGTCAACACACCTAGCAGAGGGAAAGGGCTTAAGTGAATTATTCTTTGACATTAATAGGTTAAACTGTGCTTTGTAACAAACAGCAACTTTGAAAGTGATATTGTGGATGGAGGGTTGGTGGAGATGGTTTTAACATCATCAGAGACCCCTGCTTGCAAATAAATATTTCTGAAGATAGAATTAGATCAAGAAAGAACATGACTTTGTCCATAATTTTCTAAATAAAAAGCATTAAGAAATAAAAATCAAGACTCATAAAGTTTAAAGCTAGAAAGTTCTGAACTTCACAAGGCCCAGTGTTGACCCATGAGATTCCATGGCAAAATTTTCATCCACCTCTGCACGGCAGTATCAAGGTTTAAATGCTAGCTGACCTTTACCTCCTTATATTTCAATAAATTATTCTGCACCTTGGAGAATGTAAAAATCACTTAGCTGAGTTTTCCAGACCAGAACAACTTTTCTCAAAAATGTGAACAATATGAAACATTACAGGGCAGTAACACACTGGAATAAATGAGGCACTGGAATATGTTGACTAGAGAAGTGGTTTATGTCCCATCCTCAGAAGTGTTCAAGGCCACAAGTGTTAAATTAGGGAAGACAGTTAAGTTTTAACAGCACTTCACTAACACACCAGATTAATTTTACATTCTCCATTATTCTTAAACATTCTTCCTGGGAAAGTTCTAAAAATGTGGGGACTTTCTGCTGGTACTCTTTTTCTGTTTCTAGGAAAAGACATCTACAGGTTTTCCCCTGCACATTTTGAACACTATAATTTCCTGTTACAGAATCTCAGAATGGTTTGGGTTAGAAGGTGTCTTAGAGTTCCAACCCTCCCTGCCACACCTTTGACTAGACCAGGTTGCTCAACCCACCATCCAACCTGGCCTTGAACGCCTCTGGGAATGGGCTAGCCACAACTTCTAAAGGTAAAGTGTTCCAGTGCCTCACCAACCTCACAGTAAAGAATTTATTCTTAATATCGAATTAAAATCTACCCTCTTTCAGTTTAAAGCCATTCTCTTTTTTTCTATCCCTATGTGCCCTTGTCAAAAGGTCCAGCTTCCTTGTAGGCCCCATTCAGATCCTGGAAGGCTGCTCTAAGGTCTCCCTGGAGCCTTCTTTTCTCCAGGGTGAACATCCCCAAGTCTCTTTTCATAGAAGAGGTGTTTCCGCCCTCTGACCATCTTCATGGCCCTTCACTGGCCCCGCTCCACAGGTTCCCTGGAGTCAAGTTAGTTTTCTCCCCAAAATAATTCAGAAATTCCTTTATGATGGCAAGACTTTGTATCAACAGATACTGCTCCCTGCCTCCCCTGTTCAATTCTAAGGACCTTAATTCTTAATGTAAAACAAGACATAGCAAGTCCATGTTGAGTCCACCAGCTGAGCTACCAGGCTGGAAGCCTTTTAGCTGCTTGGGTGGTGAATGGCTTGGTGTAACCCACTTGGTCTGTGGCTCAGGCTTGCTTTTTTTTCCCGAGACCTTAGCTCTTTTAGGAATAATAATTTTCGTAGTTTCTCCAAAGTGAGGGCTCCGAAGAGGCATAAAATTAAATATTAGTGGGGGAAAATGTCAAAAGTATGAGGCCAGTTATAGGCACCTCTGGGGCTTGAACCCTCAGATCACGAGTCAAAACATTCTAGAGAAATTTGTCAGCCTCAAGACAGCCTCTGTATTTGAAAGGTGGGGGCAGGCTGTCTGAGGAAATCCTTCTTCAAGTATCAACAAATATAAGACCATAAACCATCCTGGCATCAGTCTGAAGCAAGTAAAATACCAGGACCCTCTGGATAAGAATGTTGTTTTCTACAAAAATGTAGAAGAAATTTAAAATAAAGAATGTTAATAAGCGAGCTGGAGAAGAGATGGATCTGTACTGTAATACTGACTGGTCTGTGTGTTTTGCAAGCCAATGTTATGTACTTGATCGCACAATTTACCATTTCCTGCAATATTATGCACTTGGCATATAACATTTTATTTCAAAGGCTTTAGATTTTGAACTGTAATTTCTAAAAAATACTCCAGTCATGTATGAAAGACAGCCTTCTTTTTAAAAACTAATAATAAATCTTTAACATCAATATCAATCTTACTGAGATTGATGATAATTCTACCAGAAGCATAAAACTAACATGTTCATTCTACAGTTTCAAACTTCCTTTTGCTCTGTTCTGGATCATAAATCTCATTTGTTCCCTCCCTGTGTGCTGAATTCACTGAAAATGATACAAAATACTTTCACATTCCTAGAGCAAAATTTCACCAAAAGACAAGAACATAAGACAGACAGGTTTAAACTTAAGTGAATTTAAGTAGAAATTATGATTATAATTTGAGTCCTGTTTCTCACTTTACATTAAATACAATAAATTTATTTGAATTTACCATAGGATTAATAATTTGCTCTATCTGTAAAAGAAATCAACGGACAGTTGTCAATTTAGGTGCCACTTTTCACCTAGTATTTAGAATCATGGAGTCATTGAAATTGGAAAAGACTTTTGAGATCATTGAGTCCAATCTTCATCCAAGCACCACCTTGTCAACTATACCCTGGAACTAAGTGCCACATCAGTTGCTTCTTCAACACCTCCAGGGACAGTGATTCCACCACCTCCTTGGGCAGCCCATTCTAATGCTTAAGCACCCTTTCACTGACAAATTTTTTACTGATTTCCGACCTGAACCTCCCCTTGTAAAGCCTGAAGCCACTTCCCCTTGTCCTGTTGCTGGCTGTCTGGGAGAAGAGGCTGACACCCACCCTGTTGCTGTTGAGCCGCTAGCAGAGGAAAGGACCCAAGTTCTCAGTGTGCAAGAAAGAGCATTTATTATTTTGATTTCAATACATATATAGACTTTTTCAGAGGTCGCCCAGATTGGTCAGCCAGAAACCTCCCCCCAGGCCTGATTAGCCAGGCCTGAACTGTCCAAATCTCAAGACACTGTTTTAAAAAACATCCAAACTTTATTTTTGTTTATAAAACACAGCGGAATGTTCTCATGAGAAAGACCTGTGCTAGCCACACCACCCTGCTATGGCCCCCTTTCAGGTAGTTGTAAAGAATGATGAGGTTCCCCCATAGCCTCCTTTTCTCCAGTCTAAACAACCCCAGGTCCCTCATCCATTCCTCATAAGATTTATTAACTGGACCCTTCACCAGCTTCATTGCCCCATTAGGTACAATCGTCAGGCATGTGTGCTATGCAGCTACACAAACACACACAGAGGAACTCTTGCAAGTACCTTGCATGTATCCCTAAGAAATCTAAAGACCACATAGTTATATTTGGCCACTACTTAATGTGAAATAATGTATGTAAACTATGATGAAAAGCAGAGAAATATTTAAGTTACACCCAAGCAGCACAAACCTGTAATGCTTGAAATTTGTCATCATTCATTGAGGTGGATCTGATAGCTGGATGAAGCAATATTTTATTTTCTTTCCTCAGTCACTTTGATTCAGAATATGAGGACAAAATGAAAGACTGCATTATTATTTCAAAAAGTCAAATCCAGAAGCTGTGAAAGCTTACATATTCACATCAAATGGTATATAATTTGTGCTTTTATATCCTGACTCTGTACAATGACACACATAACATCTGTGCTGTTGCGAATAAAGTTGGGCCATGCAGTCTGTCTGGATTGAAAACTTCTGGTTTACCTTGTTTTCATTTTTACCTTTTTTTTTTCTGTGTGTACATGAAAGATTCTTTCTTTTAAAAAAATTATTATTCAAGTGGATGCTGAAATTGAATCGTACTATTCTTACATAATTTTTCATTGGATTATTGCAACCTATAAAGAAATCCAATTAAATTTCCCTTCCAGGCACAAAGCCTCATTCAGCATGCCTTTATAAAGCTCGCTTGTTGGATTGTATGGCATGTCTATGAATTGAGAACCACCAGGGCCTTGTCCCATTCCTTGTCCTGTGTGACATGATGGAGAGAGAGAGAGTCCGCTAACAGTGTTTCAAAGGGCTGTATTATCAGAGAACATAAAGGCTTTGCCATCATTTCTCCTGCCATGGTTTAGAATATGCATGTGAGAGTGCATTTGCAGAACAGTTTTTAGCCCTGTATGGTTCACACATTACTCGCTGCTTTATACTAAAAACATATGATTCAATGTTTTATTCTATGCTGAAGATGATGTACATATTCTCTGTTGAAGACAAGGTTAGCAGATTTTTAGAATGGTATTCTAGTTAGCAGTTTTTAGATTGGTTATTCTAGTTTTCCAGGCTGCACAATTATAATGCACACTTTTCATATCTCAAGGAAGCAGACTGCAAACTTTCTGGAGTTAGGTAACACAGCAGTGGGACTGCTACACTATTTGTCCGTGTGGCTTGCTTCTGAGTTAAATGTCATTGAGTGATCCCAATGATCAGCAGGCTTACACTGGCTGTCTTCACCAGGAAGGGCAAGGCTTAGCTTCATCCATGGACACACATTGGTGGCAACTCACGGAGCCACCTTGATTCACCATCAGACTTTGCCTACAGGAGTAGTAAGTCCTGACTATCTTGCATGTGAAAGACACTCCAGGTTGTACAATAAGACTGCCTTGGCTTGATCCATCTGCTCCTTCTTATTACTAAGAAAGAAGGGGCCAACCACGCTCTTTAGGCTCCAGGCACTTTTCACGTAGGAGATTACTTGTGGTAAGGAGCAAAAGTATTTATTTACCCAGTAACTACAACTGCCTCCTTTCACCTCCTCTGCTTCTATATCCTGGAGTTGGAAATAAGCTATAAGATGTGGAATGAAGAGATGATAAAGATCAACCACTATATCTTCCTGTTAATGTGGAATTGATTTCTGTGCTATATTTCCTGATGTTTCTCCAATCTACTTTAAATGTTCCCAAGTGTTCTTTTCCCTTGAGAAATTATTGCACTGTCTAATGTTATGATGATGATGGGCAAAGTGTAGTCCAGATCTAGCTCAAGAGCTGAAACAGAGATATATGCAAATAGATATGTGCCTGGGATTTTCTTCTGATAGTCAATCTAAATTTTTCTTCTTTTAATTTCTTCTCATTATCACTCTAGTTATACCCCTGTAACTAAGACAAATAATTAAGTGACATTTTCATTTACTTCATTGGGAGCCATTCACACATATCAGAGGACAAATTTTAGCCCTTAATAAAGAATGGAACTGTTGTCTCACCAAAGACTGAAAATGCCAGCCTACACTTGCTCACACAAGAGAATTGAGAACTGACTGTTTATGATGATCATTTGTCCCAAGAGTCACATGTAAGTGTGGTATTCTACGGGTTCTTTATAAGCTCAGTCCAAAAGAATAGTGTAAATTAAGTTAGGGCACCCACCTTAAAATCATATTCACACAATGTTTTCACATTTCTCTAGCAAAACTGGAGTTTAATATCATTTGTAGAATGGTAAGTGTGGATGTGGTATCTCACTTTGTAGAAGCATAATACCCAGACACCCTCTAGACCATCTGTTACATTATTTTCTAACACATATGTCTAACCTTCCATTTAAGTCAGGCTAAAAAAAATCATTTGGAGCAAGTTTTACACTGTAGATTGATCTTAAAAGGATACTCATTTGAATCCTTTTTCATAGTGTGTGTATCAAATAATTCAATGTAATTCAACAAATCATGAGAAGCAGTGCTAGCAGATAGGGAGTTTAGGGGATCAGTGACAAAGCTAGAAAAATAGATAAGACAACACAGTATTGAATTGAGTAATGCATGTTGACTGGTAACAAGAAAAAGGAGAGAATGTTTGTCACTTTTGAAATGGAAAATTTCAGGCAGTCATGTAACCAGAAGTTATTTCAGACTCAAATAGTCTGTTTTAGCCACTACTCTGTCAGAAAAATGCAAATAGAAACAATCTGGACTCAGTACATAACAACAGAAAGTGTCCTTGAAGATGGTGTAGTCATTAAACTGGTCAAATGTCACTGAGAAAGCTGTGTTTATATTTAGTGTACATTTCCATGGGCAGAGAAAAATACTTCCTTGGAAGGAATATAACCAAGGACAAACATGACTCATAGCAGACTTTAATAATGTCTGAGATGAAGGGCTTGCTTTTTTGTTTTATTCTCAGAGGATGAATTTACTGCAATCCTGGGCTGCTCACTGGCTTGCTGGGCAGCGTGTGGTAGGGAGGTCTGTTAGGGACAGAGGGGGAAGCAGTGCATGTCTACCAGCTTAACATGAGTCTGGGGACTTGGCCTTCTTCAGACCTTGCATACACTGTTGCTGTCTCAGTTTCACATTAGAGTGGCATTCAAAGACAAGTTCAAACCAAGGGTTTAGGCTCAAAACAGAAGAGACAACCCTAAGTCTTACCCAGAGTTTTCTTGGCATAGACTATGTGTAGCCCTGCAAAGGACATGGCTTGCCCCTGCTCTTCCAGCCTTCATGGCTTTGAGCACCTAACACTGGAGTCATCCCGTCTGAGTCTGGTGTTAGAGAACAGCAGTCTTGGGGTTTGGGGACACAGGGACATCAGGAGTCAGAGTGATGAGCCACACAAGGCACAAGAGTAAAAGAAACAACTAGATGAGAGGGTATGTGTGACAGAAGCTACCACTCTGCTTTGTTTACTTAGTTCTTTTTTCTGTGTAAAATAATACCAAGATAAAGCAATAGAGGATTAAGTCTTGCACTTTAGTTTGCCAGCAGAATACCACAGTAGCTTCCGAAATTTGGGATTTAAATCTTCAGCTTTTTCCACTGTCTAACACCATGGTTGCACATCCTTCAGGAGTTAATAAATTTTCCTTTTTAGCTTTCCAGGTCCGACTGGCAAGTCACGTCTCTTGTAGCCTGCATAACCACCAGAGGTCAGCAAACCACATTCCAGGGACTACCGAAGTGGTAAGCTAAGTTACCACGTTTGGAGCCACGTGTTTTGTTTTGAGTATTCAAGGTGCTGTGGTGGCTTCCAGTTGGAGTTTGCGTAGGTGATGGCATGGCCAGTGGCAAAAGAACTATTTCTGTGTTACTCAACCCTGCTGCAAGGGTAGAAACACCGTGCTTTATCCTGCTTTGTGCAGGGTCCCTCGGGCCACAT
This sequence comes from Lichenostomus cassidix, assembly GCF_008360975.1. NCBI lineage: Eukaryota > Metazoa > Chordata > Aves > Passeriformes > Meliphagidae > Lichenostomus > Lichenostomus cassidix. Next base: position 43,160,696 of record NC_139511.1, on the reverse strand, counting down.
CCTTTGAAACAGGCTGAATTGCATAGAAGTAGTCCAAACCAGGAATATTCAAAAGTAGCAATACTAGTCCATTTTTTTTCAATTCCAGGGGAAAGAAGGTTTTCAAGCTTGCTAAACTGCCCCTCATCCTGGCCCATGGTGAGATAGTGTCTGAGGGGAGCTTGACAGCCCACCATGTTAAATAGGCTGGAAAGGATGGGAAAGAAAAGAAATTCTTCCACCTCCCCCACTCTGAGAGTGAGAATCTTAGAAGAAAGAATTACATGAGGTTAAGTGTCGGAACTGTCTCATTGCTGCTTCCTGGCTCAGATTTTGCCCATTTTTTTGTATGCCAATTGGCCCTGTGGGGAGTTCTGATTAAAGGCGCATCTATGTCCAGGGCATATAAATATTCTTTTCCATTGCTAGAAACTGGGCTGAGAGTCAGCTGTAAGTGTATCTTAAAAAACATATATGGGTGAATTGAACAGAATAAACATCTAGCTGAATGGATGCCTTTTTGACTCTGTAGAAAGATTTAGGGGTAATATGTAGCAGTTAAAAGATACAGGAGGCAAGAAAAGAAGAAAGAAGGAGGGGGGCAGCAGGGCTGAGAGGATTTCTCTGAAATGTGTTCTGCATAATCTAAAAGAAAAATGTGTGTAATTTGGACCCCAAATGCAGGCCAAAGCGACAGCATTTAATAGCGGAAACATGATTTAGAGGTCAGTTTATAAACTAAACAAATTTACTGAGTTTCATAAATGAATCTCATGGCAAGATACAAAAATTTTTTTTAAAGGTGGATAAAAAATATTGTATGTTAAGGAGGGAAATCAAGATGGTTTTTAAGCTGATGTCTTTAGAAATATATGTATATAGACTTTTTTATAGCTCTTGGCATATAAAATAAGTCATTATTCTAAATAGAAAAATATTGATGATGTCATAGGAGCCATTGCTGGACACATCAAGCTGATCTGATGAACTGGGAAATCAATAGATATTTTCCAAACGAGATGGCATTTCTTTTAATTGGTTGTGTGAACACGATATACTGCAGAGGGCAAACATTTAAAGTTAATTTTCATTTGGCTTGGATTTCTCCGTGTGTCGTTCTATTATTTCTTTATGTAGAATTTTTTTGTTTTGTTTTGTTTTAAGACTTGCTTTGTCTATTGGTTTACATATAAATTCGTTATCAGAATAGATGAAATAGCACCTATGCATTGTAGAAATTCAGATAGTATAGCTTTGGGAGCTATTTGAATGTCTACCAAGATTAGAAAGTATTGAAGATTTTGCCTAATAATTCCCACACTCTTTTAGACCAATTGAAATTTTTTGAGTGAAGTAAGTATTTTAATTTCACCCCCATCACAGATACATAAGCAGTTGTCCTTATGTCCCAGAGCAAGTGAACATCAGAATCTGAACCAGAAATCCCAGCTGCTTAGACTCTAAACTAATCACCAGGCTGTACAAATGGCACACGTCGTAGATCAATACGCTAACATACAATTCTAGTGTTATTAAGTAATATTGCATGCCCTCCAGAGCCCCTCAGACTCAGAATTTTCAAGGGCATATGATAATGAAACCCTTGTAAAAAAAGACTGTTGATCAGCAAAGGATGCTGGGCAGGGACCTCATTTGTACAAAGTATTTTAGCTTTCTGCTTTTGCATGTTAGATTGTAAGTAAAAGAATCTGACAAAGATTTGTTCATTCTTCAGGCAGCTAACTTTTTTTGTGATGTTGGTCTTTCATCAACTTCACATTTCTCCTCCTGAAGGGGGGAGGAAACAGAGCTAGTATTAATCTGCAATATTAAGATACATGCAAATACATGGTATATTATAATTTTTGATATTTTTTGTTTAACTTTTAAATTAACTTTTATATGGGTTTTGTTAATACAAAATTCCTTTTGTTAAAGGAAGGTGTTCAATTTATTCCCACAACTGTAATGGCAGAGCAATTTAGCTGCTCCAGCTGAAGTGCTGCTAATTCATGCAGGTACTTCAGACTTCATATCTTGACTATTTGTTGATTATACTGCTAGGGGAAAATGGCAGTTACAGTTATTTGGGGTGCTTTTGTTATGAGCTTTTCTAATTCTGTCAAATGGGAGCATTGTGATTTCACTGGGCTCATTCTGCGCTGGTGCTGAACACTAATTTTATGTTTATTTGCCATAAATTTCATACATTTGGCCCCAAATTTTTCTGCATACCCTCTTGGTGTTTTAAGTCTTCTGAAATAATCTAATTCACAATTTGATTCTGGTTTATTTTCTCCTTACAGAGAAATATTAGTGGAATAAAGAAACTCAGTCATTCTTCTTGCATCTCTCCCCTATTTGATACTATGAATATACTAATGTGAAGCACTATTATTTATTTACACTGCAGTAGTGGAAGATGCTTTGAGGACATTGCTTTGTTTGTGAAAATGAACATCCAGGAATGATGCACATCATCCTTTAATTGCATGAAAGCCATAAAAAATTTACATCTCTTATAATATGTGAAATCTCCACAGAAATCAATGACAGAAGTTCACAAAAAAAATTAGCAATATTTTGAGACCAGCCAATTATATTTTCTATTATTTTTTTTTCTGATCAGTTTCATGTTTCAAAACTTCCATTGTTTACTTGTAACATGTCTGGAGCTGCTTCCAATATTTCATTAATTTTCTTAAGATGTAAATAATATACCTAAGCATTTGCAAAATGCCTTTGACTACAGCATTTAAGTGCTGAGTATTTGCCACTTACTAGGGATAGGGATGGGAAGTCAAATTTTCAGCTTCTGAGTACATGAGACCAAAAGCAAGATACACATTTTCATCTTGTATTAGGGAAATTTAGGAGAGACTTAGTGCAGCTTTCAGGGAGCTCAGTTCGGTCTGGATAAAGAATGTCTTGAACCAAATGATCAAAACTACATTCTTACTTTGCATCTCTAAAATTGTAAAAATGCATATTTGTGCTCATAAAACACAGCCATCTTAATCTATAATGAAAATAATTTCTGAGCTAACTGATAACATTTCAAACACAAACACCTTGGAGAACAGATGTGATCCTTGCACTTACACAGTTCATGGAAATAATTTTCCTGCCTATAATTTGAGAATCTTGATCCATTTTTCACAATGAAGAAAGGGTGTTGGCCTGCCCTTTGCAATACTTGTCCACCTTGATGAGTTCAGATGCCTCCATGTCCTTGTTCAGCACCTGACAGATAATGCCAGGTTTCTTACTCCCAAAATGTTGCAAAGCTTTTATTTCTTTTCAAACTATGAAGGCAGGAGTTCTTTTTCTGAACTTCTGAAAAGAGCAATAGCTGCATTCCTTGCTTATCTCTTGATTATTTTTAATGCGCCTTGGCTGCATTTTTCTAGGCATGTTGTTTTGTATGTGAAAGAGAGATGTAGTATCATATCTTGAATCTTTAACACCACTCCTTTGGAAAGAAACCCATTCTCTTAACTATTCTGAAAATGCAGCAGAAGCTGTAATTCTTGAGTGACTTTAAGTAAAACTACAGTTCCTTTTTCCACTAGGGAACAGAAGAGGAAGGTTATATGGTATGAGGAAAAGGCAAAAATCTCTTGTAGTCAATAATCGCATGGGTGAACAAGTACAATAACTTCATAAATAGCAGTTCTCGTCAATGTCAACAAAAGTTGCTCAGCTTAGTTGAAAATCACAGACTTAGAGTGATGACTAAGACTTAAACCATTTTCTCAATTGGTTTTATGGATTTTGCATTTCTGATGTGATTTCCTATGTATGGAAATGATTGGTGAACAGTGAGGTGTGAGTGACTACGAAGATCTTGCTGCAACTCAAGGAATTAGGCAGGAGCCAGAGTGCCAGCTTATGAATCACAGCTCTGTTGCCTGCTCCAAAGAAAAGTGGTTTTAGTCACATGTTGCACTTGTATACATGTCTGTCTCCACTCTGCCAGCCAAGAGAGGTATGTCCCTGCATACCCCTGCTAAACCCCTACAGTGTAACTGCTCAAAGCTCTGCAGAGGACACTGGGGTTGCTTATTGCTTTCCTTTAATGCTTCTTAAATCTGCTTGGCTGCCTAATCAGATGACTGACTGCACAAAACTCTCACTACATGAGTGATTTGCCATCATTATTCCTTCTCTCTATGTGAGTGATAAAAACCGTTACAGTGGAACTACTGTCTAAAGAAAATAATAAATATATCTCTCAAATTCCACAGGGAATGATCATTCATCCAAGAGTTAGGGATTTCTCAGCTCTGTCAGCAAACTATCCATCAAAATACTTGCAAATTACAGGAAAATGAGGTCTACAATTGACTGTGGAATGACTGTGTCATTTGCTTTTGTGAAATAGTTTGTGAATCGCTTTTTATACATTTTGGCCTCTATAACTTTATAGCATGAGCAACCAGTGTAGAAATCCCATTCAAAGCTGAATTGCAGCAGCATGCAATGGGTCGTCATCATCAGCATGCTTCTCCAACCTCCTCTTCCTCAGAAATTACACTTCCTCAAGTAGAAAGTGTTCTTAAATTCATGCAGTCCTGATGCCTGAAGCCCTGGACCCCAGCTGTGCCGGGAATCAAACAGCAATCTTTCATGTGCAACAGGCTGTACATGTGAGGACTTTCATATAATATTGATGAGGTTAAAGGGCCTTCTTGACTGATTTTGAAATTTTAAAATGGCGAAGTAGGATTTAAAAATCTTGCTACTGTTTCAAAGAGGAGTCCCTTCCTTCCTTCCTTCCTTCCTTCCTTCCTTCCTTCCTTCCTTCCTTCCTTCCTTCCTTCCTTCCTTCCTTCCTTCCTTCCTTCCTTCCTTCCTGCCTTCCTTCCTGCCTTCCTTCCTGCCTTCCTTCCTTCCTGCCTTCCTTCCTTCCTTCCTGCCTTCCTTCCTTCCTTCCTGCCTTCCTGCCTTCCTTCCTGCCTTCCTTCCTGCCTGCCTTCCTGCCTTCCTGCCTTCCTGCCTTCCTGCCTTCCTTCCTGCCTTCCTGCCTGCCTGCCTGCCTGCCTGCCTGCCTGCCTGCCTTCCTTCCTGCCTTCCTGCCTGCCTTCCTGCCTGCCTGCCTTCCTGCCTTCCTGCCTTCCTTCCTGCCTTCCTGCCTGCCTGCCTGCCTGCCTGCCTGCCTGCCTGCCTTCCTTCCTGCCTGCCTGCCTTCCTGCCTGCCTGCCTTCCTGCCTGCCTTCCTGCCTTCCTGCCTTCCTGCCTTCCTTCCTGCCTTCCTGCCTGCCTGCCTGCCTGCCTGCCTGCCTGCCTGCCTGCCTTCCTTCCTGCCTGCCTGCCTTCCTGCCTGCCTGCCTTCCTGCCTGCCTGCCTGCCTGCCTGCCTTCCTGCCTTCCTTCCTGCCTTCCTGCCTACCTTCCTGCCTTCCTGCCTTCCTGCCTGCCTGCCTGTCTGCCTGTCTGCCTGCCTTCCTGCCTTCCTGCCTTCTTGCCTGCCTTCCTGCCTTCCTTCCTGCCTTCCTGCCTTCCTTCCTTCCTGCCTTCCTTCCTGCCTTCCTGCCTTCCTGCCTGCCTTCCTGCCTTCCTGCCTTCCTTCCTGCCTGCCTCCCTCCCTCCCTGTTATTGCCCTCTGTTTTCTTTTTTTCCGTTTTTTCCTTGTCTGTCCTTCCTTCATTCCCTCTTTCCCTTCTTCCTTGTTTCCTTCTTTCACTCTTTTTCTCTTTCTTCTCACATGTTTAATATGTATTCAAGACTACCCTATCAAAAGAATTATTAATTAGACAATCACTGAGATATTGGATCTCATTTAATTTTTTTTCTCAAATATTTATGAGACATGCCTATTTATGGAAATGCTCATTTTATAATCTGTAAACCTACTTTATGAATTTGCAGTCAGAATTCAGTCTTCCCAGGTTTTTGCAAAATCCTATTGCTAAATCTGACCTAAATCTGTTAAATATTGACTCCAGACTTGTCAGACAGAAGTGTTATTCCAGTAATAAAACAACTCTATTAAAGATCATTGATATTATAAGTGAGATAACTTCACAATGAGTGTATCAGTGTTTATTTTAATGAAACGGATTTCCTGGCACATTGTCAGCTAAATTTTTTATACTGAGAGCTGCCTGGAAAAAAAAGAGACGTTAAAATTAGCCTATAACAGGGCCTGTGATTTTGTTTTTAAGTCTTTGCAACTAAAAGTGTGTAAATGGAGCTGCATTCAATAAAGCACAATAATTTATTCTAGAAATTAGCAAGCCCACGTTCCCCCTATAAAATCATTCTCTGTGATGTGCAACTTGCCTTCATTTCAGTGGCCTTGATTTATAGTTAGAGTTTGCTTTATTTTCAAGAGGTAGAGACTGGGAAGCAGCCGGACAGAGCTATTAAAGCTGTTGTGCACAGCAATTTTTCAGGGGTTTATTAATTCTTGCAGAGAATAAACTAATGAACTGCGGATTTTTCAGTGTGAGAACACCTTTTGTAAAAGAAAGATTTCTTGATGAGAAGATGTAGACTAAAAGTGACAACATATGGGTGTTTGTTATATGAAGTTAACCAATTCTGTTTACCACATTTTCAACCTCAAAGACTTATCAAAATGAGGGTTCCCATTTAGCCATCTTGTAATTTCACCTGTGTCAGTGGTTTTGGTCCCAGGTTTTCTTTGATGCTGACATTGATGCCTGGTTTTTGAACAGAAGAAAGACCCTGATTGCTATGGAGAAGAAAGACAATCATCATAACTTAATTCCAGTGAGTGAAAGCACAAGCACTCCCTTAATAAGAACAGTTATATTTTCAGATAAATTAAGACGGAATTTATCTTTTTTGCTTATAATGTGTGAAAGAGAGTTCTAATTAAACCATTTCTAATTAAAAAGTATTTCAGTCAGTAAATCTATTAAAAACAAAATTGTGTGTCAGCTACTCCCAAACTGCAGCATTGGCTTAAAAATAATTTGGATTTTTTTTATTCTCTCTCACACAATGTTTTCTTATGTGCTTTGTTTCTGAACAGATCAGCTGCTCGTGGGTCAAACTTTTTGAGGACTTCAGAGAGAACGGATCCAGGCAGTCTTAACACAAATATGTTCAAATCACATGTCATCCATCAAATGTGAGCAGCTCTTCTTGGCCACAAGTCAGGTGTCAGGTTCACCTATTTTGAATGCTGAGAGAACTGAAGGGACAAATATCTATGGATGGTTTGAACAGACTTGTAATGCTGTAGGCCATGCTAACAGATCACTAAGATAAAGGTCATGCAAAAGGTTGAGTCTTCTCTTAAGTTACAATTAAAACCACCAAGGACCACAGGTGTGTCAGAACAAGACTCCTCATTCCTGTGGTTCAATATGTTCAGAATTCAGAGTAAAAACAACATATCATAGTGCACTTAATATTTTATTAAAAACTTCCTATGCTAATGTGTCAAAGAGGGGTGAATCACTTGTTTCTCCAAGAGCTGAAGCTCTCTTTTCATGAGATTTATTTTCTTTTTTGTGCTAAAAGATATTCAGAGACTATGCACCAGGTTCAACCCAGAGAGACATGAAGCTGGCTCAGCTCTCACTGTTGAGGACAGTATTTTGTGGCACTATCTGGGATTCAGCACCATATTGCAATGGGAGCTGGAAATGGCTGTGGACAGCAGTGATCTGTCCTACTTGAACACATTAATCAGGCAGACAGGTTGCTATCCTACACTTGCTGTACTGTATAGTCACACCCCTACCTTTGTGGGTGCTGCAGAGGCAGGTGAGGAGGCCTGAGACCACTGGAATTATTCCTGTGTTGATAATGAAAATCACTGCAAATGGTAGGGTGAATAAATAATTTATGTGAACACCCTTTTTTCTCAAGCATTGATTATGCAAAATGCTCAGCAGGCTGGATTTTACAAGCCTCCTAAATGTTGTGCTTTAGCCTGTATGCAGCTATGCAGTGCGATCTGAAGAGTTCAAGGCATACACCAGCCAGGACTGCAGCTAATAGAACAGCTCTGAGAAAGAAAAAAACGTGAGTTGACTTCTGAGGGAGAGAGGCAAAAAAAGAGGATAATTTGCTGGTTTACAATAATCCCAATTGTTTGGCAATTCAGGAGTATGAGATAGAAACCATTCTTAAGTTAGTGATGCTGCAAAAAGGTTAAAGGCTTTTGCAACTAGGTAAAATGATCCCCCAAAATCACCACATTTAGACATTTTGAGTTTTCTGGCATTGTTTCAAATTGTACGTGTATGAATCCTTCAGAGTTGTCAGCAAAACTCCCAGATGTCTTAAAGTTTCCTTGAGGAGTCTTCACATTGATTTGAAGAGAAGACAGGTGCAAGCGTTGAAATGAGTCTTTCTGTCCTTTCCTTTCTCTCACCTACACGGTTTCCTCTCTGAAGCACATAGTATTTTAGCAAGAAGCATAGCTGTGCCATAACTGTCTAGTATCACCTTTAGTATCATGGTAACACTTTGCATTATCTTACAGCCAGGTCACACACTGCAGATTCAAACAAGGGATGTTAAAGTTCATTGTTGTTTTCTTTTGATTGGGCATAGAGGAGATTGAAATTGATAAGAGAGAGAGAACCAGAGGTGAATGAAGTAGACTGACTTACATCTTTCCTCAATAATGAAGGCATGAACAAGTAAGATTGTTTTTTTTTTTTTAAAGGTTATATTTTCCCTTCATGATACACAGAAAAACCTGAAGTTGATGAATTTGCCTATCCCAGTTTCAGTCTGCCCAGATATTAGCCGTGTGGTTAACAGAAGCATAATTAAGAATATGTAGCCTTAGCTCTCCATGATGTTTTAGTTTTAACTCTTTGCCCCTGCTTTTTCAACCACACCTTCAAGCTAGCCATGGCAGCAGAGTGCTCCCCCCATGCTGGGGTGCCTGCAAGGAGCCTCTCTTCAACATGCTAGCATTTTGTTGTGACAAGATGGGAATGCGTCTATCTGTGCAGGTCCTGTGTGTCTGTGCGATTTTGTGCCTTTGTTGTGGTATAAAGCCTGGAGGGAAGTGAGAGACATTTTCTGACAGAGCAGTGGTGCCAGCGCTGGGCCTTCTCAGGCCCACCAGACAGGCAATCGAGGGCACAGGGGAGGGTGCCGAAATTTGAGTGCAGCACACCTCTTGCCCCGGAGGCTGGACCCCTGCTCTGCAGAGGGGCAAGCGAGCGATTCGGAGATGCTCGGCTGGTGCACCCACGCTCTCGACAGCCTCAAAGCACACACTCCAGAGGAAAGCTGAAGTCTCGTAACTGAGTGTTAATTATGTCTGAGTGGATTCTAGAGAAAAGGAAAACCATATACTGTATCAG
>NC_139511.1:42851413-43146413 GCF_008360975.1 Lichenostomus cassidix | reverse complement strand
TTAATGTAGGCTGTAGTTGGAAGTGAGCTTAAAGTGAAAGTCTTTGCCCTTATAGACTCCAGATATTTTATGCACATTTTTAGCAAGTAGGCATAATAATCTAGGCATCCTAATCTGTGTATTCATCCAGCTAAATTCCACCCACGATAGCAATGAGGGACAATACTTATCAAATCACCAAATACTTATCAAATTACATATCACCCAGCCACTGGGTGGCTGAATTTCTACAGGATGTCATACAGACTGAACACTGTTTATAAAGTGCTTGGGATTTATTTCTGCTTTTGGAGAGCAGGAGAAACCCATCCATAAATTACACCTCAGGGAAGGAGACTGGGGAAGGTACTGATGCTGCAGTTGTATCCTCCCCATCATTCAGTTCTATGGAAGACTGCTCAGGGACCTTTGCTGGGATGATGCTCAGTCATCTGTTGAGGCATATTTCCTTTGAGGACAGACTCTCAGTTGCAGTACTGTCATCCCTAGCATTGTCAGCGTCCCCTTGTGCAGGGGGAATAATCCCATTCTCCTCAATGCCATGGATGGCAAGTGCATGACACATGCGGGTGTACGTACTCCCTTGGGTGGATGGAAGCAGGGTGCAGGAGAGGTAGTTTTCATGTGCAGAAGTATACAGAAAAGACAATATGGCTACTCAGAAATCAGTGCTGTGTTGGGGCCAGAAAGGAATGGGTCTCTCGTGCTGGGTTCTTCAGCAGCTCCTAGAAGACCCATCACTTTTGGAAACTCACAACCCCTGTCCTTCCATGAGCAACAAAGCCCAGGTGGAAACTCTGAGCCGAAATATATAAAGTTTCCTCTCTTCAAAGTGATTTTATTCTCTTGGCATAGGGACAAATTGTGCCTTGAGGGCCAGATCTGCAAGTGGATCCATATGGAGAAATCTTTATGTGTTGGGAACATCATTCAAGTCAACGGGATGCTGTGAGGGCATAGAAGTTTGCCAGGTCCAAGCTGCAATTTTAAAAGTGTTTTGTGTTCCTTCAAGGTAAAGGCATACTATAAACCTAAGCAATAATTCTTTTAATAAGAAAACTATTGTGCTTGTGCTTTTATTAGCAAAATCCAAGAGAAGACAGAAACCAACACAGCTTCTATACAATAAAAATTTTTTTTTTTCCCAACAGGTGGAAGGAATTTTATCTTGTACTTTGAGCTATACAGAAGAAATAATCCAGTGCATAGCTTATCCATAACACAGGTATCAGAAAAAGTACAAGTCCTAAGAGATCTAACCTAGTTGTATGGTAAAACTGAAGGCATTCTGGGCTGTGTAAGCTATGTTGTGTCTGCTCAAGGGACAAGATGACAAATTCTTTTTGCAAAAAGCCCACCAAACCCTATAAACTGTTACTGAGTGAACTTGAAAGTATGTTTGGGGAGATCTGGTAATGGCATGTGAGAACAATGTGGAACCATAAAGATAGTATTGTATATATCACCTTTGTGTTTTCAATGTGCTGTTATTGGCTACAACCTGATCTGATGGAATGAGCATAAATCTAGGAACCAGAAACTTCTTTGATTTTATTCTCTGTTCTATTTATTTGTTGTATCACCTTGAGTAAGTGACTAAACCTATTTGATGGAGGTTTTATTTGTAGTTTTCTGTTTGATATGTGTAAAGGGTTTGCAGGTCAGTTGTATAAACCTCAAAGGATCAAGACTGAAGGTGTCCCTCACCTTCAGAGAGCAGCACTGAGACTATGCTAGCAGTCTCCACTCCAAGGGAAGGAAGTTTCTCTGGCCTGCAAAACAGACAACACAATTAACATTAAAATTAGATCCCCCATTGCTTTCCTGTCCAATGTTTTAAGATTAATCTAGATTTTACATCAACTAATTTGGGTCCTTCTGCCATGATTGCAATATAAAAGGGGTTTCTTGGCTTTACATTTCATTCAAGTATCACAAGGAGCTTCTATCTAGTGGGAAGCTAAAAAGGTTAAGTAAATCCAATAAAGGTTAAATGTCATTTTGTTAGATGTCTATCTCCAAAAGAAGCCCAACCTTTCCTTTGCAAGCCCACATTTCCCTGTGAAATGCTCTCTCCCATTACATATTTACTGCAAAACAGATGCTGGTTGTTGACTTCAGTGAAAGCAGGACTGGGCCTAAGAGAATTTCCTAACTTTACTACATGTTGTAAGTTCATCCCTCTCTGGAACAGAGAGGCACCAGATGGGTGGTAGTGGTTTGGACGGAATGTGTCTTCTACAGTATTTTTTTTCTTTTTTTTTGTTGCCTGCTCTTGATCTTTCAAGAAGTATGTTAAAATGACTACAATCCAAGTAGGCATATTGTATATAAAATGAATGACAGCGCCTAGCGCCACCAACAAAATCAAACCCTTTGTTTATTTAAGATTTTTAAAAATACATTTGGGAGTAGAAGTCACAGAGTTATAAATGAGCTCCCCGACCACCACCACAAAAAAAATTATAATAAAAATAATGGCACCATATTCCCTGATAAACCTGTGCCAGAAAAGCTCTTGGGGATCAAGTTTTTGTCAGTCCCCAGCTTTTACCAATTTAAATTCTTGGCAGTATATTAAAACAAAATGTAGAAGGTATTTGAGACTGCAATCCCTCAGGTACTAAATCTAGTGTTTCCTGGCACTAGATGAATGTTACTGGAGTTAAAACCTAGCACCATAGCACCAGATCTCCATAGCTGTTCATATTTATACTTAACAGACAAATATGTCATTCTTTCAGTATCCCTTTACACTGCCAATTTTTTCTCACTTTTTTTTCTCTGATAAAAACAAAGGTGAGAAGGTTCCATGCAGTGACAGATATCATGCTATTTCTGTTTGCATTTCAAATGTCTAGGACACATCTTTTCCACCCTGAACATGTTGCTTTGCGCTACTTTCTAATTACCTACTAGGCAGCAAAAAAATGGAAGAAGAGCACGTTATCAGGCAGCTATATGAACATCCTAAACACACCACAGCAAGTTTTCCACTCTGCATAGGTACAGACAGGATATTTCTCAGACTCTTGCCCTGAATCTTCTGATGAGTCCACATTGGCTTCTGTTATGGTACACATTAAGACTGTACTGTGGCTGAGTTAGTAGTTCTTCACCAGGTGCCAGGTGGAATTCGCTCTCTTGACACCACCATTCCTACTTTCTCCTTCTCTTGTGCTGTTCTCTGCCACTCAAGACTGGGGATTTAAAAATCAAAGTCTAAGTTCAGGGCTACTCCCGAGGCTGAGGCCTCCTTATGGAGGGACCAAGGCTTTCTAGTCACTGTGCTCTGCAGGGGTGTCACTGAGAGTACAGTCACACCTGAATATTACTTTGAAGAATAAGTAGATAGTCCAATCTGTGCCATGGAAATGAAATACGGCATGGAATTTCAATGACATGTGACATGGAATTACAGCTGATTTCAGGGCAGGTCCATAATGCTCTCTCTAAAGATTTTGTTCTTTTTTCCAAACATACATCTTTGCCTTAGTATACCAAGCACCTACCATAGACAGTCTTTTGTACTGTCTGATCAGATTACACTATTAATTCTTTTCACACTTGAAGCTACCTTTCTTAATTTCCATTTTTTCTCCCCATGCATTTCTGAATCTTCAAGAACATAAAGATAGAAGTGTTTCCTCTGTAAATTAAGCCTCCTCAGGAAGTGAAATATTCAGTTCCCAATATTCAGTCACTTCTTTCCTTTTCTGACCTTTCCATTTAAAATTAAACTACCACAACTGGCCAAGAAATGAAAATAAAATGCTTGGCTATTGGAGAAACCAGATTTTCCGCATATTCATGCTGTGCCTGCAGAATTACTGATTCAGTTCCATTGACTTTGCTACCCAAAAACCCCAAATCAACAAACATAGGAGCAGATAAAATACCTGAAGTAATTTCTATGGTAAAGGTATGAAGTCAACTATTTATAGGCTTGCTTCCATTCATGCATCCTCATCTCTTTTTCAAAACCATGGAACTGCCCAGAATATAAATCTAGACAGTGAGTGACCCAGATAGCATCTTAGGTCCCTTCTGTAAAAAACCAGTTCTCTCTACTGCTTGCATTTCCAGTACTCAGTAAGAGCATTGATCTGCTGAAACCTCCAACTGGGAGAAAAACAGAAACACAGGTTTCTGAAGAATTATATATTTTTTTTCAAAGGGATACCTTTGGAACCACAGATGGGCTTTCTCCTTGGCTCTGAAGACAGAATTTGGCCCTTTGCAATCTGTTCAACTTCTGTCATTTTTGCTGTCTGCCTTGAGATCTGCCCTTGCAATACAAAAAAGAAAGAGAAGAGGCCTGTGTGAATCTGGCCCAGGAGGGAACAAGGAGGGAAGAAAGGTTGGGTAAGAGTGGATGGTTATGCATTTACTATATGATACTCAGCTTCGTATTGATTTCACCTATTTGGTGGACTAAACATGAACCTAATAATCAGATCCTCCTTAAGCCATGTGCTTCCCCAGTAATTGACTCTCGCATATTGATTAAGATGTTGACGTATCCCAGTATTGTTCAGTGGTAATGCAGCTGAGAATGGGCCTTCTCTCCCTGCGTTCTCAGCACTCTCTGTACTGCTGTCACCACACTCCCTTTAATGGATAAAGCTGTCATCCTAAAGCTAGAATGTCTTGCAGGCACAAAGACGAAATTAACTGTTCAATAATTTATGAGACATGGAAAAAACTTTACCCAACAACTTCAATTGATTGCTGTAAGTGTTTTGACTGCACTTGCCTGCTTTGCATAAAGTCAGCTACTTTGCAGAGCCTGATTACCATTTACAGTAGTTTCTTGGCCCTCTTCACATTACAAGATTTTGAAGAACTTTGGCTTGTTTCAAGGGAATTTCCTGTGTTATGCAGACCTGACATTTTTTCTCTTCACTGTAGATTCATGAGAAAATCAAGATCTTTAATGAAATATAGTTGGTGAGCTTAGTAAGCAGACTTTAAACTCAAATGATTCACACTGGTTTGAGGCTGTCTGTTTTTCCAATTTGGGTACCAAAAATACAGGCAATCAGTGGACTATAGCATCGTAGGCAGGGAAACCTTTGGTACTTCATGTAAGTTCAACCCAAAAGTTATTGAAATATCTTGTCATTTCAGAACCCCTGAAGTGAGCAGATGGACACAGTCCAGCTTCTGGAGATAAGAGCTCATGTCACAAAAGCAGACCAGAACAATTTTAGCAAGAAAGCCTATGCAGCAAATGATGTCTCTTCTCAGAATGATATATGTTGTCTTTCTGCTGGAAAAGCCGACAGTGGATTGTGTATTAATCAGTGGCAAAAAGAAATTTATTCTCCAGAGATTCTAGATCCTTTCATTATTGCCAGAGTCTTTACAAACAAAGTGATCTTCCCTATCTGGCTGTCTATTCGTAAAATGATTTTTTTCTTTTTTTTTGGTAGTTGACAACTTTTATTGCACTTTTTTTTTTTTTTTAGTGAATTTGGTGCTCATGAAACACAACACATGTAATGGTTGCTTAAAGCCAGGAGTTACAGAAAAAAAAGATAGTGGACAACCTTCTTAGATAATTTTCCTAGCATATTTCCATTCTGTCTTATGATATCTCCTTCTTCATTCACAGTGACATTTGATTTTTCTGTGGTGGGTTATAAGTTCACCATTAGGAAAACATTTTTATTTTTGAAGGAATGAAACATGACAATCAATCCAAAGGATACAAGTCCATTAGGACTTTGACTAAGGAAGCAGGGTCTGCCATCTTCTAAAAGTGACAGGGAATGATGAGCTTATGCTTATATATATACTTATATATATACATATATACTTATGCGCAGAAGTTCAGTTTTGGGTAGCCATAGAACTGTCAAATTTTCCTGTTTCAAGCCCATGTGGTTAAAATATTCTTAATCAACCAAGGTGTAATTGATCTTCCTATTTATCCAAAGTGCAGCTTTCCAGTGAAACTTTAAGATCAGCCAGGTTGTGCTGAATTTTCCATAATGACTGTACAAGGAGTTGTGTCTGTCGCATTAATTTGGGCTGGTAAGATCAGATATTAGCATATCAAAGCCTGACACCTCTAATGGGTATTGGACCTGAAGCAGTAGGAAAATGTCTTTTAGATGTTGCAAGTTCTCGACTTGCTGCTCTCACAAAGGAGCAGCTGGTCACAACCGGCTGTGAAGTGACATCCTGGAAAACCTGAGAAGATTTAGATTTGCTATGGGAAAAGAAAAATCAGTTTTTAGATTTAGCATTTAAAGAGTTAACACGTGGTTATCTAGGGCCACATCTAGAAGAAAAGGGTACATAGTATATGCAATGTGAAGAGGAAATCAAAACAGAATGAAGTAAATAATGAAACCATATCCAGTTGTGTTTATTTGCTTTTCTCATTTCAAGGTGTTAATCCTGTGTCACTGAGAACATTCCTAGAATATTTCCCAGATGTAGACACAAATGCACCACTATTTCCTGCCTCTACGTACTTTATTTCCATTTGTTCTCCTTTGAGAAGTTCTTTCTAAACAGTCCCTCCAAGTGGCAGGATGTGTTGATTTCCAGTTTATTGTAGGGATCAGTAGTTCAGCACCAGCAGTCAGAATTTTCAGTAGTCTCTGCTGTTTGCTGCAGAGCCTGTTCAAAGTCCAAGCCTCTGGAAGGATCCCCAGGAGGACTACAGCTGGGCCTGTTTGGATATCAAAGTCCGAATTAAAAATTTATGCCAGTGTTTGAAAAATATCTGACCAAAATCTTGGTATGGATTAAATCTCCCTTGCCATGCAAGTTTATCCAACTGGGGCTTGAGGATTTATTATTAAAGTGAAGAGAGGACCAAATAGCTGCATAAACTGATTTGGGTCAGATGTTTGTTAGCTGAATTATCACTGATGATGAAACCTTCTAGATCTCATAGGGAGGCTAAAAGAGCTCTGGCTTTTCTTTTTCTCTTTCACGATTCCTTTACCTTCCCTCCTTCCTTTCTGCCTTCCCACCTCCCTGCCTTTTTTTGTTTTGTTCTGTTCTTCATTCTTTTTCTCCTCTCCTCTCCTCTCCTCTCCTCTCCTCTCCTCTCCTCTCCTCTCCTCTCCTCTCTCCCTCCTCCCTCCTCTCCTCTCCTCTCCTCTCCTCTCCTCTCCCTCTCCTCTCCTCTCCCTCTCCTCTCCTCTCCCTCTCCTCTCCTCTCCTCTCCTCTCCTCTCCTCATCTTCTCCTCCAGAAAATTATTGCTGGAGCAATTTCTTTGGTCCTGCACTTCACAGATGAACTGAAAGCAGACAAGAGCTTGCTCAGCCACCTTTTTGTAATGACTTCTCAGTGGAGGGCTATAGGGCAGTGCTTAGCTAAACGGGTTGAGAAGTCTAAAGTGACTGTAAAAGCACAGCCACTGTGCTACTTGATAATTGACTTGCTTGCATCTTCCTGCAATACCTTGTTTAATGTCACTCATGTATCTGCTGACTGGCTTTTTTCTAAAAGGCTATAGGTTAAGGCAGGGGACTCACACTTCTGTGTCTGTCAGATCTTACTCTGTGATTTTTCTTTTCCTGCAGTAAGCAGAGCTTGGAATTAATCAAATTCTTTCACAGGGTCTTGGGTAAAGAATAAAATATCTAAGTTATTGCAGTTAGGTCCACATGACAATAGTGGATCAGCAGAGTTAGGCTGGTTTGCATCTTTTCTTTAGAAGAAATCCCAAAAATTTTTGGAGAAGAGTCATCCTGCACCCCAAAAGCTCATAAGAACACAGAATTCCCCAGACTTGGTCCTGGTCCATAAGAAGTCTTTGTACTCCTTGTGTGAATGCCTTTTATTTGTTTTGATTATACTCCCACTGTGTTTGCCACTCCCTGGTTCTTCTGGTGAAAAAGAGAGCAATTGATTGTTATCCACCTCCTCTGTGTCACCATGATTTTACAGATAAAAGAAGGAAGGGATTCAAGCCTGCCTGAGAGTAGTATTTGCAGGCCATGTGTGGGGTTCAGACTAGACAGGCAGATACATCTGCCCTGCAGCTATGTGTAGAAACAGCAAGCACTCTGTCTTGCAGAGTGAGCACAGCATCCAGCCCAAGAAACCTGTAGCCCCTTCTGTGTGCTCTTTGCTAAGGCCATGGAGGATTTGCTATTCTCCAAGACATGTTGTCCAACTCCTGCTGGGTACACGAGGGCAAGGAAGAGAGTGCTGCCAACACAATGGGGGTCTGCAGGGCTTTCTGACCTCCATCAAGAGGGCTTTGGGGCATTTCACCCAGGGCAGTGGAAGCTACCACAGAGAGGAAGAAAAGCCACAAGAAGCATTTGCAAGGAGCCAGCAGTAAGCTGAAGTCTGAAACCCTTCCATGGCAATGTCATTCACATGGGTGCAGAGCAGTCTCCGACTTGAGTCCTTAGAGGGGTGGACCATAATAGCATAGTAGATAGCATAAGCACTACCCCCCACCTGCTTTTGTGACCACCTGCCACTGCCAAACATCCCTGCACAGACCCAGCCACCCCTATAAACGTTGTTTGCAGGCCAGTAGGGAACAAGAGCATCTGGCATGCATGTGTACTGCTGTGCATGGGGTCTCATCTCACCCAGAGCACCCCTCGCCATGGCAGGTGAACTCCAACATGCTCTGGTGGTTGACCTATCAGTGGAGGGTGAGAAGAGCAAAGCAAGGGGTGGGCTGGCGTCTGCTCAAGGAGCAAGAGGTTTGCTGTCAGCCTTTTGGCTTCTGGGGAGGTTTTTCAATTATTAATACTAATTTTTTACATAAGACAGGATGTGCTGTGTGTCTCCTCTTCCTGACCAGGCTCTCTAATGAGCACACAGGCAGAGACATCCAGCACACAGGCTGGTGGCCCAAACCTGTGTGACAGAGAGGGCTCACAGCCCTCGGTCTGTGTAGTCTGTTCCTGCAGACACGAGGATGACACCACTGGGAAATGCACTTTGTCTCACACATGTCTGTGAGGGTCAGAACAGAGCACAGACAGTGTTTATGTTCCCTGTCTTTCCCCATAATCTGCGCCAGGCCCCCTGGATATGCCGAGCCTTGGTGGATGCAGAGGGTTTCCAGCTGGCCCATGAAGGCTGGGGTTGTCTCTTCTCCATGTCCTCATGCAGCTCTGTCCCCATCCCCAGCCAGCCCCCATGACTGACAGATACGTGGTGGGAAGCCATCTCTCTGCTCTCTTCAGGCCTCTGATGAACTAAAGGTGGCCTAATGCACAAGGCATGAGGGACTTCCCTGTAAATGGTGACTGTGTTTTCTTGAGCCAGGTCCCAGTGAGAAGCAATGGACTGCTTTTAAATGTTTTCTCTTGGTTTTATGGCCTCCCAGGAGGGCAGCCAGTCTCTGGAGAGCTGTTAAAGTGTAAGCTTGACTTTCAGGGCTTTCTGGTAGCTAGAAACCTCTCCCTATGAAGCCAATCCAACTTGCTTGCGCCTCACAACATAGAGAGGTTTCCTCACATGACAATAATAAAGTATTTTGGCATTTTAAAACGTGTCTCCTCTATGGACTTCCAACCCTTGGGGAAGGACTTTATTCCTGTCATTTCTTTCCTTTCTTCTCCCCACTTTTTCACACAGAACAGCACTTGAGGGACCCATGCTTCGTACATGTCTGAGTAAATTGTTGGTTTCTATGGGGAGTGGCAGGGTTCACGGACACAAGCCTAGTAAGATTATTGCAAAAAGAATTTATATTGGTTTATAAGAACACAGAGCAAGGCAGATTACAAAGATATTAGTGAGGTGATGCAGGGAAGATGGACTGATGTTCATCTTGCATTTGGGTGAAGAGGAAACAGTTATTCCTGGAGGAACATTTTCTGAAGGAATAACTGTTCTGAGGAGGAAAGGGAATCATCCACTCCTATTCCACCATAGCTGAAAGGTAAGAAATATATTAAAAACCTATTTTTTAAAATTCCCAGATAGGGGGTAGAGGTGGTTTTGCTGCAGCAGAGTAGGGAAATCTGGCCCAGAGTAGCCTACAGGCATCAGCAAGAGGTACAGATGTCGTGAACTCCCACAAATCACTTCTTTCTTAGGATTGCCTTGAATGGCATTGATGGGACCCCTGGACCAGAGATGCATTGTCTTTTCTACAGAAATTTGACTCAGCAGGAGAATGATGGCCACCGTGGACAAGGCTAGTGTGGCCATCTGTGTGTTCTGCCAAGTGAATTGGTTGGTCCCTACATTGCAAAGACTTCTTCTCATGAGAAGATCAAGGCTGCAGCCCTGCAGTGTGGGTGGGGTAGAAATGTGAGTCTAGCCTACATCCCCAGCAGAGCCCAGCACTCCTGATGAACCCAGAAGTGAACACAGCCACTTCCGTTCTTGTCTGGCTTTTCTTCAGACTTCCAGAATTATTGCAGATTTCCTTGTTACACCTTCTCGCCCAAGCCTAGTGCAAGGTAGCTCTGAAATTCCCATTGGGACCTCAGGCTGTTTACCATTAACTCTATAGCTTACTTCTTCTCATGGCCCTGTAGCCATGGCCCAGCAGTCTGCCACAGATGGAAAGAGAGATCCACAAGGTGAGTCTTTATATGTCCTAACTGTATGGGAGTGGACAGAAGGGGAGAACAAATTCCTTCCAGCTAAAAGAGGGCAGCTGGCTAAAATTGGGCGTTAACAATAATAAGTTTATGAGGATAGAATAAGAATGTAGAATGTTACTTACTGCAATAATTTATGGCAAAGAATAGGTGAAAAGTAGGTTGAATTTTCATTGGGAGGAAGTTCTGTCCGTGTTGGATTTCTTCAAGATAACTCTGCTCACCTTTCAGCATATGTTGGGGTTGGAGAATACAGAAGACTTTTCAATATAAGTCTTGAGAGCTCTCCTAATATTTTTAATATCCTTCATAGTCTTCTGGGGTTACTTATAATTTTGCCTTTCATGTGCCCTATTTTGTGTTATTTTACAAGAAAATCTAAGGAACATAAGCCATCCTCCACTGGAAGTCTGTCTTCTTTCCCCACTTCACTCTATTTGGATGGAAGCCAGACTGGATTGCATCAGTCATCAAAGATCCTAAATTGTGCAATTGATCAAAAACATGTTGGGATATCCACGTATTGCAACCTTCTCAGATCTATTATTTTATTCTCTCCTGGACTGTCTCAAAATCATGAGGGAGACAAGAACCACTCAGGAAGGGGCTTGGGAAAGAGTGTAACGCAATCTTCTCTTGAGTTTCTTACCTTCTTGTCTTCTCAGCAATGTCCAAAAATGCGTGTTCATTCTGCTCGTTCCAGTTTCTAAGGGGTTTTTTTGGAAGTAGTGGATACTGTTTCTAAGCCAGGGATATACCATGGAAAGTTTCATCTTTCCTGGTGAGAGAGGATGCATAATTCTGAATCACTTGTTTTGAGATGCAGAAAAAAATGAAAGAGTTAAATAAGAGAAAGAAAGTATGCATAAGAGAGTAGATTGTGGTAGTGCCCTAGGCAACAAGGGGTAGGTCACAGGATAAAGAAAATTTTGGCAAATATGGGAGGACCCAGAATTGCGGCCATTTTTTTCACCCTTATCCACTTATCCCACTGCTTTCCACTCATCCAGCAGCTATAGCTTCTCTTACTCCATGGGAACATAGACAATATTTTCTGGCATTGGGGTATACCAGGCAGGAGCTCTTAGTGCTGACTTTACTTGAGAGTCTTGGATGGAAACATCTGGCAGTTTGTTCTTGGTCTTTCTGATTGTTGCTTCATGGGAAAACTAGAGGGACTTTGTAGACAAAAGGGGCCAATATCTTTGTAGCTACACACATCACAGGAAGTAAGAGCTGTGTACCAGAGCTCAGTGTACAAGATCACTTTTTGCCGTTGTCCTGCACCAGATGATTGCATCTGTTACTGGTCACATAGAGAATCTGCAAATATATGAAACCTAGTGCTTGACAAGCCAATAGGGTTGGCAGATATGTGCACATTCTCACCTGTGAATCCTAGCTCAGCTCACAAGCATGACTGCAGTGGTACAGCACAGGCCAGATTCTGATCTCATTTACACCCTGCCAATGCAGAACAACTCCACTGATGCCAAAATGTGGAGCTAAAAGCTGTCTGCAGGTGGCTAAGCTGGAGAAAAAGTTGCATCTAAACTGTTTCCTACAGGGGGCAGCAAGTGAAAAAAACAGAATAATTAGACTATTGCAAACCAAAGCACATGCAGAGGTCTGAACTGTTTTGAGAGCTGGGATAATGTAATAAATTTATAATTATTCCTTTGCTGATGGCTGATTTTGTTTTGTTAACTCCAAAATATCCATAGTAAAGTTTTGCTGGTTCTGATGGTAGATGGGATGCTCTTTTCAACATTTACTCATGAGACTTATGATCTCTATATGTAGAATACATAGGAGCATCATCAGAGCTGATAAGTCAAATGATATCCAAGACACTCTCTTCCAAATATAAGGGAGAGTTTCAGTTTATGCAACATGCTCAAAGTGTCCAATCTATAAGTTAGACTTTCATTTAGGTCCTCAGGGTATTAACTACTCCAGCTTTGACTCACTTGGACCTTAGCAAAGTGGGTCAAAGTGACTTAATATACTGATATACTACACAGCTATTGATATCTTCCAGAATCTTCAGATTTGATCCCTTCAGTCTGGACTGAAATTGAAGATCTACACAAGAGATTCTTATGTGCAGAGACAGGTCCTGCAGCTTTGTAGTAAATTGAGGAAGGGGCTGGAGAAGGGAAATAGAGAATGGAAGAAATGGGAGGAGTGTGGAAAAAAGTTTGAAAGCAAAATGAAGACAAGGAGAAAGAAGACTCTTCAGGGTCAGACAGAATCCAATAAACTTTGACAAAAGTCTCAACGTGCTTGGAGGTGTTTTCAAAACCTTCCAACCTTGCAACATTCTCCCATCATAGTCTGGAGGTGAAGTGATTTATGAATACACATACTTACACAATTCTCTGTGATCATCTTGATAAGGTAAATATATCACCCAGCAGGAAGCTACACTACACACTAGTCTCCTTCCTGAGAGAGAAATTCAGTGTTGAGGGCCCCAGATATCCCTTTCTGACATACGCAGAGCGTGCAGTTTAGTTCTTCATTAAAAAATGTCCCATCGAGATGTTTAAACACAGATCTCCCTGTAAGGGTGAATGCATTGAATTGCCCTCCATCCAATTCCTCTCCATTTAATTGGTATAAAGCAGCTTCCCCTTGGCTACTTCCTCCCTTGAAATTACATAAGTAGCCTCACTGGAAAGGAATAGGTAAATATTTCACGCTGCACACCATGGATTAGGAGCACAGCTCCCATTAACCTGGAGCTGGAATCACTCGGCTGTTTTTCCCCTCATACTGTGTTAGAAGTGTACCCTACAGAACAGAGAGACTGGGCTCCCAAGTGCCACCTTATGAAGAAGGTGCAGAACACTTTCATTTAATACTGCATGTGTTTCCATTAGTAGAGTCAATTGCTCTCTGTCCTCAGTTTTAACACTCCCTGTTTGTCTTTATAACAGCTCTGTTTCCAAAAGCCTGCCAATCCTCCCTAGTCCTTCCATCTGAACCTGCAAAGTTTTGATGATACAACACCACAGCATCTTGGCTTTCATTTGATTTAAAATTTGTGATTGCAATTACAGATGTGTGGTACACTGAGCATTTCCATGGGCTTACTGCTGCACGGGAAAGCTTTTGGGCCCAAAGTATTGTCAGTTTGGGGCAGCAACTGAAGGGATGTCAGTAGAGCAGAGGCCTGAGTGCCCTGAAACCTGCAAAGCACATGGGGGGAAAACCATGTGACTGCTACTTTGATTCAGAGTACCACAGCAACTGTCCATACTGGCATGACTCCTTCAGGGTGGAAAATGTATGTATCTGTGTAAATTTTAAGCAAAAAACCAGAAGACATCCATTGCATATGTAAAAATAGAGCTGTGGTTAATACACTGTACACTGTGGTCTCTTACTGCTCTGGGAAATGGTGCCTCTGCTGCTTGCATAACTGTGATGTATCTACTTGTAAGATACCAGCATTCCTCCTTTACAATTGTGTTGCTTGCTGCTTTGTCTTTACCACACTCTTCCTGCCTAGGAAGTTTATGAAGAAAATGGCCTGTTCCAAGTAGTCTCTGCAGGTGAGATCATGTCATGGCAGCTAGTAACAAACTTAAATTTCCACTTATGGAAAAGGTTTTTTTTTTAAATCTCATTCAAAATTTTAAGTGTTAAAAAAATAAAATTTCATTTTCATGTAGCACCATTAAAATAAAAAGCATGCATTAAAGAGTTGTACTCTAAAAATGTAAAATTCTACAATGGCTTAAATAACCTCAGTGCTTTGCTTTACATTTTGAGCTCATTTAGAAATCATAAGTTAGACTTAATCTTTGTATGCATATGTGAAGGGAAAAAAAATTAATCCAAATTAGAGACAACATCAGAAAAATATTTTCACTTCAACAGTATGATGTTTGCCAACTTTATCAAGCAGCAACAGTGAATGAAATAGTTACTTTTGTCATTTTTCAAAAAATTTCACTGAAATAAGGCGGTTCTTCAAAGATGTTTTGATTTTTTTTAAATTTAATGAATTTCCTTAACAGAAATGTCTAGTAGTTATTTTCACCAGCTTGATCCAGATCACAGCTGCTCTGAAATTCTATATATGAACCACTTTCAACACAAAAATCTTTGCTACCTCCTTGCTGATCTGTCTTTTGTTTCGAGTTCTTTGCTAATAAGTAATGAAAATGTTACAGCCTTACAGCTTGTTTTGTGGTTGCAATTACGTAATCGTTATTAATGAAGCAACAATGTCAAAACTGTGTGAAACCGAACTCACATTTAAGCACTTACAATAAACAGATATAAAACAACAGATGTCTCAGTTTTTGTTCTCCAATGATTTCATCCCTTGTTAAAAATAAATGTCTGGTTTAAAAAAGAAAAGGGCTTTTCTCAACTCTTACAAATTAATTGAATCCAGAGACTGGTAATACAACTAAAGAGCTCTCTTTTCCTTTTTTTCCCCCAAAATTTGTTTGTGGGGATATTGTTGTTCAGTAAGTGATAAATCCACTTCAAAGCAATCCAGAAAGTCAGGAAGTCAGTGGTGTAATGGTCATCTGCCCCAGCTGAAGTGTTAGCCCCTGATAGCAATCAGAGATGCAGCCAAAATGCTTGGCTTGCCTCATGACTTGAACACCCTGAAAAGATTTTATGACAGAGATTGTTTCTGTCCATGGTTTTGGTTCAGACAGTTGATACTGGTTAGTCACAAATGGTTCAGGTTTCAGTCAGAATTTGTCAGTTGGTGCAGGGAGGTCTCTAGATCTGGGGAACCTCAGAAAACCAGCATTCGGTTTTATGTAAACATCAAAAGTCCAGATGCTTATTTGAACCATCCACATCTGTTGAGTCTGCAAAACTAGGCTGGATATTTAGCTGGGGTATGTTTCCCTGTGAGATTTCATAGACTTCATAGCTGAACTTGTGGCCAGAAATACCAGAGCTTCTTTTGGCATTCAAGTACTTTTTATCCCAGTGCAAACTAGGAATGTGTTACATTTAATGAGCAGGTAAGATATGCAAAAATTTTAAAACTTTGCAAAAATCCAGATCTAGAGAACAGACACTGAGGACAACAAAATACTCACTAGGAAATGAAATCTCTTGCAGCAATTTGTGAAGAAAAGCAAAAATATATTAGATTTTGGATTTTTAAAAAAATTCTGTGAAGAATAAAACTACTCTAAAGTCTACTCTTTACCACTATAAAATCTTTGATAAATTAATTTTTTTGGGGAAAAAAAAAAGCAGAAAAGAACACATTTTTTTTATTTTCATTCAGCTGCTTGAAAGTCAGTGTTCAAATTTAGGATTCGGAGTCCCTCCGGCACTGGAACAAGTGCAAAACAACTGTCTTTGCACTTTATTGCAAATCTTGCACAATTTTAAACACACAAACTGAGGTTCTTGCAAATTGCATTCTGAGAATATAGCACATTTATGCTTACAGCACTATAAGCAATGACAAGATGTTTTGAACAATCTGTTTTCTCAAATTAGATTAACATCATGGAGAAGCACAATCTGCTCATTGACACCAAAGGTACAAAAACCCCCCAGTGTTTTGTGTCCTCCTTCAGGACATTGCTTTGGCAATAGACATTTGCTGTCTATGTCATCATGAAAGATGTGGTGCACTTTTAGAGCTGCTGTTCTTTAGAAGAGACGTCAGGCTCCACACAGCTCTGCTGATAATCAAGAAGTAAAAATACAGGCAGCAAGTGGGGGTCCTTGTCAGCATTGTGCTCTCTGGTCATACAACACAATGCATTCAATCTATTTTTAAGGCGATGGGTGAAAAAACTACCTCCTACATTTGTCTGTGCTAAACTAGCTGTATGTAATGAGCCTTGAGCCACTATTTCCAAAAACAATCACAGAAATCTTCACCAGTACAAAAGATTTGCTAAGAACTAAGGCAACCTTTTTGTACCTAGTGCTCTTGAATCATTACTGGGGAAATACAGACTTTCTTACTGTAGCTGAAAGTAATAATAAAATTCCCCTTTTGTGCAGACATTTTTACAATCATATCAAGTTTGTGCATAGTGTAAGTACTTTCATATTCACATTCTTGCTGTTAATCCCAGAAACTACCAATTAAACTTCTGTCTAAATTTATTTATTTATTACACACTTTGCTCTGCAAAACACAATTTTTATTATCTGAGGGAGCAAACCTAAACTCCAGGAAACTGAAACTGAGAGTGACCTATGATTTTAACCTTCAATCAACATGAACATACGTGATTGTTTTGTTTTACTGGGTTTTGCACATTATAATTGTATTTACAAAGAAATTCCTTGAAAGCATGTGTTGTGTTGAATGACTGTATGCAAACAACTTTGCAACCAGGAAACTTTGATCTTTGACTTACAAACTACAGGGCAAAGGTTAAAATCATGAGCTTTGTTGTCCTGTTGGCAGCAATTTCTTTTGAAGGTTTCTGCTTCCAGTGAAAGTGATATATAGTTATATACACAAACCTCAGAGTCTTTGGTTGTGTTTGTAAAGGAAAAAAAATTAATCCTGTGACTTTTAGTATTTGATCAACCTTCCTAGATAACGTGAGCAAGAATCTGACTGTTCTTGCATACATATACATGTAGAAGTGAAAATGGAGCTATTCTCAAAAGACTTATTTGCATGCATAGGTAATGTGCAGACAGAGAAGCTTGGCTGGCTATTTGCAGATTTACATAAGGAAATTTGGTTGTAGTGCAAGCAGCTATTTATTTGTGCAAGATGAAAGCCTTGTGTAATAATCCAGGTAAGAAAAATTTGATCTTAAGAGATTTTTTTAAATACTTAGACATTGTCATTCCAATGGGTTGTAGACATTTCATAACAACTCTATTGAAATGAGACAAAAAATAAAAAGTCTCTTGTAGCTGTAAATGGAATCCACTGCATGAGACTTTGCACTGCCATGAACAACCTATATTTATATTGCCTTTTACATAAAAAATAATTAAGTGTGCTGAAAGAATTTACTGAAATCTTGTAACATCAGGAATTTTGAGTGCCCTGGCAAAGTGGAAACTTCACAGTTACTCAGACTGTAATGCTGGGACCTTTTCTTACCCTCAAGCAAAGCTATGAACAGCATCTACTCCTTAAGATTGTGTCTGAGGCAGAACTTGCAGACTAAAACACAGAGAAACTATCAGTGGTGTGAGATTCTGTGCTATTAATTGGAAGAATTCTCATTCATATGTAGCTAAAGAATTACAGCTGTTTCATACAATGGGTAATAAATGAGCAGGACAAAGCAAATGTGTGGAGCAGTCCTGGGCTGTTCCACCCCAACCCCTGGTATTAATTATCTAGTCTCCTGCAGCATGTCAGTCCCATTAACTTCAGCTTGGGGTTTTTGTGTGCAAGTCATTTAGACCAGAGCAAACACACTGGTGACATAAGCAGCAGCCAAACAAATAACTAGAGTGTAATTTTCAGAGAAGTTGTGAGTAGTCAAAGCTTCCTGACAATCTCTAATTTGCTCCATCTCTTTTAATCTGACATCCTCTCAGTCACATAGACTGTTCCACACCTTCCTTTTCCTTCAGCACAGAATGTTACAAACACTAAATGCCAAAATATGGCATGAAGTGAACCACATTGCAGCTGTTTTCTAGCAAGGTTTGGCTAGTGTTACTGCTGAATTTGACCTAGATACATGCATGGCAAATACAGCTGTGTTCACTGGTTCTGGCTTTGGTGTGTATTTTCCAGCATGTATTTTCTCATTGTGATGGCTGGGTGCCTCTCACAGGTGCCCCAGGTAGCAGAAAACCCTTGCTTACAAAAAGCTCAAATGGAAAAAATCCAAGCTGCCTTCTAAACACTTTAAAATAGCACTTTCTAATGCTTCCTACGGGTGATGTTGACATATTTACAATGTTGATTTAAAGGGTAGAGGGAACATAGTTCTTCCTGACACCACAAATGTAAAGTTACGGGCCCACCCTGCCACTGGAGCCACACTGAAATGGCTGCCAGCAGATCTTGAGTGCCAGGTACATAAAAGTCAGCAAATAGGCAGACGGTGACCTCCGTGGTTGTGAGGAAAGCCTTTGAAGTCTCCCCTACTTTCTGTCCCTCTAGGGTGGAGACACAGTCAATACGAAACACTGATCCTGCAGTTCCTGAGACACTTGGTTCAACAGTTCCTGAACTTTTTGTGAACCATTTTAGCACAGATTTGCTGTACCAAAATACAATCTAAAGATTTCCTTCATTTCTTGATCCCATTCTTCATTCACTGTTCTTTGTTGGAACTAATCTGACTGTAAAGCTTTGTCAGTCTTCAGAAGTTTTAATTTCTCAATCACTTGGTCTGACACAATCCTGATTTTCTTCAATATTTCGTCTTCTACCCCAGGGAAATTTATGTCTGTTCCTGGCATTTGTCTCCTATCTTCCTTTGTGAGCATAGAGGGGAAAAATTAATTTAATTTCTCTCTTTCTCTCTCTCTTTCTCACTCTCTCTCCCTCTCCCTCTCCCTTCCACAGTGAAGTCTTCTACTGTAAATAAATTACTTCTGCCACATCCTGGAGGCCAACTATCTCTTCTTCCTTTCACCTCTGTATTTCTTAGGGGTTGTTTTGTTTGTTTCATTGTTGTTGTTTTTGTTGTTGCTGTTGTTGCTGATGCTGCTGTTGTTGTTGTTTGTGGGTTTTTGTATTTTACTTTGGTTGGTTAGTTGTTTGGTTTTTTTAAGTGTTATTAATCTTTATCTAGATAGCAAGCTAATTTCCATTCTTCAGGTTACATTTTCTTATTTTGTTCTCATTCCTCCATTCTTTCCATTCCCCTCCATTCCTTCCAGTCCTTTCTATAGTCCACTCTGGACTTGATCTTTTAAATTTTTCACATGTCCTTTCTTCACCTTTGATTAGTTTTTCATTTCCTTGTTCTTTATTAGGTGTTGGCAACACAGTACCGTAGGTGGCATTTTCCCTTTTTTCTCTCCCTTCCCTCATCCCTAGTCCGTGCTGAACCACAGCCCAGAATGATGTCAGGAGAGCATTTAGACACCTTTCCAAGATTTGATACTGACCGCTCAGCTCATTAAAGGTCTTATGATATATTTTGAAAGAATGGGTGCATTAACCCCTGCATTCTGGACAAATTCCAAATGGAATGATTACTTACTGCCTACCCAGACTCCGCTTACAATTTCAATGGGATAGATTAATTTTTATTTGACCTGTAGCATTAGTTAGCATTACTATCAGTATGTACCACTTTCCATACCAAAGGTGACAGAAGAGAGGCTATTTTTCTCTTAGAGGAGCTTCTCTTCTAATTTCACAGTGCAAACAATTTTGAAAGGAAGTACCAGTTTTCCTTCTTATTCCATTTTTTCCTTCCAGCAATTTGTAGATAGAATTTTTGCATAAACAGTGTTCAGTCTGCAGGCAGTACTTCCTTCCTTCACTTTTTCTCCATCCCCACATGGAATATACTGCTTAACAGTGACATACATCATCCCTATTTTCTGCTCTTTGCAATCTTATCTTACACAGTTCAGAAGATGCCCAGGTCAGACTGCTTACATTCACCACAGCAAAATCAGCTTCAGACAGCAATTCTTGCTGTGGTCTCCAGTTACATGTGTTTAAAAGATCAACAATTTTCATAGAAAGCTTTAAATTCAAAAGATTCAGCTCCTGACTTCAAGTATCAAGGAAGTGCTTGCAGCGGCGAGGGAAGAGTAGGAGAAGCTTTCCATTGAGCTGTAAAGCTTGCGTTGTCTGTCCATATAGTATAAATGGAAGCAGCAACTTTTTTCCTCACAGTAGGTGTTTGAGGAAGGTTTCAAGAGTGACAAGAACCAGAGAAAAAACATTTCTAGGAATGCTGAAAGCATCCCTTAAGGTTGAGAGTGAACTAATAAGGCAGCAGTTTATTTAGGTTCAACTCCCATAACTGGTTTCTGACCTTTATGCTCTTCTTTATTGTTCTAAAATAAATGGAAAAACTGTTCCTTTCTGAATTCCTATTGTTACTAACAGCCACATTCTGTCCACATGGCTCTTACCATGAACTGACTGGTGTGTAACATTTGACTGACCCCAGATGAAGAAGTCTTCTATTACAAATTCTTTGACTTCCTTTTCACTTGGTACCACAGTGTAGCATTTTGACTTCTGTGCTGTTGAAAAAGAACAAACTTCTTTTCATACTATTTCCCCTCCTTTTTTCCTTTTTCTAACCTTCCTGGACTCATGACCTGCTTTACTTGTCTGTCCCAGCATTATCTAAAGCCTGCAAGGCCTTTGCCTGACCACTATCCATAAACTTTCATTTCTCATTGTTTTTTCCTCCCCTTCCCTATGGCCTTTTATTATCTATTCCTCTGTTTTCCAGCTGCTCACCTATCTTGGTACTTTATTCCCTTCTGCTGTTGTGTGTACAGCACTACTTTCACAGATATGTCTTTGGACACTCCTTCCTCCTAGCCTGAGCTCAACATTATAGTTTCTGTTCCTCACTGTATGTAGCTTCCAGACAGTCTTTTTAGTCTTTTACCTGTAATGATTTTGTGTTGTTTCCCTAGGCCTAAACTGTGGTTGGTCTTTTTATGAATGATTTTGGAAGGATTGCTAAGTGAAAAAAAGCGATATGCAAAAAAAAAAAAATTGCATGCTGAACCACAGGGAGTTTCAAACCAGAGCACTTCTTTTCCTGAGAATGCTCAGTTAGAGAAATGTGATTTCATGGACAGACCCTGTGATCCTTCAGTTATCTAGATGGAGTCCATTTGGCCAGTTTTGTTTTGGATATTTTCAGATGTCCCTGACAGTTTGAATGCTGATCATCATACCCAAATCAGCAGCTTTGATGAAAGCTTTTTAACAAATTCCAGACTCAATTTTTCTTTCTTTCTTTCTTTCTTTCTTTCTTTCTTTCTTTCTTTCTTTCTTTCTTTCTTTCTTTCTTTCTTTCTTTCTTTCTTTCTTTCTTTCTTTCTTTCTTTCTTTCTTTCTTTCTTTCTTTCTTTCTTTCTTTCTTTCTTTCTTTCTTCTTTCTTTCTTCTTTCTTTCTTTCTTTCTTTCTTTCTTTCTTTCTTTCTTCTTTCTTCTTTCTTTCTTTCTTTCTCTTTCTTTCTTTCTTTCTTTCTTTCTTTCTTTCTTTCTTTCTTTCTTTCTTTCTTTCTTTCTTCTTTCTTTCTTTCTTTCTTTCTTTCTTTCTTTCTTTCTTTCTTTCTTTCTTTCTTTCTTCCTTCCTTCCTTCCTTCCTTCCTTCCTTCTTCCTTCCTTCCTTCCTTCCTTCCTTCCTTCCTTCCTTCCTTCCTTCCTTCCTTCCTTCCTTCCTTCCTTCCTTCCTTCCTTCCTTCCTTCCTTCCTTCCTTCCTTCCTTCCTTCCTTCCTTCCTTCCTTCCTTCCTTCCTTCCTTCCTTCCTTCCTTCCTTCCTTCCTTCCTTCCTTCCTTCCTTCCTTCCTTCCTCCCTCCCTCCCTCCCTCCCTCCCTCCCTCCCTCCCTCCCTTCCTCCCTTCCACACCCTTCCTTCCTTCCTTCTTTCTGCACCCTTCCTTCTGGAGCCTCCCTCTCTCCCTTCCTCCCACTCTCCCTTAAGTATTAAAAACAAAAATTAAAAGTGGCAGCAAAATAGAGTATGGAGAAGATTTGTACTAGGACTGAAGATCTGTTTTACAGTATCTTAATTTCTGTTTGGAGTCATTGTTTACATAATTCATGGTGTGATCAGATGTTCCTTTAATGCATTCACAATTGCTTGGCTTATTTTACATAGTGAAGGATCATGCTCTGCTATGTCTCATCACGTTGTTAGTGAACATAACGCAATACTGGAAATTAAACATGACAGTTAAATGGCAAAAGACAAATACTTATTTTTAAATTAAGAATGTACTATCAACTTAATTAACATCTCTCAGCACTTTCCAGGTTTTATTTACAAACATGCTGGGCCAAATTCTTTGTTCAGTTGTAACCATGCAACCATTTATTGTATATGTCTGAGAGTTAATTTTCTGCTGTGTTTGCATTTCATTTTTATAGACAATGTTAGCCATATTCCTTCCCAAGGTATAATGGCAGAAGATGAAACGTGATTAAGATGGGGATTGAGCAGGAGGTATATTGAAGGCATCAGTGCTTCCAGTATGTGATTGGAAGCTATGTACACAGAAAACATGGTTGAAAACAAGGCTGAAAGACTCAACCCAGCCTCATGAGTTATCGGGTTTATGAATGAAAAAGTGGTATGTCTGAAAAGAAAAAAGGAGGAAGGAACTGGTATGAGGAAAGGGGCTCTTCCCTGGCAGTTATTCTCATGGAAGCGGCCTTTATGCAGTGGCAGCAACTTCTGTGGCTGACATTGGCTTTGCTTTTAGGGTAATTTTGAAGAATGACCTCTGAGCCCATGTCCACCAGGCTTGGAAGTACTTTTTTCAAAGAGGCCACACAATTACAGGATAAATCTTACTGGAAGGCAAGGGGGCATGGACTGTGGTGTTTTTGAGGTGTGTCTAAAAAAGTTAACCTAGTTAACCTGAAAATCTAGGCCATCACCTGGCCCTGGAGAGGTTGCATATATGTGTGTGTGGTAGTGGGCGTTGCTATTTATCTTCATCTACCAGCATCTATGAGTCTTGTCCTGTCTTGTAGATTTCTCTTCTGAAACTTCACAGCGCCCTGCCTCGGAACAAACCAAATTCTGAGAGACAGGCTGTTTCACTGTTGTTCTTTGTCAAATATACAATCCTGTGGGAAAAGGATGCAATAAACCTGCAGAAAATCTTGGGGATGGAGTATTGGCACATGCTTCATATCATGACATGTATGTATTTGTAACAACTTAAAACCATAGGAAAAGGGTGTAAGAACTCCTTACACTGTACTCACCCACCCTACTTCTGCTTAAAAGTACATGAAAAATGCAGCCATTCTTTCAGAAGGGCTCTGTCAAAATAGGTGGCATTTTTTTAAACTTGTGCTTTCTATCGTTAAAAACATAATAATAAGGGTTTTTTGTTTAAGTGATATTCTGGACAGGAACTATTAAAAGAAATGGAGGGAAAGGTTCTGATGAATGCAAAATTGCTATGTACACTACATTTTAACATTGCCCAAGAAATGTAAAAACACAGACCTTCATGAGGAAGAGCAGTTAAACTGTAAGGCACATAAAAATGCTTTTAGAAAGGTTTGATCTTAGCCATTATTTTAGTTCATTAAAGAAAATGAAGTAATTACTTTTTAAAAAGAAACATGCATAAGCACATTACCAGTTGAAGTACACATAGTATGAGCACTTATAATTGTTTTTCAAGAAGGGAGGCAGGATTTAACTGGGTGTTGTTTTCTTTTAAAACACTTCAGGTCTGTTTTTATGATAGGTTCAAAATTCTCAGCGGCTATCTTGTTGTGTGACAGGAGTTTACAGCATTAGTTTCACCAGACAAGGACTGGTGGAGTAAAATTAGTCATGTATGTAAATTATAATCATGCTGAATAGTTGTATGTGCTCATTTAGCCATTTTAACAGTGTGTGATGTTATCCTCTCTGCAGGACTAATAAGCATTAGCCATAATGAGGTCAGTCAGTCAGTCAGGCATTATCATGGGATTTAATTGGGACACTGGTCTCTGCTGAAGTGAAAATTAATAACTTTTGTCAATGTTCTGGCGAAATGTTCTGTCTTATTAAACTATGAGGGTCAATTAGAAAGCATTATGTAATAAAGTCCCCAGCAGCAGAACTCAAATTGAGTTATACCACAGTCATTATTCCAGGACGATTGCATTTGAAAATGGAAAACCAGCATGCCATATGGAGGGCGCAGGTTATATTTACAAGCATTGCATGTTAAAGCTTCGGCAAGAAGGAAACAATTAAATGTAATACTGAAATAAATCAAAGCACTGAAAGTGCCATGTTGTGCCAGGCGCTTAATATAGCCAGCATACCCCTAGATGCGACTAGGCAAAATGGCACCTGTTTATAAGCCTTGTTTGGATTCTGTCAGACAACGTCCTCCCTCTGGATTGCTTCGATGATTCAAAGTCTGGGGCACACCTGGAAGGCTCAGCCAGGCACGTTGACTCATATAAATAACAGTTTATTGTATGGCTATTAAGACCAGAGATTGCTTTTATTAAAGTGCAGTTATCATGATACATCAAATTAAAGAACTTTTAGAGCATGTTTAACGGCCTCTGATATTCCCTGTTCGGTCATGTTTTACAGTACTTTGAATGGGGGAGATACAAAGCCTCTGTCGGCACTGGTGTCTAAAGTCAATGCCAGCAAAGATGCAGAGAGGCCAAGAAGGAGGCAAGTAGTCTTTATAGGGACAGTGACAACCTCAGAGAAATGCACAAGTGGACACCTTACTGTTACTAAGAATTCCCTCTTACAAAAAAAATTAGTAGTATCTCATGCTAAGCTCTTTTCCCCCAGAATTTACATCCCAAACAGAGTTGGAAATAAGTAGTAGCATATGATCATGGAATTGATAATGTTGTAAAAGACCTCTGAGGTCATTGATTCCAACTAATAACCTAACTGATGACCGTGTTCATGACTAAATATTTCCCCAAGTGCCACATTCACATGCCTTTTTTTACACTTCCAGGGACGGTGATTCCAGCACTTTACTTGGTAGCCTGTTCCAATGCCCAGCCACCCTGTCAGGGAAGAAATGTTCCCTGATATCTAACCTAAACCTGTGCTGGTGCAAGCTGAGATGCTGGTGTACCCACACACTGAAATGGAGAAGGGCTGCTCATCCTCTGCTGTCATGCAAAGGCTCCCTGTGAGTTCATGCTAGAGCTGTGCCTCGCTCGAGGTGACAGTGGGGTGTGTAGCCCAGATTCCTTTTGCAGGAGGAGGACACTGGTGCTACTGCTGGGGAGCACACCACCAGGCAGGGTGTCAGTCCCTCAGTGTCTCCCTCCTGAATTTCTGCATGGCAAGTTTACCTGCATGGTGCGGCTGCACGCCTCAGCAGAGCTCTGCAAATCTGCTCAGCATCAGCCCTGCCAACCCAGAGGGCTCATGGCCTCCTCCTCTCCTGCCAAACCAAAGCAAGCTGGGATCTCCCAGGACGGGTCTTCCAGGAGTTGACAGACCTCCCGCTTGCTCTCTTACTGCAGGAAACTGCAAGCCTCCCTGCAGAGAGACATTGTGCTGGAAAGCCATCCCCAATCTGCTTTCCAATTATTATTCACACATGTGAGGATGATTTTCTAAAGTACTCATTGTTTGGCCTAACACAGCTGCCAGAGACAGCCACAGCATATCTTGCCCTGGCTTTTGTAGAGCAGTGGAAGGATTGTGCAATGGCTGTGCATTTCTGGGAGCCATAGTCCTGAGGGTAAGCTCTGATCCCAGCTTCTGATGCCTTAGAAAGGGTAATACCATCCTCACTTGGTGGATGTTTTTTTTTAATCTGCTGTCTTTAACTTTACAGTCTCATAGGACTTTACCTGATTATTGCTGACAGTGCAGGCTAGGTTAATTTTTACTGTGGGGTTTGAATGAGCTGAACTGAACTTCTGTTTCATTTAGAACTGTTCAATTAGGGCAAGCATGTGATTTCCAGCTTAGCTGTAAACTGACAAGCAGAATCAAGCATGATTTTCCCCTTGCTCATTCCAGTTTGATGACAGCATGGCTTACGTTGACTGTTTTGGTGTTGCTCCTGATTTACACTTGTGTGAGAAGAGACACAGGCTTGTTAGCAACCCTTCCCTCATGGAGTGTGAACATTTTGCAGCTTAGCTCAGAGCAACTGAGAATGTCAATATATTTGATAAGCATTTATGAACCGAGCCTCAGTGCTAGCCTCAGGAGATCTTCTATGGTGGAAAAAGGTCATCAGCTACACCCTTAAGCAGCACTACTAAGTTTAGACATTTTATTTTTCATTGCCCAACTTCACATCCTACATTTTGGTAAAAGTCAGGCATCCCTTCACCTCTCCTGATGATGATCAAGGTTGCTGAAAAACCCTCTCTCATAGTCCAGGTGTCTTGGTGAATGTCCCTGGCAGGCAGGCTGTCTCCAGTGGCGTATTTGTTCTAGCAAGACTGGTCCTAGCAGCCAGAGCTAGCCATATGCAGTTCTGTGCTTGAACCACAAGACTGTGCTTTCTCCCCTTTAGATACTGCAGGATAGCCTGTCAGCTTTGCTCTCTCTTCAGCCCTTTGTAAGTCACCTTATCTCTGATTCTCTTTCTTGGACAGGAATAACATATGCAGAAGGTTTCTGTTTCTGGAAGGCACAGCTGCGTGTTTTACGTTAGACTCACATCTATACTTATGCGCACACAA
The DNA here is from genome assembly GCF_008360975.1 of Lichenostomus cassidix. Classification (NCBI taxonomy): domain Eukaryota; kingdom Metazoa; phylum Chordata; class Aves; order Passeriformes; family Meliphagidae; genus Lichenostomus; species Lichenostomus cassidix. Next base: position 43,119,560 of record NC_139511.1, on the reverse strand, counting down.
ACATGCATACATACACACACATATACATCTGTACACCCACAGATACATGTGCCTTCGTGCTCACTTGTGGAACACCACCCAGATGCAGTGGTTCCAGTTTGCCATTTGAAAGCAATTAGTGTTTATTATTGTAAACCTTTTCAACATAGGGAATACTTTAAAGACAACAGCCCAGCTAATTACTTTCAAATGGTGAATATCAACATTTTCACAGATTTGTGGCATAGGCTAGGCTGTATGGATGCAGATGCCATCAGCCTCAATGAATGTAGATAGGTGCACATTCATGCATAGACACAGACACACATCTGGCTTCATCTCCCCACTGAAAAACCCATATACATTTCCAAAGGAAGTTCCTTTATGATTTTCAAATGCACAGGACATCAGAACTTTTAGCTTCCCTCCGTGTTTCCCCCCCCCCTTTTTTTTGGTTTTTTTTTTTAGATTTCTATGAGACTAATGTCAGGCACTTTTGTTGTTGTTGGAAAGATTAAGGGGTTGGAAAAGTGCTGATTCTCTCTAGTCATTTTACACCTACAGCGTTTAGGAGACCTCCACACAAAACAGTGCCAGGTCTCAGTGCTGGGCTGCCTGCTTCATTCTTTGGCAAATGATAATATTTTGGCAGAAGTGCCCTATGTTAACAAAGAAAAGTTTGATTAATCAGCAGGAGGGAAGACTTGGGAGAAAAGGCAGTGGAAAAGAGAGCGAGCAAGAGACAGACGTTCTAAAAAGCCTAATCAGTTTTAAAACAGCTTTAAAAAGGAATAAAAATTCTTAAATCTCTTTGATGATATTCAAAGAGCCTTTTTTAATATATGAGAAGGCACATTCTAAATTCTTAACACTGCTAGTGTCACCAGTCCTTTTTTCCACAAAACCATTTTAATTCCATAATTTAGAAGGTCTTGAAAAGTAGCAGGATCAAACTGCAGTGTAATTGGATACACTGTGCACTTCCAGTGTGAATTTGGGTCCCTGGTAGGCACAAGAGATTTCTTTCTTTCTTCTAAGATCACACAGAGTGTACTCATTTGAAAGGAGAGGGATGCAGCAGCAAAGTAAGCTTTTTATAAGGTGGATGAGCTAAGTGTGCTGCAGGAAAACATTTGGCCATTTATTTGGCACTGACAATTTCTTTGTGATTGGAGGGAACACTATTGACAGGGAAATCAATGTGGGTTTTCTAAAGAACGCTGAATGATCAGGGAGCAAACAAGCAGGCAGGAGCGGCAGCCTTCTGTATTGCCTTCTGAACAAATGGGTCCAGATATTTTAGTTACTTCTACTGCTCTTCCCTGCTTTTCACAAACAATACAAAGTGTCTTTATGCTCAGTTATTAGCTCTGCTAATCCGAGCACTGTCACAAGTGGAACTTTGGATGTGGTATGTTTCTGAGAAGCTAGGTACAGTTGCAAGCCTGGGGTCCTACAGGGCTTTTAAAGACAGAAGGCAACAAAGAAAGAGAGCAGAAGAGAAACATCTGAACATCTGCTGGAAAATCCTAACTGACTCATTCAGCTGAGTTCAGCAAGAGCAACAGCAGAGGAGTTGGCAGGTGTCGCCACACTGTAGATGGAAATCACTGCAGATGATCACAAGATATAAATAAGAATGTTCTGGACATTCCCTATACCTCCTTCCCTCCTCTAGACTATTTTTGCTTCCCAGTGACTGCAACTTTATTGTGTCAAGGGAGGTATTAAAATAGCTAGGAACAGGCTGTGCATGTAAGCAAATAGCTGTACGTATCAAAGATATCCTATCATAGTACACTGCTTTCTGTAAAATTACTCTGGTGGTGAAAAGGAACAGAAACTACCGGTCTTCTCTTCAGCAAATATTCACCTGTCAGACAGACTTATTTAGGGTCAGAGGAAGGAGAAGAGTTAATAACATTGCATCCTTTTTTCTTCAGAATTTGTACAATATGAAAATACTAACTTTGTCTTCACTAAGAGTGTGTTCACTTCACACTCTTCTCCCTCCTCTCTGATTATCTCTGATTGTACATATGTGTTCATCTCTGTCTCAGGCACTAAGTATCCCTGCCACTATAATATCACAGGATTTCACACATACATACCTAATTTTGAAGAGGATTTCTTAACTTATTCACTCATTGCATTTTCCCTAAACTTACACTATTCCTGGCAGAAACTTCCAAATCTAATCAGTCAGCAGCCGTAGTCAGGGCTTTTCACCATTTGCTCAGCAGTTCGCAGGTATGTTGGCTTCATGGACTTTCCCACTGTACCATCTCTGTTCCACAGCCTAGCCGACAGGCTCTGGACAGCAGGACAGCTAGATCCAATAAATCTGAGACCTGTCTAGGTGCTTCATTTATCAAGAGGCCTAATTTATCCAGGCCCTTTAGACTAATTGCAGATTTGTAAAAAATGCTGATAATGTAGAACAGTGCATTGTGAATGTCCCTTGCCATATTTCTGCTAATGTGTTTCATCTGGAGTACATAAAGAGACAGGGATGCTGATTTTAGACACAGCACTTTGGGGCTAATCCAGTTAAATGATTATCCCTAAAAATCTGCAGTGATGTCATTTTCCCTATAGAACCCTGCCAGTTGCCTTGTTTGCTTTATTGTGAGAAATACGTGATCCCAGGCTTTAGAAGTTCACTCTATATTTTCGTTGTAATACACTGTAACTCTCTCATCCCTCTCTCCCAGATACCCATCCCTTCTTGTTTATAGTAGCCATGTTGACAGAAACTCTGGCTTGGACAGTTGTCTTTTGTGTGTATATTCATAAGGAAGAGGTACAGTCCTTTGTTTAATATACGCAGATAGATGCAGGTATCAGCTGTGTTTTTCTCAATGTGCAATTTTTTCTTTTGATTCTCTTCATTTCCCAGTTGCCTCCAGAGACTATATTCCGCCGTGTTTTGGTTACTTTTACTACCAACACTGTGCTTATATTTGGCCCCCTCTTCTGCACTTTGCTCCAAAATTCATTGCCACAATTTTTTCTAAGCTTCTCATCTTCTTATCCATCTTCTGCAATGTCAAAACATTGCTCCATGGATTTGAAGCAAACTCAGCTTCTATATTCTTTCTCAGATATCTTCTCCCCTTCCTTTGGTCCTGTAATTCCTCTGTGCTTTCCTTTGTGCTCCAGGGAATTGCATTGGGCACACTCTGACTCTTTGTTTTGAGAAGAATCCAAATTTTGTTTTGAAAAAATCTCTCTGTCATGTAACTCATATAGAGCACCCATTGATCCAGGGGCCAGCTGATCTGTTACGTAAAACACTAACTGAGAGCACTATAATTATTATTGTAATTATTATTATTACTTATAATTTTTATAAAGCATCCACACAAGTTTCACTGAGAGCTGAGGGCAGCGGCTGGGCAGCTCCAAATATGTTTCACTACTCCATTGACACGTTAACGCTGATTTTTGCAATGTGGATTTTGAGGAGAGACCAGGATCAAGTTATCCTTATTTTTCAGGAACTGTCTGTACAGGTCTGGGATAAGGCAGCCTCAGGAATTTGGCCCCATAGATATTACAAAGCTTTTAAAGACAGTCTTATGATATTTGTTTATCTGGCAACAGATCCTTTGTAAGTCTTCCATGCAGATAGGGGAAAGCAATAGGGATGTCTTCTCAGGTATCCCAGCAAGGCTGCATGTGACCTATCAGTGTTCAGCAAGCAGATGGCAACCAAATCCCACTGCTGTGGTATTAACAGGGAGCCTGCTTTAAAAGTTTTCTCTGGCTCTTTCTGATGTCCCTCAGGTGTAACCCAAGAGTTCAATGAAATTAGTATATGAGGAGATAAACCCTGTCCAGACAAGGCAGGTGGATTTTCAGAATGGAACACAGAGAGACCTTATGGGCCAAATAATGCAAGAGGCTGTTTGCTCTCAGGGAGGGGAACATCCTCTCTTGGGGAAGTCCCTAACATCTGAAGACTGTTGGCTAAGGGCCACTCAGGGCTCTCTGTAAAGATCCTAGTTAAGTTTTCCTCTTACTGTGTCTCTTCTACCACTTTAAAGTATCCTTCAATATCCTTATGTAATCATGCTGCAAAATTGAATAACCCAGCAGGATTCTTAACTAGGAACAGTGAAAGAAGCAGACTTAGAGGCATTATTTACAGTTATGGCATTAAAACCCCCAAAATATCCCTTTCAAGCCAAAAGTTTGGCTTTGCCAAGCCCTGCAGTCATTAGGTTGATGCAACAAGATGCATCCTGTGTAGCATGACCCCAAGATGGGTGTCAAACCATATGCACATGCACACAGTGAGACCCTCAAATTTCTCAGTGATATTACAGGGGTTAAGGGAAATTATATGAGAAATTTCTTTTGCCCCTCTCCAAAAATTGTCCTTGTGGCTGTGTAATCTGGATAATCTCCACTTCTAGGGTACTGCAGGCAACTTCTGGACTGTAGAAGAGCATTCAAAGGGGAGATAGAAAGTAATGAAAGTCTGGCTGACATTTTGATCATACTCATGCATTTATCAAGATTATCCCAAAGGTGTATGTCACAGGAAGAGAGTAGTTTTTCCATATTAAAGATGGCATTAACCTTCTATCCTATCTTGTTCCCTTTGCTATTCTGAAACTCTGTAAATATTTCAGATGTCTTCTTCCTCACTCCCCCACCACTCAGCTCTGCTAAAAATGGCAAGATGATGAAAAACTCGAATTTAATCCACGTCTTTTTCTGTCTCTAAGGTAATTAAGTCTCATTCATTTCTTTGTGCTTAGAGTCAAAGGTAGCTGATTGTTAAACACCCACTTCAAGTTGCTCTTCTGACTCCCAAAGATGCACCAGAGCTCAAATAATCCTCAAAAAAGCCCCTCAGAAGAACCTTGCACCAGTGAGTGTTACTTTTCATGCTGCTTTGCCATTCACAAATCTATTGTGGGAAAAAGTAAATAAATAAATGAGCCTCTCTCTTTTGAGGAAAAGTTGGGACTTTAGGGAAAAAGCATTTATTTACAAGTCTGGATGGTGTCAATCCACACTGGTATCTGGGAAATGTTTACTACTGTTCATTTTTGACCATTTGCCCACCCGCCATCTGTGGTAATGCTGCATTGAATAGTTATGGGGGACTGGTGTTCTGTACCAAAGTATTTCACCAGGAGATGAGATAAATCATTGAGCAACTGACTAATAGTTTTGGTAGTAAATTATATAGGAGTAAATTATGTGGAAATTCAATAGGAATCTTATTGTAGGTCTCAGCAGCAACCCATACTTATTAATAAGTCCTTATCTGGAAAGTACTTTAATTTTTAACCTATCAAGATGAGGATATTCACCCTGACCAGATATTTTGACACACCACCCTGCCTTTTATAAACTTCCCCAATCAGCAGCAAGCTCCTGGACCAGAATCATGCAGGGCCAAGTCAGGCCACATTAACACAAGTTTGACCCAACCACTCTAAGAACAAACTGGCACTTACTACATGAGGACAATGGCTCTCCTCAGAACAAAGACGTGATAATATTTTGTGCCCACAAAAGCACCAGTAAACCAAGCAGACTGAACTGTGTCTTAGAATGATTCTACTTAAAAGTAAAATGAGTCCATATATTAAGAAAATAGGTAACTGAAAAGAAAAATTGTGATTTGAAGCTTTAGAGGTAGTTTTGCTATGAACCTTTTAGGCTGTATGTAAGTAGAATAAAATCATAGCAGCAAGAAGACTTTTTTTTCTTGTATTGATTTTTGTTACATTTCTGGTGACTTACTGAGTAGATAGCCAGAAGCAATTTATAAGTACAGTAACACCAGCAGACTCCAGAGCACTGGTAGAGAAATGCCACAGGTTGTACACAATACAAGAATAATTCAGTGCAATTGCTCCAGCTTACCTATGTGGGTGAAATTCTGTTTTAGCCCCTTAATTTCAGTGACTTAGGGCTTTCATTCTGACTAGAGGAACTGGGCTAAAGTACTTTCAGCAGTAGGCTTCAGCTTATTTTTTTCCAGTATTAAAGTGAAGGAGTTAAATGCATGTCATCATTTTACACTATTTTAATAAGAATAAGATTATACTGGGTTAAGACTATAATTTTTCTTTGTACCTATTTGTACTCCAGATTCTTAAAATTCCATTTGTCCTTCAGATAGAGTCAACCCGTTACCTTACACATGAGTTTCCAACACTGGTGTGACGGCAACACTGGCGGAAGAGAGTCCAGCAAAAGCAGTGAATCAAGTTCTGCTCACTCTTGCACTGATGTAAGTTTTAAGCAATTTCAGAGACGGAGTTGATTGAAGTTATAATACTATTGATGAAGGTTTCATACCTTACAGAGATTATATATTAATATAAGATTATTTCCTTTCATGTGGACTTTTGTGGCCAAAAAAAGTAAGGTACCTTTACTCAAGTAAAGTTTGTTGATATCATTCATTTATTTGTCCTTGTGTGACAGCATAAGAAACAACAGGAAAAAGGAAAATATTTGGATATATTTTTTCTTTCAGAACACAGAAAATGGAGTTTCCCTTTAAGACTGGTCATTAAAGTTGAATCCCCTACATTATAAATATAAAGAATATATGGGAAGATTGACCTCCAGACAAAAGAGAAGGATGTGAAAGCTCGAGACTGAAGCTCAGGAGAACAAGAATCTCTACCCATACCTCTTGGTGAGCAAGTTACAGAAGGCTCTTCATCCGAGGATGCATCCTACATACCTTCTGCTTAGTGAAAATGACCAGAGAGGAAAATGAAAGAGCCTTTTCTTTTAGAGGGCTGCAATGTGTGTTTTGGCAATTCTTACTTTCTCTCTTCTTACTGAAAAGACTCCCTGTTGCATCTCTCCCTGAAGACTGTAGTTAATCAGAGTCAACCCAGTGTGGCCATTCCTGTGCATACATTGGTTCCACTTGAGACCAGTTCAAGTGAGGAAGTCCCGAGACAGACTTGTGTCACTGCTAAGGATACAGGGACCAAGTGAGCTGCAAGACTTTGCCTTTTTGAATCCTGACTGCAAAGGGGAAGGTAACAGCTGGGATGTGAGGGCAGAGAGCATGAACCATGGCCAAAGGTTCTGTGGAAGAGTTAGCTGTCATTCATTCAACTGTGCTGTTGCTGTGTTGAGGTTTTGGTACCTTCTCAAACCCTAAAATTTTATGTGTTCTGTGCATAGCTCTGGAACTAGCAACAGCCAAATATTGGCTATTAGAAAATTCAACAAAAATTTTCACCAATTCAAAACATATCTGGAGAAGGGCTCAAGATAGCTATGTTTGTGGCTATACAGGACATGCAAGACTGTTTAAATAAGCTCTGTGACACTTCACAATATCTGGCTAAAGCATTCCAGCTTTATATGCACACAGGTGGAGAAAAAACTTTTGTCTTGATTTGGTGACTGTGTTTTCATCCTTAATTAAAAGACTGAAACAGGTATACTGAAACAATCAGATTTAATTCCATTCTTGCATTTTCAGTTTTTCAGCTGGGTTTACTCTTTACGTGGTCTGTTGAGAACTTCAAAAGGGAACATTGCATTTTCAATGCCTAGATGTCGTTTGTATTCAGTGACAGTAGCTGATGGCACTTCATCTGCTGAGCTAGAAATTTTCAGGTAGCTGAATATCCTACTATCATGTTTTATCCTCACCAGGAAATTGCATTAAAAGCTAAAAATTTTGTTAAGGACAGATAGAGACTCAGTTCACAATTCCTAGAAGATTTTCTCTCCCACAACTCTCCTTATCCTCAAAGGTGCTGGGGCCTTATACCTTAAAGGTTCTTAGACATGTAGAAATGTCTCTGGCTTCAGCTGGAACAGTCCCAAAACCTACCACCAACACGACACAAATGCCTTAGGCTTTGGAATCAGTAAGTCTTTGCTTATGTGTGTCATCTTGATAAAGTTCCATGGGACAACTCACATGAGTAAGCGTCTGAACAGCTCACTGTCTTTGTGTTGCTTGTTAGTGCTTGTATGCTTTGATATTCAATGTGTCTAAATCACCATAGAGCATTTTATTTTTATTTTCATAAAATACTTGAATTACATTACACTGATATGAAATATGCCTCTGGCCCCATGCAGATGTTTCCAAAAAGCCTAATAACAAACAGATTACAGGGCAGAAGATCACATATTCTTACAGTCACTTCCAAGCCTAGCTGCTTTTCAGAATTCTGTATTACAAGAAGAGCCATGCTGCCGATGTTGCTTCAACTGTGATGTTAAAATGAAAACTCATTGTTGCATCCCGGAGGGATTCGGGAACATTGACTTTGCTGCCCATCTGAAATGGTACAATGTTCTCTATTTCTATCATGTGGGTATCAGTTCCAACTTGGAAACCAGCCTTCTCTCATAATTCAAGCTGGGGCTATACTGATGCAAACCTTCTCAGATATTATAAGCCAGTATGAGCTCAAAAAAAGAATTCACTGCTCAAGGCCAAATAGCTTCAAAGCTAACAATCCTCCAGAGTCAGTGTGAAAGTGTTGAAACTGTCAATGTCAACTTACACCATGCATAGTGAGTGTAAAACTTCAATAATGACATCATGGAGAAAAGGACAAAGGGCAGGCACTACACAGAAAAATGCCAGTGCTCTTCAAATCTTTGAAACCTTCAAGGATTTATCTGGACTAACACTTCTACACATAGTCATTGGGGTCTTAGGCTATACTGATTAAGGATTTAGCTTATTCAAAGGCTCTCACTGATAGCGAGGATGACAAGGTTTCAGCAGTTATATTGGATTCCATTAGTTTTCACTTAAAAAAAACATACCCCAAAACCCTCAGGATCCTGGTCTTTTTTTCTGCCTCCAATTCTCTTTCTTTGTGTCAAACTTTATATTTTTCTTTAACATACATGCACACATGCATGCACACACACACATATTAATATATATTAATGCCTGGGTTTGATTCACAAACAGGTTTTGCAGCACTTGTACTCTCAGTTCTCAGAATGCAGATCCCAGAAGAATTGAATCAATCCTTCAGGAATTCCCTGAAGCACCACATAACATGTTCACTCATTTCAGCTGCACTTAGGGCAACAGATACACTTTTAAAAGAGGAAACCATATCAGAGGAGGAGGGAGGGGTGTTCTAGTTAAAAAAAAAAAAATCAGCTAATCAAGAGAGAAATTAAAAAGTGAGACTTTGTGGTTTTAGTGTCAGGGATAAGTACCTATCCTAATGCTTTTAGTGCAAACTGCAGAAATAAGCATAATGGAGGACAGCCATGCTTCCTTTATAACAAGGTTTTCAGAGTCAGCCTCAAACAAAGAGCAAAGGGATGGAAGGGATGAGGAACAGTTTCCTCTGTCCTCCCTCTCTTATTTATGAGAACAGTAAAAGAAGAATCCATATTGTACTGTGCAGACATGCAGTAATGGTTGGAGCCCCACACTAAATATCTTCCTTGAAAAGAAATAATGATTATCACCTTTTATTTAGCACATGGCAAAAACAAGATGAAGAGATATTATTTAACTATTATTTATTAATTTAATTACCCTCTTATTATTCAAGACCTTGTGTGAGGGTACTGGATGCAGGCCACCTAACTTTTAACCCAACATCTGAAGCTGCAGCTCATTCCTCATCCTTGCATTTCTCATTTCTACTTTCTTCTGGTTCTGCTGTGGATATCACCAGTTTCTTGTCAACCCAGGTGCCCCAGCACCCTTGGCACATTTCAGTTGCTTAACACTGGTCTTTCAGTGGTGCTGTGTAATCCATGACATCTGTAGGGAGCTGGCAGATCTGAAACAAGGCCTATGGAGACCTGTGACCATCTAAACCTGCAGGTGCAAACCTGCTGACATGGCACTGGACGTCACCATTTGGCAGCAGAAAGGCACCACACACACTCAATGTTGCTTTCCCGAGGAGTTGTAGGAACTGTTGCACAATATGCCTGCTGCATCAAAGGTCCTGATCCCACCCCAGAGTTGTGAGGGATGGATAACTGTTTCTGAAATATTAGCTCAGGGACCCTAGTGAACACTCTTACAGAATTACTGAGGATATTTTCTAGGATTACCTGCATTGTCATGGAAAGAGAATGTACTCATTCTAGAGCCTGGGCCATTTAATAATATAGTTGAAAATACAGCACAGAAAAGATTTTAATCCATCAAAAGCATCTATGTTTACTCTGTTATTACAGTCCAAATAACTTTCTGTATATCAATTCCACTCATGCTAGTCAAAAAAGGCTTTTCAGGAAAACAAAGCAGCTGAGAGTTGTTTCTTTGTCACACAGAATAATATGAGGTGGGAGACAGTGGAGGGAGCTGCAAGTTATTGCAGCCTTACCTAGCTCTGGGGTGGAAAACAGTAAAGCTAGATCTCAGCTCAAGCTAGTAAGTTATACTTACTGGCAAAGTTTGTTTTTTTTTTAATATAGTTATCCTACTTTGAAGACCTCAGGCAATAACGCTTTGTGGGATAGATCTGCAGGCCCACACTAGCTCAAAGGGGCTCTCAGATACTCTGGGTGGCAGCAGCCTGGAGATACTCTGTGTGGTTTGCAGGTTCACCTGGAAATGGAACCAATTCACAGCCACAGTGGCCAACTTTACATCTGGGATTTCTACAGAGAGATTCAGATCATGAAATGAATTCTGCAGTTTTCGGTCTGAAGGCTCCCTGCCTCCTGTACCACCAGCATTCTCATTTTAGTCCCTCACCAGAATTCACAAATTTGCCACTGAGATGTGGAGTCCCCTATTCCAGGTGCACCAAAAGTCATTGTCTCAGGGCTTGTGACCTCTAGGCTTTAAACAATATTCAGAGGGTTTATTTTTTTCACTTTCTTATTGTTATTGTTATTGTCGACTTAAAGTAATTGTTTTTCTTGCTGCACTTGGTCACATAAAAAAGAAATTAGCACAAAAGGATTGAAGGGGTGAAGAGTTATTACAACCATGGGAGCGGACAAGAACAAGGGAGAGGTGGGAATTCTCTACCTCTTTTACAAGCTGCTCTCTTCTGTGCTAATGCACTTGTTTTTGCAGAAGGACTGCACCACAATGCTGACTTTAAACTTTTATGAGGAAGGTTTCACATATATTCTGTGAAGTGATCTCCTTGAACATATTTCCTTTTGGGGTCGCTATAATGATTGTGTACACAGGCATCCACAGAGCTGAATTAGCTTCTGCTGGACTGTTATTTCGCTCTCTCTGACTTTACATCCACATTAGGTTACTGATATCTTTCAATCTCTGACCGACTTGTATAGTGAGATCAGAATGGCACTGTTCTGAAGGGGGCTGCTTTTTAAGGTCTGTGTAGCATGAGGAACCTACATGAAAGTAAGAATACTCTTGCAAGTTGAAACTGTACTAGTTAAATTTCATTACGAGAAAAGAATTTAGATGCTTGGGTTTCTTTTTCTGGAGGTGATCTTTCATATTCTTGACTACATTCTTGCTCTATGGTGGTTATGAGCCTACTTTGGTGGACCTTTTCTTACCAGTGCCTGTCACTTGTACCGCTCCACTGTTGAAGGACTTGCTGAAATCCTCTGCTATAGCTCTTCAAAGAACAAAATTCTCCTTAGGGCAAAGAGCAAGCACAGTGTGGGACTGCATTTGAATGCCACTGGAGGAATAAATACTTCTCAGTGACTTGCAAATCTGTACCCATTCTCCCATAAAAGGTATCAAGCATGTTGTTTCTGCCTAGGTAGCATTCCAGAATTCCATCCAGCTGGAAGAAAAGGAGACCAGACAAAAAAAGTTAAACTGAGGGTGTCTGCTTCACTAAGAATACCTGACCATTAATCCACTAAAATAGCTCAGGCACGCCAGGATTTTAAGAAGCTCCTGCCCTGGCTAATGCTTTGTTCTGATGCAAAGTTTTAAAATGAATGCTGCTCAATATTAACCCTCAGCCTGATTGTCCCCCAGTTGTCTGCAGTTATCCCAATATCTGGTGTATGAACAACCCAAATTTTGAAGATGATCTTTCACTAGTAGTGCCATCCCTACTTCTTATCACAGCAAGTGTGACTACAAGAAATACACTTCATATGTGGTGGAGAAAGGGTAGATGGACATTTAATATCTGAAGAGCAGCATGGAAGTCAGCAACTATCTCAAGGAATTAACATAAGAGGGTAAGGGTAGATAAAATACAGTTTCCTTGTGGCTTCTCAGCAAAGGAGCTGGCCCATGCCATAGTAAGCAGCTGAGAGTGGGCAGTTGCTACTTTCCTTCAGTCCTACATCCAGTGCTTTCTGTGACTAATGCCCATCACTGACTGCCTCATCCACCTGTCTGGATCTCCTGTTACTTTTCCAATAATTTATGAGCAATATCCTCTCTCATACACCTCACACAGTCACACTCATCTGGAAGCACTACATCAGCTGGGGATTTTTTAGTGACAAAACACCTCACTAGGATTTCAGAGAGGGTAAACCACAGGAAGCATTGAGAAGGAGTACCACAGACCAAACACGTATGGTCTACAATTTAGTTCATTCCCTTTTCAGTGGAATGACACTGAATTTTACAACCTATCCCCACTGCTCTAATTTGCTTCCTCAGAAAAAGTCTGACTAGTCTTCACAACAGCATGGCAATCTCCACTGAAGAGGCAAAATGAGGCCAACTAGATAGTGTCTATGAAAAATAGACATGGAAAAGACTAAGATATGGTGCACAATGCCAGAGAGGATAGCAAAGAGCTGAGAGCAGCTGTATACCATTCTACATCCACCAGAGATTTAAAATTTTTGCAGCAGTTTTGCAAAGCAAAGCACTCTGCCCTCAGAATGCAGTAGGACACAGGAGTATATTCACAAGACCAGTCTTATGACTCTAAGTAATCACAGTCTTGCCTGTTGTGTAATGTCATCACTGAAAAGGCTGGTTGTACTAATAGGAAGTGATGGCTGATCCCATTTAGAGAAACATTTCTAAGAAGCAACAAGCGGCATAATATCAGGAGGACTTTTAGATTTCCACATCTCTTCTCCTGGGGGCGCCTGCAGATAAAGAAGAAGTAGGTAGGAAAAGTAAATGTTTACCCTCTTTTTTAAAAAAATCACTAAGTACAGTGCTGCAAATGCAGTTGCATTTGTTCTATAAATCACATAATGACTCAATAAAAGCAAGAAAGACGTGTAGCAACAAGGGAGGATGAAAGAGTGAAAAATTCTGCGGCTAATTATGGGAACTTTATGTTTCTCCTTTAATATGCAGGCCTTCCACAGTCTGTACATGGTCATGGTCTGTACTGAACTCTCCTGAGATAAACTCAGAGCAGCTCAGCTAAAAGAATGGTTTCTCCAAATTTGTCCCCTTAACTCAACTAAGTACACAGTTACACAGTTCTTATTTGTAAAAGGTGATTAACATGCAGATCTTACCACATCATTTACAGATGTTTTGCTGGAGGCCAAATCCTTCTTGATTTGCATAACTGTTTTCACTGTTGCTAGCTTTGGCTCCTCCATGACACTGAATTATGACATTATTAGAATGTCTTTGGTCCATAAGCTACCATGAAGGCCTGGTAAGATATGTTCTGTACTATATATGTTGTCTCATAAACAAAGAGTCAATGCAAAAAACCCTGAGTTGCCCACAGTTACAAGAAAAATTATCATCTGTCAAGAGCTGCCAGTTCCTAAAAATCATGTTTATACTATTATTTTCTTGATCTTCCATTTTAAAGTCTAGCCTAGATATGCACTGGTAGAAAAATCCTGTGGCTTCTCCTTGCCTGAACGTCCATCACAAATACCACTGTGTTGCTGTTGGGAGAGCGTGTCTCTACAAGCTTTACTTTAATATCCTCTACATGCAAATCATCAGCAGCATGTGACCCACCCAGAAACAGCTGCAGCATGCATATGATGTTGAAACGGGAATTATTCCTACTGATCAGCTTTGTTCAAGAGTCTGTTCACTGAGAACAGTATCTTTGGATACAATTGAGTTCTGTGGTGTTGGAGCCAAAAGGCAAGCCTGTCCTTGCCTGTATGATATGGATGCAGTACTCAGGTTGCAGTCATCATCCTTCTGAAGTTCTCTCCGGTGCAGTATCTGCATCAAGTGATATCAGGCCCTGATAACAGAAACCAATGTACTTCCCCAAGCCTGGACTCTCCCTCCATGCCCTTTCAGTGCCATGCCTGCTAGTTTGGCTTCCTTAGCAGAGATTCTATACAGAACAACAGTCATAAAGGCTACTGTGCCTATTAATTATTCAAACTGGATGTGCTGTTACCCCTCACCCGCACCCCAAAAGGTCTGCACACATATACATCCTGTGGGGAAGGAAATGCTTCGCACAAGGAATTACAACGGAGATGTAGTATTTCATACTGAAGTGTCAGGCTTGCCGTCTAAATCAGGTACATCATCTATTGACTCCAGCGCTCGAAGTTATCCTTTGAAACAGATGTTTTCCCGCTTGAATTAGATGGGAAGATCATCTCCTAAGTCATCTCCATAATGAATCCAATACACTACCCTGCAAAACAAACAGCTCTACAAAACAACCAGACATAGAGGAGGTACTAACCATGGGTTATTGCTTCAAGGGCTGGACAGGTTGGTGGCCTGCTTGTGTAGACAATGAGAAGCTAATCGAGATTTCTGATAATCGCTCTGACAGATACTATATCTCATAAACTGACTTGTAGTAGTTTCAAAGATAATCACCCCATCCAGTTGCAGAGATGTGTGCCCATACATCAGGTGCTCCAGTCCATGTCTGGTGTATTAACTGAAACTGCCAAGCTGTGAACTGCTTCAGCCAAAGGCATTGGCACACCCCTTTTTGTCCATTTTGCTGACTCTGCAGCGAGACTATCCCCAGTGGCAGGGATGGCACAGAGAGCCAGGGCAGTATCTCAGTTAGCAGATAGAACTTGATTTGCTAGGGAAGGCCTGTCAGGACCCTATGGGTACAAAGAGCAGAAATTTTTTTTCAGGGAAGACATTTGCATAACATCCATCAAAAGAGGAATACAAAGACGTGCTTTCCCCCCATCCAGTGGAAATCATAGATAGAAGCTCACCTGCTTCTTGTGCGGGCCACCTTCAGAGGCACCTGCTGATACAGTCTCATTCTCTTTTCTCTCTGAAACTCTTGTCGCACAAATGAGGTTTTTTTCATTCCTCACTCATGCCCTTCATGAAAGACAGCGGTAGTCTCCATGTGCTGTAATTGGACTGACTGGCTGACTGATTCTTGTTCTCCCCTTGTGCAGCCCTGAAAACCTGGGAGAAAAAAGGTGGAACAACCAGCCACTCAAAAAACCCCCAGACTATTTAAAAGGTTAAGGAGTAGAGCATGAAACTTCTTTCTGTTACAGGTGACTAGGCATTACAATTTGGATGTCTTGTTCCTAATACTTCTATACTATGATTGTCACAAGGATTACAAAGGATGGGAAAGACAAGCCATTATCATTAGGAACTTTTAAAGGGGATTTTTGTGAGTTGAGTATTACATTTTCATTTTTTCTAAAGTAAGACAATGCTTGGGAAAGCAAGGTACAGTATGCTTAGCTTAAAGTGTCTAAAGTGTCTAAAGTGCTGCGCATGTTCAAAAACCTCAGTGAATGTGTGCACATGCACCTAAGCCAAGCAGCCCTTCTGTCCTTATCGTGGGTGTTGCTAGCAGTAGAAAGAGAATGCTCACACCATCTCAGTGCCAGTAAGTTTGAATTCGTAGTGATGATCTTATTGGGTGAAAATGACCACTACAGATAATATGCAGTTAATCTTGCAGGTCAGCTTCTCTCCAGCTCAGCACACTTCTTTTATTTACATTTTCTTCACCCTTTCCCAGATTAGAAACAAAGGAGCTGCTGATTTTGGTAACCAGTACCAAGATGTTTCAGTATTCTAATAACTATATCTATTTATACCCTTACTGAAGTGTCCTCCTTTTTCTTCCCTCTCATTTTTACTAACCCAGCCTACACCAGACCTTTATCTGTTCTCTCTCATCATTTTGGTCTTCTGGGCTCCTCCTCCATGGGTTCCTAAGCAAAAGGAACCTAAGCATCAAGAAACTCTTCTAAACTGGGAGGAGAGCTTAGCACAGACTCAGATCATTCATTTGGAGCAATGCTGCTACAGTGCTCTTGAGCATATATGTCATCTATGCTTCCTTCTTTCAGACGTGACTACAGCTGCATCTTAATCATGTTATTGCAGGGGCTAACCAGAGCTCTAGCACTCCAGATAACTGGAGGCAGAAAAGTGTGTTCTTCTGCCAAAATATGTCAGTCACTCACAAAATCAAAAACTCCTCCATCAAAATCTGATGCTCTCATTGTATGATTGGTGCAACATAAAGGAGGATGGAAAGGGAAAGTAAGGATTCGCTAAAAGGCTGCCTTCTTCATTTTGCCAGTCTGTAAATGGGTCTGTCCATGTTTGTATCAGAGGGTCAGAAGGGAGGAAGTGCAATATTTTGATTTCTTCCCACTACTTAGAATTCCAGATAAGAAACAATAGAAAAGATTGAAAATATCTGATAATAAGGCTGTTTTTAAAGATTACAGAACATCTGCAAACAATATAGCTCATAAAAGATTATATATTTTGAAGTCTGAATTTTACTCAACTTCCATTCCAGTGTCAGGGCACAGCTCATCTTGTGTTGTCCATTTTTGCCTGAGGCTTTAGAAACTTTGCCTACCATTGGGATATTTTTTTGGTAAAGAGTAAATAAATAAATAAATAAACTCCTGCATTTAGTGGTCACTGCTTCAACCCCTAAGGTGTTGGCAAAGTAAGAATCTTGTGACAGACAAAAGGTAGTCATGGTGTTAAACAGTGGGCTCAGCCCTCTGCGAGTCATGCGGTACAGCAGTTAAAGACATTATGGAACAACCACTGTACTTTATGCCATGATCATGTCATCATCTCATGGTTGCTGTAAGCTACACTGGCAATATTATTGAATTGCATCTCGTTTTTCCTCTTAGTCCTTCTGCTTTTGCCTACACATAGGCCTAATATATTAGAAAAAATGAAAAACTTCTTTACGGTGTTCTTGTTGGCTCTGAAAAGTTGATCTTTCAGAACTGGTAACTGACATATTGAATTTGGCCCTTATGGTAATTGTTTAAATGTTATAGAAGCTTTAACATGTCATCTGTTAAACTTATTGGTGATGCAGCTGTTCAACGTGCAGTATGGGTAACATTTACATGATTTACTGGGTGACGCACTGTTTTTGATTCAATAGTAATGTATTTGATTCAATAGGTGATGCATCTAATTCAACTGGGAGTCCATCTAATTCAAAGGTGATGCATTTGATTCACTAGCTGATGTACCTGATTTAGAAGGTGATGGATCTAGTTCACTGAAAATGATTCCAATTCCCCCATGCAAGGTATTTACTTCAGTGTGTGATGAATGAGCTTTAATAATAATACATGTTTCTCCGATAGTAGATGTATTGGCTTCAATTTATATCCCAAGCTTCCCAAAACTGGAGTGAAGTGACACCTTGCAGCCACCATTCAGGTGAGGATCACCAGCAGTTTTAAACATTAGCCACTAAAATAATGGGAGCAAATTATGTGATAAAAGCCATGCTTCCCAGATGAAATATTTCCACCAGCTGTGATGTGGGGATACAAATGCCCTGTCACTGCTGTTATTGCTACCACAGTACATGACAAAAATCCCCAAATCCATTTACCTTTAGTGTCATTGCTGGGATTACATACTGAGTACTTATTTCCCCAGAGTTATGTGAGCTCTCAAATAGCAGCATCTGAACTAACAGCTCCACTTACCTCATTTTTGTGTGTGCTTTTATTTTGTTAGGGGTTGGCAAATATTTAGCTTTGGTGAAAATGGGGAAAAGGGTGTTGGCAAAGAGCAGTATCACATGGGGTAAGGCATGTGGGAATGCAGGCCTGCACAATATACTGCTAACCACCATTTCTTCACTGGAATCATATCCTGGTGCAATCATGTGGAAGCTTCTGTTTCACAAGCACTGGTCCATTTTTTTCCAGCTGGTTATTGCCTACACTAGA
This sequence comes from Lichenostomus cassidix, assembly GCF_008360975.1. Classification (NCBI taxonomy): domain Eukaryota; kingdom Metazoa; phylum Chordata; class Aves; order Passeriformes; family Meliphagidae; genus Lichenostomus; species Lichenostomus cassidix. The sequence continues at coordinate 43,101,536 of NC_139511.1, read as the reverse complement.
AACATTTCTGAATTGTCAGTCTCATTGCCCTGTCCCCCTCGAGCTCCAGCTCCAAAATCTGTGACAAAATCTTTGCGTGATGGTTGAGATATTTTGCACACGCAGGTTATATTTTCAGCGACAAACATGGAACTTTTGCTTGCACTCCAACCAGAAAAAAACCAACCAAACCCAACAACAACAATAACAACAAAACAACCCACAAACAAAAAACCCCAAACAACAACAACAAAAAGGCAAAAACCCCCCCAAAACAACTCGTTTGGACTTGTGTCTTTTATCTGTGCAGTGTCCAGCTCCAGAGCTGTGGATATTGTTTATTTTTTGTACTACAATAGTGCATAGAAAGGGAGTCCCATTTCAGAAGGCCTGGGCTCAGTCATGAAAGAAGATAATCTATAAGCTTGGGTTCATGTTTGGTTGATGTGCACCCATGCACAGCTACAAACCAGAAAGATTTTCAGTGGAATCTCATAGCCCCAGAAAGCCAGTTCATAGCCTAAAGCAACTCTCTTCCACTTTCCAACTCAACTTTGTGGCTGCTTCTTTCTTGGAACATTTCCCTACCCTTATCCCCACTGAAGAGCTACACCTCCTGGGGGCAAAAGCAACAACTACAGTCTATCCAGTATACATGCCTCCATTTTGTGCTTCACTTGAAAAGGTTCCCAGAGCAACTGCTTCATCCTCTCTGTCCTTGTTAGAGCTCTTTGAGGCATATTCATTTTCTTGAGTGGACGCAAATTTTCTTCTTGTACCTGGGGTTGCTATGTCTGCCTTTGAAAGTCTACTAGACAAATAAACATAAAAGTCTGAGCCTCCAAATGCTAAAAATAATGTGCTAAATAGTAAAATAGGTATTTAATCTTAAAACAAATAAATAAATGAAAATTCCTTCACACTTTATTGCTCCAGGCTGTGTCTAGAAATGCACTGAAGTTGTTACAGGCTTAAGTAGTAAGCTTTTTTTCTATCCACTGAGTTTTCAGGATGGAGATTCATGCACCTCCATTTGGTATCATATGTTCAGAGAGAATACATTAACACACTGGTATCTTATCTGGGCAAATAGGGCTGTTTTTCCTCTTCTCATTCCTCTCTACATTTTTCCTTGCTTTCCTCCTTTCTCTCTAGTCATGGCAGCGACTGAAATGCAGATACCAACCGAATGAAGTTTAACAAGAGTTGGTCATGGAATCTGTATCTGTGGCAGGGCAGCCCTGGATGTACAGAGAGACTGGGGAATGAGATGCTGGAAAGCAGTGACATGGAAAGGGACCTGGGGGTCCTGGTCAGTGACAAGTTGAACACGAGTCAGCAGTGCCCTGGCAGCCAGGAGGGCCAAGTGTGTCCTGGGGGACATCAGGCACAGTATGGCCAGCCGGGCAAGGGAGGGGATTGTCCTGCTCTGCTCTGCACTGGGGCAGCCTCACCACAAGCACTGGGGGCAGTTTTGGGTGACACAGTATGAGAGATTTAAAGCCATTAGAGAGTGTCCAAAGGAGGACAATGAGGATGGTGAAGGGCCTTGAAGGGAAACTGTATGACGAGTGGCTGAGGTCACTCAGCCTGGACAAGAGGAGGCTGAGGAAAACCTCATCACAGTTTATGCCTTCCTCACAAGGGGAAGCAGAGGGGCAGGCACTGATCTCAGTGACCAGTGGCAGGACCTGAGGGAACAACATGAAGCTGTGTCAGGGGAGATTTAGGTTGGATATTAGGGAGAGGTTCTTCGCCCAGAGGGTGGTTGGGCACTGGAACTCCCAGGGCAGTGGTCACAGCACCAAGCCTGTCAGAGTTCAAGAAGGATTTGGACAATGCTGTCATGCACACAGTGTGATTTTGGGGCTGTCCTGTGAAGGGCCAGGAGTCGATGGTCCTTGGGAGGTCCTTACAACTCAGGATATTTTATGATTTTATGATGCTATGAAATCTATCTTTACCATTATGAGATATGCAGTGATATTCATCTGCTAGACCTTAATACCCAATTGGTAAAATATGTATTCTCTGCTCAGAGACTACATGTGTTTACTCCCTTTTTCTGTTTTAATGCATAAAATGAGGAGAAATAAGTCTAGGAAAATTAAATGGTTTAGATTGACAGTGCTAGCTCTTACATAGAGTTCAAACTTTGGCTACTACTTTGAAGACTACATATCTGCAATGACAAACACTGCTGAAATACTAGGCAAGAGCATCTCTTAAGTTGTTTCACTAGATGCAAAATACATTGACAGCCCTTGTTCATTGTAACATTTGGTAACTTAAGCAGAATTAATTTCTAAGTAATGAGAAGGCAAGAAATATTCAGTCTAAAGTGCTTGGCATTTTGAAATGACCTGGATGTTCTGGAGAATTTAGAAGAACAAGCCTGCAAATATTGCTTCAGTTAGAGTGTCTGTATATTAGTCATGTGTGTCTGTAGAGACAGACCAAAACCCACTATTAAATTTTCATGTCATCAGGTACTTCTGACCTCTGTGTGTCCTTTCTTGTCCAAAACGGTATACATTCCATATTTCAGCTTTGGCTGCTGTGAAAAATCTCCATTAAAATTAACAGAAAACAAGCTACAGTTCTTGCCTTGAAATTTTCTCTAAGTTTTTATTTACTTTTTCTGGTGTCTTTTTTTAAAACTTTATTTTATATCAAAGCATTTAGCAAGGATCTCTGAGGACCAAACAGGCTACATTGCAAGGAACATTCTGGCTGTCTGCACCTTCACAGGCTATAAGTGTTTAGGTGGGCTCCAAGGACCAGGTTTCTGCAGTTATTGCCATTTTATTTGAATGTTTCCAAACATCCCTCTGCTTTTTAAAATTATTATTTTAAAAAATTACTATTATTTTTATGTTTTTTTGGTAACAATTGAAAACTTCGGAAGAAATAGGAGAAAAGGCATGTTGCCTTGGGGCAGGAATGACTAGATATACAGCTAATTGTTTTGGCTACTTTTTAAAAACTTCTCCCAGAGACTGAAAAGCTGGGAGATATCTGCCCACCAGCAGGCAGATAACCAAATTAATTTGTCAAAGGCTTGATCTGTGTCTCCCAGAATCTTTGCATCTTACAGGGCTTGGAAGGTGATATGCATTCTCTTTTCTCAGCACTGTTGTTAGTTGAACACTGCCATTTTTACCATTACAAACCCTGCCATGTTGCACAGAGGAACTGCAGCTGCTGCTTCTTGGGGTACTGGGTAAAGCATGCTCCTGTGATGGCCCCCAGAGACCTGTGCACAGCACAGCTTATTGAAACAGATGGAGTGAGGGAGGTATGCTTCATCGACAAAGCCCATTTGTCTAAATACAAGAAGAATGAAAACACAGCACTTACCACTGGTGCATAATCCTAAATCCAGTGAAGTTTGGAATGGGGGAGATGAATGCTGTGCTTGCCATCATGTAATACACAAACACATAAAAATACCCTTCTTCATTTGTCCTGGATTTTTGAGCACATTTGCCTCTTAAAAAATCCACAGAAAGCAGCCAGGCTGCTCCTATGAGCAAGCTGAGAGATACAGCAGAGCACTGAAATAACTATGAACTCATTCTATCTATGTTCTTTGCCACCATGTAGCAGAGGCACAATGCAGAGCCCTCACAATGACTTGCAGATGGTGCCCACAAATCTTCTTATTTTTGAAACCTGGAACAATAACTTTTTCTTGTGTGTTTCTGAGTCTTTCACTGAAGACCATGACAACTTTTATAGACATTAGAGGTTAAGCTCTGTGAGGTGTGGAGATTATCATCACTGTATAGGTACAGAAACTAAGGACAGACATAAGGCGTGGTAGTTTTAATTGAAGCCAGAGGTAGAACCTGGAAATAAATTCTGCTCTCCCACCCTTTTTTGGGTCTTCAGCATCTATTATTCTGCCATGAAATGAGAGCTACTCCGTGAGGTATTAGTTAAGATCAATGAAGAGCAGCAGGTAAATCTTTCCTCTCTCATGTGGTGTATTCTCGTTTGGGAACAAGGAATATTCAGACTCATAGAAACTCTCCCTCTCACACCTTTTCCCGTATGGCAAGGAAGAATTTTCATCTTTGGAACAAGACACTTTATGGCCAGTGTTATTTTTGAACATGTGTTTATCAAAGCTGCTTCTTCTCTGGGTTTGGATAAAGCTCATTGCTTTGTTATTGCTGATAAAGCCTGGTTGTGTTAAATGCTGGACTGGAGCAAGTGGGTCTGTCTAAATCTAGAGATGTAGTCTAAATCAATCTGAAACAACATGTTAGAGCATGACCCTAAACTAAACACTAAGGAAAGTCTTATTTTCCTAGATTGCCTTTTTACTTTCTCCGGTCCCACTCCTGATAACATAAACCTTCATACCTGGACTGAGATTTATCATTAGTGGGGCATATTGGAAAGCCCATGCTTTCACTGTTTGAGTGAGAGGATTAGAATTTTTTGGGACTCAGGCTCAATCTGGTCATAGTAGCAGTACTTTGAGCCAATGTAAGTCAGAACAGTATGAAACATCTTTCAGGTAAGGGGAGACTAGATGGATGGTTTCATCCACCAGAACTGCAGGATTTTGTAGTGGCTGTCTTTCTCTGCAGCTATCCTTACTTTTTGGGGAGGTGGAGTAAGGATATCATACTTTAAAGGACTTGGTATCCTGTTAGATTTAACACATATCCCTATCAGGTACAACAATCAAACAACAATAGGCCAAATTATATTTTTCTCTGGCAGACAAATAGCCATTGTCCCAGTTACACAGATTGTAGTCATACCTGAACTAAACACATTTTTGCTCTTCTGCTCATATCAGTCCTGTACAAACTGTAGTCTTCTTTAAACTTGCTTAGTAATTTGAATGGCAAAATAGCATATTTTCAATAGGAAAATTATCAACAATTCTCTAGGTCTCAGAATAGCAAAGGGACCATAACACTAGCTCTACAAACCAGCTGAGAATTTCCCTGGAGAATTTTCCCAGCTCTTGGCATAGGGGACACCTCAGGGATATGGCCAGGAGGCAGGGAGGAAAGGGGTGTGAACTGTGGCATAATCCTTGAGGCTATTGTTTGTTAAAACAGCCGCAAGGTTCCCCTTAATTGTATTGTGGGCTGAACTGGCTTCTAACCAGCTGCTGGGGTGTGAGAACTACAAATATGGCAGAGGTACTTATCTTTCCTCCTCTTCCCAGCTGCAGAAAGCACAGTTTGGCTTGACTGCATGAGTGAGCCTCCCAGTTTATTCCTGTAGTGGACCTTCTGTGTTGTGATAGGTCAGTGGATTCTAGCTCAGCCCTGGGAAAACTACAAACCAATCAAGTCAAATATCGTGCTTGCTTCCATAACTTACACCTCTTGATAAGAGAGCAGACATATATATACATACACACACACACACAAATTCTAATCTGGGTGTCCATATGTGCTCTTTCCACAGCAAGATGGAAATAAACAGTAGGAGAAATAAGACGGCTTAATATTTTGTAATTGATGCACCTATTCTAGGGATGTATTAATTAAGGATGAAAAAGAAACAAGTTATTTTACCACATGCAAAGACAGAAATCAAACCAGACCTAGCTTTTTCAACACAGCAAATTGTGTTGTTTTTAATATTATTTTATGTTATCATCTTTTGCTACTTTTTGGAGAGTTATTTATGACGTCAGTTCTGAGAAATTAATTTTTCACAGGCCCTACATTTTGCAAGAGAACAAATGTAGGCCAACATTAGGATGTACAGATAGGTGAGATACTTTAAAGACACTTGTCTCCCCAATAGTGAGTCCACTCCTCATCCTTCTAACCTTTGTGGGACATATAATTTAAAAGCAATTCCACTTAGCAGAAAGCCTACCAGTGTGTTTTGCTGCATAGGCAGATACCTGTCAGTCAGAATTTCAACCATGCCATAGGATGGAATGCCACAGCCAGAAAACCCAGTTCACTACCCACACAACCCATCAATCAGAAAAGAGTGATTGTGCAGTTGTCTAAGGTCCTCTCTGTCCTGTATATCAGTTGCCATCTGGCCATGAAAAACCCTTTGTATCTAGCAGTCATGCCTTAGCTTAACCAAGAATTGGAACAAAAAAGTGGGACTTGACATGTGGAGAATTGGGGTACCAGAAAATATATATAGACAGCAGTGAGCACACCAGTCTGAAAATAAGTGTCATGGGTTGTTACAACTAAGGACCATGTCAGAGAGCAGAACTTCAAATTACCTGCATTACACAGGTTAGTGCAAAATGATAGAATCACAGAATTGTTTAGGTTTGAAAGGCCATTGACCTAGCACTGCCAAGTCCACCACTTATCCATATCCCTAAGTTACAATGCCTATGGGTCTTTTAAATAGCTCCAGGGATGGTGACTCAACCACTTTTCAGGGCAGTCTCTGCCATCCCATGGCAACCCTTTTGGTAAAGAAATTTTTGCTAATACCCACTCTAAAACTCCCCTGGCACAAACTGAGACTTTTTGCTCACCTCCTACAATTTGTTACTTGGGAGATCGATCCCCACCTTGCTACAGCATCCCTTCAGGTAGTTGAAGAGAGTGCAAAAGTCTCTTACTTTCTGTCCTTTATTTTGTGCTGCTTTTTCAAGAGGTTTTACTGAAAAGACTTCCCAATGAGGAAAATAAGAAAATTACATAGGGACTGTTTTGATTTGCTAAATTTTTCTGACCACTTCAGGCAATCTTGCCGGAACACTAGACAAACCTTCCTATGACAAACCTTCCTCAAGTTTGTCTTCACTGCCTGAAGTTTATGTCTCCCCCATAAACTCCCACCTACCTCCACTTCATAGCTTTGACCCAGCAGAGGCCCTGCAGTTTATGCTACACCCTAACACAGAGCTGGAGAAAGATTATGAAACAGGGAATTTATCCAGGAACAAAATTGCATATTTTTTTTTCCATCTTCCAGGGGTAAATAAAAAGTCAGGCCCATTTGACAATGGGAAGTGGGATTCAAAGCAAAAATAGAAGCCCATATTTTGTCAGAGATCCAAATATTTTTTCTAGTGAGAGGTTTTCGCAAGAGTTATAACCCCTTTTGGTGGGGTTACATCACCATTTGATCTAAACCCCCTCAGTAAGACTACATCTGCTACTAAGCTGTGTTGTAAATGTCTTTAATTTTTATATTTCATCTGAAGGGAGTTGTTAAAGTAAGTTTACAGGGTGCTGGATCTTTGAATAAAAGACATCAGGACTGAAGCAAAGCTCTGCATGACACTTAATTTTCACTCTAATAAGCCCTCCTAAAAGATTACAAGATTTTGGTTTTCCCTGAACTTGCTTTCCCTTCCTGCATGATTACTCCTTTTCTTTTTCCTTCTCTCTCTCCCCTCCCCCCCCCCCCTTTTTTTTTAAGGACTCATTTGAGGAGAATGGTTTTATTTTTTGCCCAGATGACACCACTTCTCTTTTCACCCTAAGCCAGATGTTCTCCTCTCTCTGAGCAAATCTCTCTGAAGTCCTTTTTCAAAGCCATTGCTTTTATTTAGTTTTTTGTACGTTTTCTCTCTCTCTTTTTATTTATTTATTTTATTTTTTTTTTTAATGTTCTTCTGGACTCTGGGGCCTTTGGGTTTTACTTTTGTCAGTGGGGGTGGGAAGAGATCTTCCAGTATGACTGTGCTCAGATTTTAAGGTCCCTTTGGATGTGTTCCCCAATACATGAAAAAGTTCTTTGCTGGCTGAGCCTAACTAAGTATGGGACCCTTCTTGATCACTTGGAGGGGTCATTGTAGAGCAAACATGAAGTATTATCTTTCCCAATCCAAAGTACTTTCATTGGCTCTTTTTGACCTGTATAACAGACAAAAGAGAAAATGTGGAGTCCACGCTTTTGGCATGGGAACTCAGATCAGAGTATATTTCCACATAGCCATCAAACCTGGCCTGTTTGGTTTCTGTTTGAGGGTCTTGTTTTGATTTTGGGGAACAAAACAAATTATTACGGATTGTGGACCTGGGTCACACAGCAGATAAATGCAAGAAAAACAAAAATCTGCCTTATTAAAGAAAAGATAAAGAAGGAATAACATCAATATTCAGAACCCAACGCACAAAATATGGAAAACCAAGCACTCTGTCTGCAACGTGATATTCATCTGAAGAATGATGTTGTCAGAATGCAGGGAGATTCTGCAGAAGTTACAAAAAAGGGAATTACATGTTTGTATCTCTTTGGAGAAGTGGGTTTGAAAAGAATTCAAGTATGTAAGAACAACATGGGTCATGTTTGACAGGCAGGCCTGAACCCAGAATTTGGTGTTGTAATTCAAGCTGAGGCTCCTTGATTACATGACGCATAGAAACTACCAGCTAGATGTGATGAGAAATATTTTGCTATATTTTAAACTAAGAAACTGTAATGAGGTTCCTAAAGTAATATCATTATCACTATTATTATTATAGCAACAAAAAAGTATTGAAACCAAGCACTCAAAAGTCTTTAAATTTCATTAACAGATCTTTTTCTGCAAGGTTTATACAACCATATTGTGTATCTATTTTTGATTTGCAATTTCATTGTGAAGCATATATTTTAATGGATTGTATCTGTCATTAGTGCACACCATAAATACAATAGTAATAGTCAGATTCATAGCTAGCACTCATGCAGAGCTGTACATAATCACAATTCTCTACAAATATACTTGCCTCATGCTCAGAGTTCAAGTGGTAATTCCTGAATAAAGAACAGAGAGATCAGACTTGTGTAACACTCAGAACCATCTGTGCTCCTGGGGCTCCAGAGTGCAGACAAATGCCTGACTCGCTACTCCAAAGTACTTCTTGTCTGTACTATTTTCATATGCCAGTATATTTATGCTTTCATTAAAATCAGCAAGAATAGCTGAAGACTAATGTGTGCACCAGTCCCTAAAAATGCAAGGGCTTACTGCCCATTTCTCAGTAAATAGAGTCTGTAGGGATACAACATTAATTTTATTTCTAGCAGAGATATAATCTACTTAGATTCCAGCTATTCTCTTTCATGATGTCCTTTTAATATGTTTGGAGATACACCCTTCCCCTGCTTCAGAAAACTTCTGAAAACCCACCTTTCTGTGAGGCATGCCAGGTGCTGGACTACTCCCGCTCTGTGGGTGTTCTCCCTTAAATTGTTTTGTTTGTAATGATTCGTGCCTTCAGGGCCTTATCTTGCATTCCTTGCACACCCAACATTCACTGAAGTTGATGGAGGTACAAAAGGCAGGCCTCAGGATTGTGCTGGGATCTACTTAGCTTTCTCCTAATTATACCTCCTGTGTGGGCTCTGCTGTCTTTTCCAAGTGAGGTGCAGCTCCTCTTCCTGAGTTCAGCACCCTCTTTCTTCTCACTCCCCCTTTCATTTTTCTTTTCCTTTTTTTTGTTTTTGAGTGGCATCTGTCTAAGTAAGATGTTGCATGTGCTACTGTGGTGGACAACTCTGCTTCCTGAATACAGGAGGCACTGCAACTACCTATACATTACTGTCCAAGATGCTGAAAAACTCTCATTCCATCCACTTACCACCCTCTGAAAAAAATCACTGCTTCAATGTTTGTGGTACGTGCAATATATTAGAGTCTTAGTGATTCTTTCATATCTATACTTATTAAAAACAGACTTAGCAAAGTTAATTAGGGGTAATTTGCATTCAAGCTATTCATTATTTACTGAGCTTTGAACTGCAAACTTTAGGAATGCCATTTGTTCATTAAAATTCCCAATCTTTGCCCACTTTCCCTTTGATAGCATAGTGGTTAAAGAAAGTTGTGCTTAGCTGCTGACTAACCATTCTCTGCACACTTCAGAGATGGCTGGAGGCCATTATTTCAGCGTTAGAAAATAGTTAATATTGAATGCCATGAAGTTAAATTTGTGTTCATTTACTTATTGTGTTGGAAATCAGATGTTCATTCTGTGCAAATTTCCCAGCACTACCCTCAGACAAGCTTTGCAAACTCAGAAAAAAACAGAATAAAAAATACTGAGGAAGTGAAGAGGTTTGAAACAGGGTAAAAAAGAGGAATTAAACAGATCTGTGAAAAATAAACTATTGCTACCCCCATTCCCCCCTACAAGCCTTCTTTAATTATCACAGTCACCACCCTTGTTAGTAGCTTTTAATAACATAAGGGGAAAAGTGTCTACTTTTTATTTTTAACCACTAATTGGAACAATTACACATCTGTAATTTCTCAGAAGCTCTTGCTGTGAGCTGCTAACAGATACTATAAGTTGAAAATAAATGCAATGACATTTGCCTGGAAAACAGGAAAGAAGGATCCATTTCTTGGTTACTCACTGGGGATTGTTTCTCATGTACCCCTTTAGTAATTTGGCTATGCCTGTCTAAGATGCAGGAATGATCCCTCCTCAGCAAGAACCATGTAGGCTAGCAAAGTAACCTCTGCAGAGGGCTGCAAGGCTGCCCAGATACTGCTGTGCTGTGTGGGCTGGGACAAATAATCTAGGACAAATTTGGACAGTTAGTGCCTACTCAGGGATTGCTATTTGACAATGCCTGTTTGATTTTCTTCTTCCAATGCAACCTAAAAATGATTAGATCTTCTAACACTCCCTCCCCCTTCCCTCCATCTCTTGAACTAATGAGCAAATAAGGAAAGAAAATTAAAGAATAAAAAATGTAAGCAGTGATAGGGTGAGATCAATAAACTGTGGATTGCTAGCACTGAGCAAGCTTGACTAATCTTCTGCATATTGCATGTGGAGTTAACTTGCAAGAGAAATATGTTCCCTCTTATTGTCCTGTGTCTCATTGTGGGAAAGGAAGCAGGGACTGCAAATTAAAATACCCTTGATTTAGGTTCTGTAGGGAGTGCCCAGGAGTTCTTCCTATATTGCCACATGCTAGGAATTGAACTATCTGCACCCTTACAATGTAATGGGAATATCTGATTGCTGTTTTCAGTCCGTGACTTCTTCTTTTGTCCTGTTTCCCCTCTGCCTCCAACAAAAAGTCTGCTAAAGATGCTCTTCTGAGTAGCATCAGCACAGGAGTCTGCTGTTTCAGACTCACTGATACAGGGCAGAAGGTGAAAGGTGCCTGATTTGTAACCCAAGTAATACTATACAACATGTTGGTATAAGACTGCTGAGGAATTGCTGAGCTGAAATATACTGCACTGAGGATTATTCACTGGGTACATATGGGGCTAAGAGGAGCTCAGACAGAAGTGGGCAACTAATGAAAGAGAACTATGTTTATCAACATATTTGCATAACATGAGTTTTACACAAATAATGAGAAGTCTCTGAGTCACCAGTCCAGGGAACATTCTACTCATAGGATGGCTCCTTTTCTTCCACCATCAAAAATTTTACTTGGACTAATGCTGGTGAGCGTCAGTTTCCCCAAATGACGGAACAAGGGAGCAAAGTGGGAGGTCTCTTCAGTCCCAGGGAAACCTATAAGAGAAGTTAGAGCAAGAATTAAAAGAAAAATGCTTGACAAGTTTTTAGTTTCTTGTGCAGGCTGTGAATTTATGTAGAATGTGACTACCAGAGTGACTATGGATCTAATTTTGTGATGCACTAGGCGCACAGATGAAAGCAAATAAAGTTTAAGCAACAGAAGAAAACTCACAGGAATAGACTAGTATACATGTGCAGTTCTAGATCTCACTCTAGCACATACAGAGCTAGAAATGTCTTCTTATTTTCAAGTACAGGTATGACAGTGCAGGAAGTGAGAAATACCAGAGACTTCAGTGTAATTACTCAGATGGGAACCTGTGTTTACAACCCCACTGGCAAGGATCGAATTAGTAAGTTGGATTTCACCATCTACAGCTGATGGAATTGTAGAACACACACTTACACATACACAGTCATATATACAGTCAGTTATGAAATAGGCTGTATTTTATCCTGCTTTCCGAAAGGAGAAACTTATCCTTCAAGAAAGAAAACTCATGCAAACTCTGCATGTAAGACCATTTTCAGCAAATGGTGTCTACTTACACTTTATTTCTAAGCTCTCTCACATCAAAAATCATCAGTTTGTCACAAAGGGGAACTGTAAAGGGCAGCTGAAGAAATTAAAAAATCTGTGTGCTGGATTTACTTATGTTTGCATAAGAATAGGCTACTTTTTAATCTCTTGAGCTTCCAGAGGAAATACTCGTGAGGGTCAAAAGAGAATAATTTAATTACCTCAGAGATTCACAAGAAATTAGGCTTCAGTGATGCCTAGGATTGGTTAAATTAATAGGGAATATGCTTCAGTCAGAATGTTTGACAGTTATGCAGTGAATTTCTGGTGCCAGTGCATTTCCAGTGGCTTCAGTAGGGTCAAGATTTATCTCATGTTAGCTGTGAACCCAAGATGATTATTGAATGTGGTGATTCAGACTACTGTTAGTCTCCTAGAAGAGGACAGCATACTGAGGCCAATTCCACCTGCCAATGAATATGGAGCTACAATTTTAAACCAGTCAAATGGAAATCAATATAAAATGCTGAATATAGTAACATTTGAGTGAGGATTGGGATTTTTTTTTTTTGTTTTTTGGTGTTAGGTTTGGTTTGGTTTGAATATTTTCTTTGGGTTTTTTTGAGTTTTTTTGGTTGGTTTGTTTGGTTTTTTGTTATGGGATTTTATTATTATAATTATTTTTTTAAATGTTTAAAACCAATTTTTAATGCCCTGAGAAATACAATGTTGAAAAGGAAGCCATAGCAACAGATAAAAAGAAAAGGCCATGTAAAAGCATGAGGAAGGCACAAATTCTGATCTGAGTACAGAACCAACCTAGTGCTACGAAACAAGTTTTCTGTGGATTTACACCAACATAAGGTGACCCAAAGTGTAACTGTTTGTTTTATCATAAGCCTAAAACCAGATAACTTTGTTTTGACACCTAGTTTCGGCTGCAACTGTGCATGCAGGTATTCACACACATGCACTCACATTCTCTTCAATAGCCTTTCAACCGTGCCACAGAGCTGTATGGTCCCTCTTGGATAAGCTGTGTTAAATTAAAATTAAACATCACCAAGCTTTGTGCTCAGCCTCCCCCTGTGAATGTTCTGCTGTGGGTGTGCAGGGGGTTAATATCACAAATGTTCCACAGGAGGTTAGAAGGATTCAGTTTCAGCTAACATTTATTTTGCCAGCTCCTGTTCACTTTCATCTCTGCTTATGAACACTATTATCTTGTTTGTAATAATATATATAGATCACTGCAGCTGCGCTCTGCAAAATTCATCAATTTTTTGAACTTTGTAAAAAATAAAATAAAATTAAATTTAAAAAAAAAATAGACAAGTGTTTTAGCACATTAGTGACCCACCTTCCCAGCCTGGTCTCTCATATAAATTGAAAGCAAAACTTTCATTGAGAATGGACAATCATGTTTCTGATGCAACCTCACACCCAATGTAGATTTTGTCTTTTCACTCAAGACTAATTGTCAGCTGTTTTGTTTGGGTTTGTGGGGGTTTTTTTAAAGGTGCAAGTTACTTCAGCTCCTCTGCTTTTTGTCCATTCCCATTGTTAATTTCCTGTTGCAGGCATTACGTTTGACATATGTATGACATGTGCAGCAGGTCATCACACTGTGCCTGAACTGTTCTGTCACTTGCTCAGTAGATTGCCAGCAATAATATTAGTATCTATACTCTCATATAGCATTTTCCCTGTCTTGAAAACATACAGCTTCCTGTCCTGGAATCATTGGTGCTAATAATTGATGAACACTGGAAGGACTACCAGCATATTTGACATGCTCTTTCACAAACTTACAGGAGCATGCTAAGTGGCATGATTTTCCACAGACATGATGTAACCTCAGTAATATTTGTACTTTAAAAACCAAACAGCCTGAAAAGGGAAATGGGTCCTTTTAAACAACCTGTACTGTATATATACACTGAAAAGCAACAGGAAGACTGTAAAGATGCAGGACCATACTTGAATTTTCACCAAAATTTTCAGCAGAAAAGCATCTTGTCATATGTTTTCTATGGTCTGATTCTACAGTTTCTCCCTAGAAAGGCACACAAAGCAAACTCTTAGCTGTAAGTTCTTAATGTTTACCTATCTCCCTATTACTATAGTACAGCTTACAATGGAACTATTATTCCAAAAATTGAATGGTGTGATACAATAATTGACTTCCTTACCAGTTTCACAGTCTTCCTCCTGTTCAAGAAACAGAAATCATTGAATGACTAGGTCATAACTCTATTCTACTTTTCTTATTTTGAGACAGAAAAAGGCAGACTAACTTTCAAAGCCCCTACCCTAGGCTTTCAAAAAGGCAGAGCATAAAAGGAAGAATAGAAAAGGAAACAAAAAGGAAATGAAATGGAGATTTAAGTGGTTAGGCCTTGTGCTCAGCAGTCCTCAAGATCAAACTCACTCCTCTCCATGCAGCAGCTGGTATCAATGATCTTGGGTTGTTCAAACAAGTTCCAGCATTTAGGGAGCTGGGATGCTGCCTTCTACTGCACTTCTTTAGAGGCTGCCTCTCTGGTTGCAACTGAAGTGTGCCTTCCAGAAGCAGCTTTATATTACTTTGACAAAGCCAGATATCACCTGTCCTTGAGGTTTAAAAAAAGGTAGTAAATGGAAAGGGAGAGTAATCTCTCTTCGGCCTCTGCTGCTATCACTCTCCGTTTATATTTCATTTAGAGCACAACATGAACAAAGAAGGAGTGTTAGACATGCACACTGTAATGAAAATCCATGACTTGATCATGCATTCATAATTATTTTATAAATAAATGGCTTCTGGAGAGCCACATCTGTCTCTTCCCACAGCGTGTATGTCTTTCATTAATGTATTACAGGCTGAATGAAGCCAGCCTGAGTGCTTTGCTTGCATCTTCCTCTTCCTCTCCATCATTGTTCGTGGATAGGTTTTTGTGGTTCGGAGAGAGCTGCATGCCCCACACGTCTCTGCAGGACTGATGGCTCGTCAATAACATTAGCCAGCATTATGGGCTGCATTGGTGTAGAACAGAATCAATATGGCCAAGTAAAAAGTCTAATCAGTTGACATGACCATCTTCAGCAGAGCTTATGTTACAAGAAATGAGTTTTCTTAAGGAATCAGCATCAGTGCTGGTTATTCATCCCACACCAAGAAGACTTGACAAAGATTTATTGTCTCTTGTTTTGTTAGCACTAGCACTTAAGCTGGTAATACTGAAATAATAATTCAGATGAATATTCAAAAGAACAATAAACACTGGACTCTGCAAACACTGCCCCCATTTTCCTAAGAAGCTGAAAAGAGTCTCTATAGGGTATTTTGCAATGTGGAAAGAAAGCTGTCTCCCTAGGAAATAAGATTATTTTAGGGTCTCGGATGCAGAGATTCCTGCCTTTTGTCTGACTGGGTTGCATTTGGTTTCTTCCCCTCTCTTTTTTTTTACTGAAGGGACAGATTCAGCTCTCACTTGTACTTGTACAAATTGAAGTCACTTAACTGAAAATAGGATTTTTCCAGGTTTCTATCAGTTTAAGTGAAAGCAGACTTTGGCAGTCATGCTTATGGCAATGTACATATCTTAAAACAAGTTTCTCACTGATGCATAGCTTCATCTATGTGGTAATTATGGAGCTGTTTTACAATCAACTCCCTTTCTCTTCCTGCTCACCCCTCTGCATGCAGATTCACCCATAACACGAGACCAACAGGGGTGCAGCTATCAGATATTTCACTTTTATGAACTCTGCTGATCATCTGTTCTCATTTGTCCAGTCATCTGAGGGAAACCCTGTTCAATCATGTGAAGGTAAAGCATTAGAGAAATCATTAGTGCAGCATGGACAGGTTAATAGGCCCATGCCTCAGCCATTTTTTTGCAGGCAACATCCCGCCTACATCAGAGACACTCCTGCAGTGCTATTTCCTAACAGGTAAAAGAAAGTAATTGCATTTTGGAGGCAAATAGCTTGTTTGTGAATGGGAAAATGGACATGTTAACTACTCCCATCCCACTTTGTTAGAATGAAATAGCTAGGAAATGTTCATTAAAAAAAAATTTAAAAAATCTTGAAACAATTTAAGTGCCTGTTCAAATTAAATACATAATCAGAGGAAGCTAAAGGACCAATCCCACAGAGGACTTTACAGACTGGACACAAGGACAGGAACAGAAAATTTGATTAAGGCTTTTCTGCCACTGCCAGGAAAGTCTTGATGCTCACTGACAAGTCTGGGGTACTTCCATGTGTCAGTGTAGTGACAGATGGGGTTATCTCTTATGTAGACAAATCAGATTATCTCCTGGGCAGTGGTACACCTTCACTCTCAGCACAGGCTTGCCAGTCCACTCAACATACTCACTGGCAGTGACCAGTCACCCTGCCAAATTTCGTCTCTTAGGCACATATAGAGACATACACACTCCTCTCTACTGATTTCCTCACAGGGGCACCTTGTTCTAGGTTTTTAATATTAGAATAGTAACTATGGGTTTCAGTCAAAATGGAGGCCTACAGCAATGTGCACAGACAAGACAAGCTCTTCATCCCCACGAGTCAGTGTCAAGTGCACATCAATATTGAATTAGTTTCTCAGTTGTAGAATTCACCTCCAAATTTCCAGTAATGTTGATTGTCAAAAATGAGACCCAACAAAAAGAGCAATGTGGGAAGAATTAACGCAGGATCAGTGTGTTTTGTGATTGTCTTTTTGTGTTCCTGCATGAAGAAAACTAAGGGGCTTTTTAACCAATTTTGATTCTGAACATAAAGTTGGTCAGGTTTTTCTCTCTCTCTTTTTTTTTTTTCCTTTTTGTGGGAATCCTGATGCAGAATATTAATGCTGTAACATTAATTTAAATTGTTTATTAAAGTAAAATAAAATAGAAAGGAAAGAGTAAATTTTTTTCCTAAGATTCCACCATTTATAGTGATTCAAGGGAATATTCTACTCTCAGAGCCCCAGGATCTTGGTATATAACATCCTCATTTGTGTTAATGGTAACTTTAGCTCTTTGAATTCATGATGACTGAAAAGTTTCACCAGGCACACAGGCTCTGTATAAAAAAGCAGCACACAGCAAACATACTCTTTTAAAAGGATTATCACTTTGACAGCTATTCAGTTGGGGTGGCTTTTTCTGTCCCCTGGAATTCCCAGCTTGCCCTCTTAACTACACAGAAGGTAAATCTGTATAATACTTCACAGCTGCCTTTACTGGGACCTGACACTGAGCTTACTGGATGTGCTTTCCTGGTACAAAGCACCTCGTCAAGTTTCCTGCTCTGGATGCAGGGAACACAGCTGATGAGCTGTCTTATTAAAAGTTATGAGGAAAGGATGTTCACTCCATTACTTTCTGAACTACTGGATACACACAGTGAAGCTGGTGAGCCAGTCAGTCCCTCAGAGTCATTCCTTCACACAGAGGTTGCATGCTAGCATTTAATAAGACATTGCTCCCATGGTGGTCACCATCAGATTTTAATGTTTTGTTTTGTTTTGCTTTGCTTTGTTTTGTTTGTGCTGGCATTTTTTTGTTCTGATAGCCTTACCATGATGTTTCCTTATCACAGCAGACCAAACTTGAGCCTTGCTGTCCTGCTGGCAGTAAGCACCCTGACAACCTCCCAAGAGTTTTAAGCTGGGACTCTGTCATCCTCTGCCTGTGGGGATGAGATCAGGGGCAGGATCCAGACTTCCCTGCACCCTGCCAACTTCAAAAGGAAAGGGCAGGGCAGTGCCATGCTTGTTGGGGAGCCACCCCTAAGAGCCAGAGGGAGGCTAATGCACGAGGAACTGAACACAAGAAGGTTGATGAGACACAGGAGGTCAAGGACACCAGAAGTGAGTCTACTGCAAGGAAAGCTGAGGTGTCAGACACCTGCATTCCTGCCCAGGTCCCTGTTGATGGTGAGCTGGGGAGAAGGGGAGCAGGGACAAAGCTACAGCACAGAGCAGCTGAGAGAGAGACATCTGGGCCTATCATAAGGGCCAAGGGAGGGCTAAGGTGCTACAGTATTTTTAAAAAGAAGACAACTTTCCTTTTGAATAAGATAATACAGCAGTTGCTGCAGTCATGGCTTGGTGGGCCAACTTCAGTTATGCCCTGTATGGAGCATACACCCACTGCCTTCCCATCAGTAAAATAATTAGCTATTTTCTCGAGTAGTTCAGGTAAAAGCTGCAAACGATTTTTTTCTCCACCATCTGCTTTGGAAAACTACTGGCATTTGGACTGGAAGAGCACAGTTAAAAAACGCAGTAAAAATTGACAACTCTTGGTATGGGGAGTTGAAAATACATTACAATTCCAATAGAACTATAAATAAACCCCCCCTAAATTAAATAAATCTTGCACAATTATAGATTAAAATATGTTTGGCTTTAATGACTTAGCATATACAGGCCTTGATCTTGAAATCATTGCTGAGACTATGCAGCTTGCATAGGGATGCGGTGGTAAACTAGTTTCCTGCTGCTGCAATGCCATGTGGGAATGATGAGAGAAGGTGGACCAGCATTTTGTTGGTTTTCTGGTTGTTGGTGAAAACTCCTTCACAGGCCCTGCTCGCTGTGCAAAACTGTGGCCATATAGATTCAGTAACAGCTAGCAGTGTCAATAATGGACTCAATAATGAGTAGAAAAGAAACCCAACCCAATAACAACAAAACCTCTGGGGGAGCATTAGCAGCAATTGATGTCAGCCAACGCTGGGAAACTGCCAGTCTTCTCTGACGGCAGCCTGTCAAGCACAGCCTGCAACAGGATGCTGGGCTGGGGGAGCTATGAGTTGGGAAACCTTGAAAGGGTCAGGCTTGGTGGATGGCAATGTGCTTCTCCACCAGAGCTCAGCAGAGCAGGATTTGCTGGCTCAGGTCTACCCAGGAAGCTGTGGGACTTGAACGGAGGGGGTGGTAGGAGAGGCAGGTGTCCCTCCTTCCTCTGCCCCTGCTTGCCCCAGCTCATGGCAGTGGGTCTTGGGTGTGAGTGCATGGTGCTGTCCTCTGCTTTTGGATGATAAGCAGGGATCAAAACACGTTCTGTGGTTTCCACTTCAGCTGCCTGGCCACGATAGCCTCAGGAGCTATCAATTCCTTCTTGAGGAAGGTGGGAACCATTTGAATGACTCTGATGAGGCTGGCCCCAGATGTCCACTGTGCTGAACTGATGCTGCTCAGAGCTCCTAGGGCTTTCCAGTTCTGTAGGTGGCTGCCGAAACCCTCACTACAGCTGAGCAAGTAGCTGAGCCTTAACACAGAAACAAACAAAAATTCCAGGAAAATAATTTTTCTTGACACAATTATCTGGGGCATGGTTTCCACCAGGAAAGTAGCTCAAAGTCTATTTTCCCCAAAGTGAAAGTCTTGTTGGAGAGTAGCATGAAGAAAGGTTGGTCCCCTCCCTGAAGCCATTCCCAGGGTCAATACCTCTCTTTCTTTTTCTTTCCCTTACTACTCACACCTACTATCTTGGGGTTTCTAGCCTTTGGCTAAATTTGGTTGAAATAGGTCTGTGCATTCATATTACTGGGGAGGAGAAGTGCACCCAGACAGACCCAGATGCATGCAGTCAGATGGCATAATTCTCATTTCTTTGTGAAGCTAGGTCAGAAATAAAATAACAGTCAAGTTTTTCAGGCCTTCCTGTTCTAGGTTTCTCTTACTTTGAAATGTATGGTTGCTTAAAACAACCTTAGTGCTGTATCTAGAAACTTTCATATTATGCTTTTGTTGGATATTTTTTTTAAAAGGTCTCCTGTTTTAAAATTTAGCATGTGAATATGATTGTTTCTTCTCCTTCAACAACTGTTTTCTGGAAGGTCTGAAGCTGATTATATTGGGATTGTGATTACTTAGTGGCTTGACTAAAGCTGTTTCACAAGTCAGCACTGATGTGTTACTTTGAATTAAGATGAGAAGCTTTTTCATTTTAAGTTTTACAGAAAGAGCCATTCTAAAACACAAGAGTTCAATGTGTACAAAAATTCCTCCTGAGAACTTGCCTTAACATGATATATGACTGTATTTTGCAAGCTCTTTAGTCATGCATTATTTCTGTTTTATTAGACATAGTTGACCCTTTGATCTTGGTGAATTAACACTTTTACTGATCCAGAGGCTGTGAGTCTAACTCTCGTGCTTGTTGACACTGTTTTTTTGTGACCTGGCATTTTTAATCATGCAAATTCTTGCTATAGCTTATTCATTTCAAATATGTTCACAGAATTGATTCCCTGGCATCCTCTTTGTGACTTAACAGCTTTCCCTGACTTTTCTGTATGGCTTAGTTCTTGGAGCTTGCAGTAGGGTAACACAAGGTTCACATGCATTTTGGCAATTTACCATCTTTTAGAAATGTCTGCTTTGGGGACTTAGACATTTCAGGAAAGAAAAAAAAAAAGGAAAAAATCATTGTAAAGCTTTTTCTGGGCTGTGGCCAGCTTAAGGCAAACACAAGTTTTCAGGATAGAATTAAGTGGTTTTGTAGAGAAGCTTGAAACATTGTACACTTCTTGGCCTAAATTCTTGTAAGCCAATATGCAATGCATATATACCATAATGGAATTCTCCAGTTGCAGTTTACATTTCATTAATGTAGCACTTATCACTGGAATGAGTGGACACTGACTGCTGTAGCACGTCAAGGGTTTGACCATTGTTATTCTGATCTTAGTTACAAGATCAGGGCTAGGATATAGACTACAGTTTCCTACCAGCTCCCAGGCATGTTGAACTGATTAGAGCCTTTCTTCACCAGGCAGGGCTGAACACACCCAGGCCAAAATGGAGTTCAGTGAGTGTAAAGTTATGTGAGTGGACGCCAGAGGCCATGGGAACAGGATGCAAAATTTTATACAGCAACTGCAATGTTTTATATCTTGTAAAATAACAGAGCAGCTCGAAAATATTTTTTTAAAATCAGAATTTCAAACTTTGCCTTTTCTCAAGTCAGAGAAGCTGTATCTGACAACCTGTGATAGCAAATATCTGATTTGATACCTCCCAGCTCCTTTCCCATTGGCAAAGGTATATTGTTAATATTCATCCCCAATGACAGAATATCTATCTGAAGTATATTCCACTGCTAGACAGCTCCTGTGAAATATTTAGGATAGGAGGTCTAGAGGTGTACAGACTTTGTGGAAATCCTTTGCCTTAGCTATCTTAATTCTAAAATTTGACAAAATTATGGTGCACCAAAATTCTGCAATAATTTTGTTACAGAGGATTAAGGCATGTTGGACAAATTAAATCAAATGCTCTAACCTAGAAAACTTTTAGTGATCTTAAAATGTATTATTAAAAAGGGTAAAGAAGAAGGAGAGAGAGCTGCAAAAAATACCACTTTGGAAAGAAGGAGAAAAGATCTCATATAGCAAGGGTACTTTTACTGACCCAAAAGAGGGCTGATAAGGAGAAGAAATTACCGTCAGATATGGTAAAAGTATAGATATTTCTTTTAGACATGAGAAAATGAGTTGGCAAGATGAACACATTTACTGTGTGCTGTGGTACAGATGGGAATACCAAAGGGCCTTGAACTTACCCTCTTAACAGTCTGGTTACTTAGTTAAACACCGCTGGGTATAGATGAAATAAGATGGAAAGGAAGTCCAACCCCTGCTTTTGCAGATAACCATATTTTAAATCTCCTCATGAACTGATTCTCTATCATCTAGCTAGTTCTCATTTTGGCCTCTTCTTCTGATATTGGAGGGCTGATCCAGAATGTCAGTGCTCCAGCACTTGTTTCCACTTTCCAGCATAAAATTATATATAACTATTTGTTCTTGTTAGCCTACAACAGTTCTTTTTCTCTAGTGTTTACACCCTACTCCATTGTCATATGTTTTTACAGGACAATCATTCCTCTCTTTCAGCTCTTGCTTATTTGGCTATGAAAAACAAGATCTCTTACTCTACCATTGTAAAAGTGCCTATTTTATTTTCCTCAAGCACACACAGATCTTCTTTGAATATTTCTTTCTTGTCTGTGGGCAACTGAACTACATTCAGTAGGCTTGAGGAAGTAGCCCTGGTGCTGTCCAGACTCTCATGAAAATGACTCATCTGATCAGTTCTGGAATCAAATTTGATCACGAAAGCCTCTGCACTTCATCAGAAAGAATCTTCATGTTGTTGCTTGGTCTCACTTTATTTATCCAGTGAAAGTGGATTTTGCAATTTGTTTTAATTTTGCAAAGCTTGAGTCAGTTTGACTTCTGACAAGTTCCTAAGACTTCTAAAACATGCATTTTGGGCTTGCCAATTTTGGTCTTCTTTGCAAATTACTTTTAGACTTTTTTTCTTTTTACTAGCATTCCTTTTCACACATACTAGTAGGTGATATTTTTTCTAACTACTGCTACAGGATTTAGGAATGGAGCTAAGAATGGGGATCTGGATTCCACATCAGTAGCACATCGCTCTCAAGAACTTGCCATGAGAAAGCAATCCCAAGCAGTGCTGGAAACTCCAAAGAGGCATTCGATGAATTCCATGCGGCAGAGTGCTCAGATTGCTTAAACCTCTTGGGAAGCCAGCATTCGGGACTAGTACTCCAATGGGATGCCACTTCAGTGGCATTACGTTCACAGGATATTTTGATGAACTCTATGTTGGTTGTTGTGGGAGGATCAGCAGAGTATTGCTGAGAGAACTGAAATCTAGCTGAAGCACTAAAGCAACAAAAAGGCTATAATTGGATTTTTTTTTTTTTTTTTTGCTAATGACTGGAAGTTGCCACCTGAAAGCAGGGCTCTTTCTGTGTACTGGGGTCCTGTGGAGACCACAGCATTCATGCAGCACCTAGCTACCTTGGCTCTGCCACAACAGACAGGACTGTAAGCAGCAGTGCTTATTTGGTCTGACTGTCATTTTGTGTTCTTTACAGAGAGGTTTCAGCTAAAGGTCACAGGAGAGCCACTGTATATTTTTTCTTCAAATAAAATCAATTGAAGGACCTAGAACACAATAAGTTATGTTCAGGGCTGCACTTCTGTGTATTCCCATTGGAGACCTATCAATGTGAACTAGCACTGTTGGGAAATATCTCCAGCTACCCCAGTTAATCAATATCTGCTCATTATACTGTCTCTGATGAATATGGGTAAGGATTGGATAAGCATGAGTCAGGTGACTTAAAAATAACTGCACCTCACATAAGATCAATAGAAGGAGTTTTTTTTTCCAGTATCACTTCAGGCAAACTAATGTGCCTTTTATCCTCCTCTCTTCTTACCACCCCTTGCTCATTGTTGGTATATCAACATCAGTGCAGGAGTGGCTTTATTAAATTAGTAACACTTAATCTACTGTCATACTGTCAACTTGCAGGAAGTGAACAAGCAGATAGCAAGTTTCAAGTGGCCCAGTGTGCTTCAACTGGCTCTTACCCAGGTAGTTAGCTCAGAGCTGTGCCAAAAGCAGTCTTTCTGGATGCCTGCTAATATCTCTTCTCTGAGTATGAAAACCCTATGCTAGAAAAAAATGGTTTAGGGGAATTCATGCCAATTATAGATGTGCTATGACAGATTAAAATATTATAATTATGCTTGGCTTCCATGCAGAACCACATTAACACATCTATGACATTTAATAACACGGGAGGATAACCACATGCCTCAACAAAGGTTGACTTTCCCCCAGAGTTGCTTAACTTTTTTCTCCCTTCCTCCCTCTTTTTCCTGCCCACTGAAATTAAGAGCTGCATGTGCTTGCAGTATTTTGGGGAAAAAAAAAAGAAACAAAAAGTAAGGAAGAAAAGAAGGAGTGAAAAAAGACAAAACAAAGGAGAGAAAAAATATGTAAGTAGACAAAGAAGAGAAAGAGAAGGAGAAGGAGAAGGAGAAGGAGAAGGAGAAGGAGAAGGAGAAGGAGAAGGAGAAGGAGAAGGAGAAGGAGAAGGAGAAGGAAGGAGGAAGGAGAAGGAGAAGGATGGAAACATGAAGTGCAGGGAGAAAGGGGCAGGGCAGGGCAGGGCAGGGCAGGGCAGGGCAGGGCAGGGGCATCCCAGAGGCGGGCAGGGCAGGGCAGGGCAGGGCAGGAAGGGAAGGGAAGGGCAGGGAAGGGAAGGGAAGGAAGGGAAGGAAGGAAGGGAAGGAAGGGAAGGGAAGGAAAGGAAAGGAAAGGAAAGGGAAGGGAAGGGAAGGGAAGGGAAGGAAAGGGAAGGGAAGGGAAGGGAAGGGAAGGGAAGGGAAGGGAAGGGAAGGGAAGGGAAGGGAAGGGAAGGGAAGGGAAGGGAAGGGAAGGGAAGGGAAGGGAAGGGAAGGGAAGGGAAGGGAAGGGAAGGGAAGGGAAGGGAAGGGAAAAGGGTGGCATGAAATTTAACGACATGAAGCTGACAACTTCAAGTTGTCAAGCAAGTCAGTAACAGATTAAAGGCATTCAGCTCATTATTGAGCTGTTTATGTCAGGCTGATTCAAAACAGGCAAATGAAATAAACACTTTCAAGCCTTTATTTAGTGGACCTGTGGCAGACATCTTGTATCCCCATAGCTCATGACTCTCGACACATAAACTAAATTTAACCTGTGAAGTAGCTGGATTGGATGGTGAAGTCCTGTTTTTAGAGCTAGATGTTTTGCAGAAAAATGGCTCTTGGACATCCTGGGAGGGCTGGAAAAGAATAGACCTTAGGAAAATCCCACCTCCATCTGAGAGTATGTTTTACTCACCAATAACTTCCCTCAGACTTACAGTTCCCAGTGCTTAGCAAATTCTGGTTATTTGGCCTTCACATCCCTTTCTTTCCCCACCCGTTCTTTCAGCTGGTAAGTCCAGTTGCCTCCATTTTGCTGATCAGGAAATGTGAGACTTACAAAAAAAGTCTTATTGACTCTTATCAAACACTGAGCAGGCTGTTTCCAGTCTAGCTAATACTTTTGAGAGGGGCTCATTTGCAAGCAGATATCCATTCCCATCACGTCAAACAGGACTGTACATGCTTGAAGTTCAGCACATACTCACATGCTCTGAGGTATCACCAACCCAGTGCTCAGCATTTTATAGCACTTAGCAAGTTGTGTTTTATTTTGCTCTTTTCTTGTAGAATGAATGAATATGAATCATATTGCAACACATTGTCTTGGATGTGTTTGTAACATGGCCTTTTTATCTCTATGAGCACAGAGCAATGGACAAAACTATCCTATCATGAGACTACTTTGTTTTCTTCATGGAAAAGAAGTGCAGTATGTAGAAAATTACTAGCATCATAAGAGCTCAGGCTAAACCAAAAGCATTTACCCCAGAAGAATCTTGCTCATATTTTCCCAGCTGATACAGATGTCCCGTAGAAGAAAAACGAGATTTCTTAACAAAAAGAAGTATTCAACCCTGCAAATGGGTTTTCAAAATATCTCGCTACACTACACTCTCTTTTGGTCAGCATGGACCACAAAGCCAATCTCAAGGACTCAAATGTGAATCCTTTGGTGATAAACTTTTATGCCACGGTCCTAGATTTACAGATAAAGGTTGGTGGGGAGACACATTTGGCCAATGTCCTCACCATTTCAAAGCATGGGAAAATTCTTACCCAAAAACACTGAGATAATGAGCTGTGTACCTCTGCTTTGCTTTGAAAAGCAAAATGACCACTGAGCTAAGACATCAAGTTAGAGTTTGGCAAGACCTTCACTTCTGCAGCTTCAGACATACTTAAGTGTGAGCAATGTCCATCTTAAGGGCTTTTTGTGGACAGTCAGGAGACTAAATTAGTGAGACTGTAGGATTCTGGATGCCACAATAAGTATGACATTTCTAAAGAAATGTGAACAAACTAGGGGGCGAAACAATTCTCTCTCTTCCAAAAAGCTTTAACCTATTCAATTTTGGGGAAGTGTGCAAAACTCTTAAATGTAGTATGCAGCTTTCAAACTACAAGAGGCTATGTGCAAGCTTTGCAGGTGAGCGTCTTTCCAAGACCATATGTCTTGCCATGGAAATGTGTATTGCTTGAATCAGTAAAAAATAATGAAATGAAAGACAAAGACCCAAAAAGATCAGTGACTGATAAATCTTTAATATAAAAATTGTACAAGAATTTCGATACAAATTACAAGAGGTATTTGGACAAAGTATGAGTAAAACTCCATTTATATCCCCAAAACCTTATGCATTTTATGCAAAAGACATACCTTAGGACAGTTACAGTACAGAAAATACAAGAAAAGAAATGTCAAATTAAAACAGGACTTTTAATTCCCTCAGATTACTAATGGAAAAAACTTGTTTAGACTACATACAATATTTATGAAGCTACTAATGTCACGATTATTAGATCAACATGATGCAAATTTTCGTATCCCCTTGTACAGCTATATTCCATAGTGCATGCTTTGGTTCTGCAGGCAGGACAGCAGAGCATTCACATTTTGCTCACATTGAGATCAAACAGTGAAAATGAAAAGCCTCCTCTATTCCAAACAGAGAAAGACCTTTGTAAAACTGTCCATCAGGCTTCAACTCCACACTTTCCTGTGCCTGGCTCGGGTACCCCAGGAACATGTCTTGACAAAGTCCACTGGAACAAGCCCAGCTTTGCCAGCCATCAGCAAGCTCTCCATTCTCTACACAGCAGCCCCCTTGCTGCTGTGGGTGGATCACTGGTTGGCACAGAGATTGCAGCCTGGCTGTGAGAGCCCTCCCATGCCTGCTGAGAAAGGGGTTTCCAGGCTTTATGCCTCTGTGACTGAATGCACTGCCAGACCCCTAAGAACTTCCAAATACATGAAGGTTCAAATCCAGTTTATCTCAGTTTGCATCTCCACATGAACTCCCCAGTCAGGTTCCCATATTTGCAGTTCAGGAGAACTGAAACACAGCAGACAGCTACATAGGAAATCACTGTGTTTGACCTTCTATGTTAAAAGCTGTTAAAATATCAGCTGTGACAGTGAGCAAGAGCCTTCAGTCAAAGAATGAAACTTCAAAGCGCTTCAACCATCCCTACAATGAGTTATTTGTATAGGTACAAACAGGTTGCAGTGAACTGCTTGCGGTAAGTAAGTGTGTATAATTTCAGCCAGGGTAAATTTTGAACATGTTCAGGTTCAGATCGGCTTATTTGCATATCTGTTGCACATACATTGCACTGGAACACAGATCACTCTTATAAACTGGAGGACAGGCAGGAGGCATGAACTGAGAACACAAATGCTGCCCATCAAAAAAACAGCCATGTTCTGGGAAAGGAGCCCAATACGATATAGGAACCAAAGTTTGCACAAGAAAAAGCAGCATGCTGAATTCCATATTTTTAAATAGCTAAATGAAACACACACACATAACAGTGGCCATTTTATTAATCTTGCCACTTTACAAACAGTAACCATTTTCACAGATGGAATGCATAAAACTTTCCGAAATGAAGAACACTAGGAGGATGTGTTACTTTTCTGAGAGAATTTTAATGAGACACTCTCTTGGAATGAGAGGAGAAGGGGTGGTAAAGAAAATGGAAAATTAAATGCAATGGCTGAATCTTGTACAAGGGTTTGTTAAAAAAAAAACAAACTTAAAAAAAATTCCAAATGTAAAAGTATAGTTGAAAAGTAATTAATAAATCCGCCTTTGCACAGCTTAGGTGTCCCTAAGTCATCAGGTAAACTAAGAAGAACATCAATCACAGCTCATGTGGCTATCATACCATTTCACAGGTGAAATGGAGGTGGAGTGTGGGGGGGATGCATTCTGCCCCATCAGTACAGGAGGTGGAGGGGATGGGGATGTGGACATATGACAACATCTTGATCTGGATGTGATGATTGCATAATGCTCCCCCACTCAGGCACGGACACGTGTACGCACGACTGCCACTGGTGCCGCAGAGCTGCTGTTCAGAGCCTCTTGCATTTCATGGCAGAAGTGGACAGGTTGTGATTAACTATTGATGAGTTTGCCATCCTAACTGTGCATTATCCTCTGATCATTCTCAACCTTTTGTTTGACAACGGATGCCTTATAAAATCTTTATGCATCACTTAGCTAGTCTTGCTCTCTCTTTCTTCTCTAGAAAGATAATTGCCCTGGATGCTTTTCTTAATTTTCCTAAAATATTTGTCTCCAAAGGTTTGAAGGGAGCAATGTACAAAATCTGTTGAACACCAGAAAAACCTCTCTACACATTAGACATTTGCTCACTCATGCTTCCTGTACTTTTAAGTGCATGAGGAAATATATATATATGTATATCTATATATACACACACCTATGTAAGCATAATGGAAATGATATAATTTTGCTCACTTGTAATCTTCATTTTAAGGCTCTTTGTTCTAACACTGTGTCTGTTTCTTCTTCACTGTGTCTCTGTCTCTCACATTCACACTCACACACATTTTCACAAACACACACAAAGGACACAAACACACACAAAGAACACAAACAATTTCTTTGATCAGAAAGTCCTCAGTTTCCACAAACAGCCTTGGAAATGGTACAGCAAGGAAGGCTGCCCAAGCTCATCATCGCAGGTCAGCTCATCCGGCTGCTTCAACCTCCGTCAGTGCCATGAACACATGGAGTTGACAGGGGAGCAGAGTCTGGGCTCAGCCTTTAGACTTCTGATACAAACAGGCCTCAGGAATTTGTCTGCTGGTTTCACCCTTGTAGTTTCTGATGGAACTCGGAAGGAAAAGGAGGGAAAAGATCAGTGACCTTTGACTGGTAAAAGACCTTAGCATATTAATGGTGGGCACCATCACCTCTGTTGCAGAAAACATCAAATTACCACACAGTGCTGTTGACAGCATTAGCACCTGGAACCAGCAAAGAGGCGCTGCAGCCAACCAATGCCATGAATTGATCCAAGGATATGTAAAACAATGAACCCCAAATGGCTGTGTTTAGGTCTCCTGGTCTTGGGCTTTGTCTGAAACCTGGTCTTGGCCTTTGTCTGAAACCTGTCTTTGACTTTTTGGTGCTGCACTGGCTGCCAGCACTGTTCAACCCACAGTGTGCCCAGTGCTTATAGGTGCATGCAGGACTGGCGTTATGATCCCGGCATGGGACCACTGCTGACCCTGCAAGGAAATCATGCTTCAGCAGCTCCTCTGCCTACTTGAATTTTCAACTGCCATTCAGCAGTCAGAAAGCATACAATAAAAAGGAAGGGGAGTGCCTGCAGCCAGGTACGCTGGCCTTTATGCACTTAAAATTTCTTAAAACAGAATATGTGCTCTCACGTTACTTCACTGTAAAACTCATACTCTTCTGATAGCCCCATCTGAGAAGTACTTCTGGAGCCTGTGCTTTTAGCAGTGTTCTTGAAAATGAAGGGATAACTCAGAAAAAATTCCTCTTCATTTGAGGACAGCAGATTGTGTCTCAGATATGTTTCTCTAACATTTTACAGAAGTTCACACTGACCTCAGCAGGAGATGCTCCTACCACAGTAGAGTAGGTTATAGGGAATTGGCATTCACGATAGGAAGCGAAGGGAATGACATTACTCTGAAATTTGCCCAGGGGTGGGCTAAACCAGTTAAAAAAGAAGACTGCACATCCTGTTCAGCACTGAACCTATGCAGCAAGACGTAGCAAATTCAAACAACTATTTCTAGCAGGCACAGTATGGTTTATGCCAATACAAAGCAATTAGTTGCTACATAAGCAGACAAAAGTGCCATTACAGACAGTATTTCTCAGCTGACCTTTTGCTAAGAAGCCATCTTGTTACTGTCTACCTGATAGCTCGATAGAGCAGCCAGTGGCAGCCTTGGGCTTCCCAAAGACAAATCAAAGTGCTCCAGATGGGACTTCCCTTCACTCACTGCAGATGTGTGTGCATGCTTGTGTGTGTGTCTGTGTGTGTGTGTGTGTGTGTGTGTGTGTGTCAGGGAACGGGGAGGGAAAGCCTGGTTCTTATACTCAATTTTGCCTTCACAGGGGATAAACAGGCAATTACACATCCTTTTATATTTGATGGCCAAGTGCTGAACTTGAAAGCACACTATTAGTTTGTGTCCCTTCAGGGCCAGTGCAATAAGTAGCCAGGAGAGCTGGGGCTAAGGAAGAGAGGGTGTTGTCTGCTGTTAGTGTGACAGTCTTGTCAGCACCATTCACATTACTGGAAGGTAATAAAGTGACAAGTAAGTTATTAGAAAGATATGAGGTGAAATTGAACTGAAGCTTCTTTCTGCTCTGCTCCGTTTTTTTCCTGCTTTGTAATGGGCCACTATTTGTTACAAACCAAGCCTTGTCTTGAGATCTTATATAAAAAAAGAAATATTTATTCTTTGCAGGAAAGGTCACATGAATTTACAACATCACACTTTAAAGGAGAGGAATGGGAAAATAGTTTCATGACAACTACAGCTGCTATTTAAAAAAACACAGTGTCATCATAATGAACAATAATACTGGCAAAAGTCAGAGGACTTGTCAAAAACATGTCCATTTTTTAACCCTTTGGTGGTCCAGAACCATTTTCATTTAAGTGTCAGTGCCAAACATAACAGCAACAGTATTGGGATATACATGATCAATACCTTGATCAAAAAATCAAAGCTGTCATTCAATATCATGACTTGAACAGAGAAACAAGCCACACAAGACTGGTTAACTACAGACTCAAGATAATACTACTTATGTAAAATAGTTGCTGCTTCACTCTGTTACAGCCATTTAAAAGGCAGTGATAATGCTGCAATGTTGGCAGGAATAGACAGAAACCATGAGACTGGAACAGACATGTATTTGGGCAAACATGTGGGTGAAAGGTTCAGTCCATCATATGATGTTGCTCTGTTCCTGAAGTAGAAATGGGTATGGAAAAGAGTTCCTTTTATGTCCCTACAGAACAGGAGAAAAAAGCCCAACTCATCATGTGGCAACAGCAGGATATGCTGATGCTTATCTAGCAAAGTAGCACTACAATCACTGTTTTGTTGAGTTACTATAGCAGCAAAGTCTTTTTCTTATGTCACTACATAAGAAAAAAACCAAAACTAAGAAGGAACTGAAATATACCAGCTGCCATCATGTGTCTGCCACTCACCTTTTCCCCACAGACAACTCCTGCTGCCTCCTTGCCCTTAGTACAGACACCTTTGCTTCTCTTTTGAAATAAAAAGAGTAATGCTGTTAACCCAAAGAGAAAAGTGACAAAAACATTCTGGGGACAGAAGAAGAAGTAACAGTTCTGTTCATGTAAGTGGCAAAAAAAAACTTAAGAGGAGCATGTGTGTGCTCCTAGACCATACACTTTCCCTCCCTTATTAATTACTCTGCCACCAATGTTGCTGTGAAAACGTCCTGCAGAGTTTGAGTACAAGTACATTTCCAAAAAGAAATCTTATTTTCTGATGACAGCTGACATCCTTAATGACCACCGTGTGAGAAATGGGTCCATACCAAGCATTTTTATTTTAAAATATCATACATATTGAAAAAGAAATTTTTGGAAGTAAATCTCTGGTCCTGAAAATGGTTCCTGTCTCTGGAACAGATCAGACTTTGAATTATCATATTTCTGAGTTTTCATGATACCAACACAGCTCCATGTCTTATTGATTTAACACTCCTACCCCACATATTTAGTTATGTTAGGTCCTTAACTGGGTTGAGAAGGCTAAAATTCAGTGAAAACTCAAGTGGATCCTGGCAGTCCCGTTTCCTATTAATTGTACTAGACCAGATCCACTGAGGTGATCACCACCTCTGGCAGCTATTTTACTGTTTAGAACCTGACTCTACTAATTTTTCCTAAAGAGTTCCTTTTTGGAGGATGGAATGGGAAACACATAGGTGATGGAAAATGTATAACCTTGTGGAACAGGCAGAGAAAGTACACTTTCAGTTCCACAATAGAAGGGAGGGAGAGAGGGAGGGAGAGAGAGAGAGAGAGAGAGAGAGGGAGGGAGCAAGAGAGAGAGAGAGAGAAGGATGAAGAAAGGAGGGAGGGACAAAGAAAGGAAGGAGGAAGGCAGGAAGGCAGGCAGGCAGGCAGGCAGGAAGGAAGGAAGGAAGGAAGAAAGGAAGGAAGCCAGGAAGGAAGCCAGGAAGGAAGCCAGGAAGGAAGGAAGCCAGGAAGGAAGCCAGGAAGGAAGCCAGGAAGGAAGCCAGGAAGGAAGGGTGTGGAACGAATGCAAGAAGGAAGGCAAGGCAGGCAGGCAGGAAGGCAAGGCAGGAAGGAAGGAAGGAAGGAAAAGACACTGAAGTTTACCCATGGCAAATATGGTGCACAATTTCTTCTGTGTAAAGTATCTACAGATCCCTGGGAAACATACAAATTTTATAAGCTCAGTCATGAAAAGCCTTTGAGAGATCTTTAAGAGTAGTGTCCATATGCTATTAGGATTTTTAATCTATTCCTTCCACATTTCATTAAATTGAGGTGTGACTCAGTGACAGAGTGCTTATTCCTTGTGTGCACGACTATAGTGTCACCACAGAGTCACCTACAATCTAAAAGGCAAGGTTTAAATATCAGGCATAACAAAATGTACCTGGCTGAGATATAACTCAGAAAAATTGAGTAATTTTAAGGTCTGTGAAAATATTTATGAGTTTAATTAGCTCTTTACTAATACCAGCTAATTAGTCCTCACAGGAGCATGCTTATGGGCAAGATCATATCAGTATTAGTGATATTTCAACAAACTGAAACATAAATGGGTAAGTGATGTGATACGTGTGATACTAAACAGTGAGAAGGGGCTACCAGGGGTGTTAAAATTCATGGTTTCCATTCTTGTGTTTTGACTGTGCTGTTTTCCTTCCAAATTTTCCTACGGTTTTTCAAAAGATACCTTGTGATTAACCATTATCATATGCTTTCCTGACACACCATACCCCCCAACCCTCCCAATGAAAAGAAAAATCCTAAACAACCTCCAGACAAGTAGTTCTGTTTCTAAAGGAGGTTCAATACAATTATTTTCTAATCGCAGACAAAGCTTTTCGATATTTACAGAAAAATACAACTACCTTGAATAAACAAAGCAGTGAAACAATGTGGAAAGAGTGACCACAATAACTACGGGAATAAAAAAAGAATGAACAAACTCCATGTAAAGCGAAGAGTATCTTCCTCAAAGTTGGTCTAGTTCTTGCAAAATGGTTTAGACTGACAGGTTTGGAAACCAAAGGAATAGCCACAGGTTTGTGATAACATAAGCAACTGCACAATACTTTTGTCATCACACCATTACAGGCCACGTTCTGTGCTGAAGAGATGAGATGTTTGGTCATTATCGTACTGCAATCTGGGTCACTGCTGAGATAACTCAGAAATGCTACTTTCAGTAAAACCAAGCTGCTACACCACAGTCCTTTTATGAATTTTTCAGGTAACATCAGATGATACAAATTCCACCACATGAACAATTCTGATAAATACAGATTGTCATAGAGATGCGCGGTAAGTGGAAAGGAGGGAAATGCCTTTCAATTCAATTCAATGTAAGTGTAAGTGCCCTTCTAAAAAAAAGACTGTTCTGACGTTAGTACCACTAGCACTGAAGAAACTACTTGATTTGCTTAGAAATAACAGTGAGCAATATTCTGTCCATAAGAGAGTGATGATATCTCCTACATGGCTTAAGCAAAATCTGAATGAAGTAAAGACTAGGACTAGTGAGCTTCTAAAAATTTTTGGAGGTTTGTCCCTTTTCCCTTACTTTTTGGAATGTGCTGTTCAATTTTGTTTAATACACAGACTTTTTTTCTTCTGTGTCAGTAATCTGCTGGATTTATCTACAGATGATGGTTAAATTTCCAAACAAGTTTACCAAACCCATTTGACCTCTAACAGAAACAGAGTGAAATGAGAATGCTGAACAGTGATTCATTCAGTGAGGAATTATTTATATACCCCAAATGTGTTTTTCATTAAAAATTATATTTATTTATACCGTGCGTACTACAAAACAGTAGGGGCTTTTTTCTGTATATATAATTCAATTTTTGTTCTTTTATTTTTTCAACTTTCCATATTACTTGTTCCTATTAGCCTGGGAGGAAAGATGGGAGTGCAGAACAGGTAACACTACAAAAGTTCATGTGTTTTGGAAGAATGCACTGTTGCTGTTCTAATTTCCCTTTCTCACAAACACACTGAGCTTGCACAACATACAACAAAGCAAAGCAGATCTCTCCACTCAATTTAACAAGGCAAAGTAGTTGAGACTTTGAAGAAAATAAAAAAGATGAAAGAAAAATGTTAGTGAAACAGCTTAGTTTTTTGCTATAAAAATTTTCTTTTTTGTAAACCAGAAGGTAAATTTTCCTTATAGTTTCTGTGGAATCCACAAATGTTTTCAGGGCTTCATGACTGTACGGGATAAAAAAAAATGATCAGAGGCTTGTAACTCACAGGAACATAGTGAGAATTCATTTAGAAATATTTTTCTTTTATTTTCTACAACTGGAAATACTGATTTATTAGATATTGATTCCTACTTTTGGAAACAAAAATACTGAAATGCATAAAACGTACTAAAAAAAGAGGAAATCTATATTAAGAATTTCCTCTAGAAAACGTAACAGGAGTTCAGTACTCAAGTGGACATAAAAAGTAAGAATAACCAAAATGCACAGCAAAACAATACAGCGACAAGCTGAAACAATGGAGCATTTCTGACTCTTGGCTAAGAAGAATAATTTTCTGGGTCAGTAAATACAGAAAAGGAACACATTCTCACTGAAGGAATATTTTATTGTATGCTGAAATATCCCTTGGGGATTTGTTTGTTTGTTTGGTTTTGCTTTTGTTATTGTTATTGGTTTTGTAAAGAAAAGAGTCTACAACACACATCCTAATGGCTTTGGCTGTAGATTGAACTTAAGTAAATACCATCCCTCAGTCAGTATGTTGTGGTAACTAAGGCTGCCAGTGTGGTTTACCAGCTCAAGCAACATGTGTAAACACTGGAAACAAAAAAATTCAGAGGGCAGCCTCCTTTCTCTCTGCCTTTTTCAACTGCTTGCTTCTTCTCTGTCTCCTGTTTGTGCTCGCTCTCTTGCTCACTATCTTTCTTGGACTTTTGTTATTTTCTGACAAATCATGCGAGTGAAACACAAAACATTAACACAACTAGACATCCTTTTTTTTCTGGCTTCTAATTTTATCCAAAGGGAAAGTTACCCAATAAAAAGTCCAGCATATGTTTTCAGAGCTACTAAGTGCTTCTGCCATTAATTTCTTTTGATTGCTTCTATAAAACATGCCTTAATCATACTACAGCACTTTCCATTGCAAAAAAGACAACTTTACAGAACAACATAGTTAACATTATTTCCCTGTTCCTTTTGATTTTTTTAAACACCACAAAAATCCAGGCTATAATAAGAAGCACACAAAATTATATTCATCTTTGTTCTGTGACAAGTAGTATCAGCATTTATATCCCCAAATATTATGCATGTTTGACAAAAAAACGTTTCTACTGGTTCACATGACACAATTCTGGTTTATTTTTTCTTTTATGCAATGTAGTATATAAGGAATAAGGATGCACTATTGTTTCTAGTAATAATTGGCACTTGAAAAAAGCACCAAGAATTCTGTATTTCACTTTACCCCTTTTCCCTCCCCAGTATTTTTCTGTGTGTAGTCCAAAAACTACAACTGTGGATATGGTGAGTCACTACATTTTCTCTTTTCAAAATGTGTGCAAAGTTGGCACTTTTGTATTAACACTAAACACTAATACTCTTTGTTTGGCATTCATGCCCTCATACTGACCAGATCACTTTTATCTAAGTGTATTTTTTTAAAGACACTTACTGAAAATATGGCAATAGTTTAAGAAAAAAAAAGCATGGATATTATTACACATCCCCTTGTAGTGTACGAAAAAGTGCATGACTGGATTTATGTAATAGTACAAGACAAAAAAACTGTATCAAATCAGGTACTGTAAAGCATGCCAGCACCTCTGTATTACTTATATCTAGCAGGTAGTTAAAACAAGACCGTGGTTCTTTTAAAAATGTGCATTAAAGCTAACATAAATGAGTAAAACTAGCCAGCAAACTATTTTTCCTGCTTATCTAACAGCTGAATGTAACTGTAAAAATTAAGCAAAAAATTAGAGTTAAACCACCATCAATACAATTGTTTTACATCATAGGCCTGTCAAGGCTCAATATATATATACAAGTGTAACAGCCATGCTTAGTAGAACATTATCCCCAATGCTTAGAAGACACAAAGACAACTAAGTAGATTGTTTTTTCTTTCTCTTTTTGTTTGTTTGCAATTTTTTTGTGTTTTTGGGGGAGGGGGTTGTATTGGTTTTTTTGTTCTTTTTTTTTGTTTGTTTGTTTTGTTTTGGGGTCTTTTGTTCTTTTTTTTGTTCTTTTTTTTTTTTTCAGGCAAAAGTCATGGGTAGAACAAACTGTCTCTTTGGAGATGACCAAGAACATTCTAACAGAACTAGGGACAACTGCAAGTTTTCTGGGGTTTTTTTGGTTGTTTTGTTTGTTTGTTTGTTTATGTTCACTTTTTTTAAAATGAAGGATCTCTTCCCCCAAATGAAAAGCCCTACCTTTTTGTTTCTATTAAAAAAAAAGGAAAAAACCCCAACAACCAACAAAGGGCGAAAAGCACCTGGTGTTTCCTTCTCTTGCTAAAAAAGAAAAGAAAAAGATTATATATATATATGTATATTTATGTGTGTGTGTATATATATATACACACACATATATATATATATATATATATATATGTAAAAAGGGAGACTGTATATGGCAGTTCAGATGTAGTGGGCCCTCTCTGCGACCTGGCATTATGCTGTGTCCATCCTTGAACTAATCTACTGAAGTGAAAGGAATGTTTTTATGCAGATTTGGGTTCTGGCTGTGCCGGTTTCGGCTACGGACAGAGGAGAACATCATGTTGCACCCAGGGACTTTGCACTTGTGCATTTCTCGCAAGTGCACTGTTTTATAGTGCACTCTGAGGGTTCCCTTGTTGCTGTACATTTTGTGGCAAATGTTACACATTATCCCACCGTTGCTCACCGAAACACTGTTGAACATGAGGGATCCTGGGACATCGGTGCCCATACCTACAGCTAAGGCAGGAGCATCTGCTTTGTGGGCAGATTCCCCGCTGTCACTTGCCCCATCGACGTCGTCCAGGAGAATACCCTCATCGCTTCCTGCATCAGATTCTCTTGAGGAATGGATACTGCTGCTGGACTGGATGCTGGAGGTGGTGCTCAGGTCTAGTACCATATAGTCTTCTGCCATGCCCCTGCCGTACCCATTCATATGGGAATCCTCAGTGCCAGCAGGCGAGGAGGTGTCTTCCCTTATGTCAAGCCCCATCTGATGCTGAGCGCCATATATCTTCACCAAAAATTCATCACGGAGGTCTTTACTAAGAGAAGGCTGTGAAGTGTCCAAGCCCATGTCATCCAGTTCTTTGGTCAACAGTTTACGGTGCAGGTTTATGTTAGCACTGTGTCTGAGAAAGGAAGAGGGAGGGGAAAAAAGGAAAAATGTACAGTGTTTTTTATTAAACATACAGTCATCAATCACCAAATCCAAATTCTGCTTTACTGATAACTCTTCATAAAAATATCCCCTATCCATGTTGCTTGGAAATTTCAATCTTTCTATAAGTGGACAAATTGCAACATAAAAACTGAACAAAACAAGCAAATTACACCCACCCCCACCCCCCCTTATCCTTTTTTTTGTCAGCTGCTGCTCCTCAACATTAATCCCCAACAGCAGCTACAGCCCTTTTATTTTATATTTACAAAATAATAAATTGCACTTGCAGAAAATGCAAAATGATCTTCTTGATTGCTGAATCCCTGCTGACTTGCTTTCTCTTCAAGAGACAAAAATATTAATATATGGAATATCTGCATGTGTTCCTATCCATGTCTAACTCTGGATCCATATCTTTAGATATTTATTCATACATACATATAAATATATTTTTTTTATATATATGTTCTCGCATAATTTTTAAGTGAAACATAGGAGGAGAGTAAAATAAAGGTAACTGAATAATGCATTGTTTGAGGTCCTGGTTCTGGTAATTTATTCTCATATAAAAGGATTCAGAATCAGGCCAAAACAAGATGTAAAAGACTTGAAGGGTTTAAGAGAGCAAGTCTTAGAAATCTACATGTAAGTTTCTGAAAATCTTAGCCAAAGTCAGTGGTTTCATCCTTCTGGGCTGTCACTGCTTCTGCTCCCTGTCCTTTTCCCTGTACTCTATGCAGTGCTGACTGACCCAATCAGTGTAATATCCAGAAAAAAGCTTTGTTAATGGCAGTGAGAATTTTGCCCCAAATCAATCAAAAAATGTAAGCATGGGTTTGGTTTAGGTATTTGCTGAAGTTACTGCACATGTTCGAGACAAGGGAAAACTGTCACTGATGGAAGTGGATTTTGGACCAGATCCCAAGAGCTGCAAATTAGAATACTCTCAAGTGTTTTACCAGATCTGGCCCTGTGCTCTCTAGAAATAAAGCTCTACATTTGCATACAATGTAAGCCTTTGGGTTAGTAAATGTGTAAAATAGGCTATTATTTGAAACACCACATTCTACTCTCCACTTTTGGCATTGGCTTTATTCATCCATTGCAGTAGAACCTCACTGATTTGCAGTAGAGTCAGGAAACCCTCTTTGAAAAACTGCATTTTCTGAATTAATGATGCAACCAACAAATATGACAGACATCAAACACCTCTGACCTCAGAACATGCTCATTTTGCTGAAGTGCTTAAGTATAGGAAATCAGTGTAAAGTTTTCAGTAACAGAAAACTTTAGGTTCAGTTTTCAGAATGTGCAGCATTGCTGAGGAAATGACAAATATTTATTCCGTTTCTTTGGAGGGTGACTTGATTTTTGAGTCAGCAAAAAAAGAATTAGCGAAGTTCTACTGCATAACATTCTTTGCAAGCTAAGGACCCAAACCCGCAATTTACAACATGCAGACTCACCAGTCTGTCTGCCCATTATAAATTGCAGATCAGAGCCCAAATGTAGGAGGGAAAAGAGGGGGGGGGTAAGGGGGA
The DNA here is from genome assembly GCF_008360975.1 of Lichenostomus cassidix. Classification (NCBI taxonomy): domain Eukaryota; kingdom Metazoa; phylum Chordata; class Aves; order Passeriformes; family Meliphagidae; genus Lichenostomus; species Lichenostomus cassidix. Next base: position 43,062,592 of record NC_139511.1, on the reverse strand, counting down.
GGAGGGTGGGGAAAAAGAGAGAGAAAGAGAGAATTTTAACATAGGAATACCTTAATTTGCAAAAAAGCACTAGGTATAAAATTGGCATGGGAAGACATAACAGTTATCAAATACTTTACAGACATTCAGGTCCTACATTAACAAAAAAGGACGAAGAGGAACAACAGCTATTAGCAATATTTCCTTATTAAAAGCTTTTACTTTAAGAAACCCTTTGAAACATACCTCTCAACCAACCAAAGTCCCAAACACGGTACAGCAATACAATGCAAATAAATAAAGCAAATGCAAATGTAGGAAGATTAATTGATGTGGAGTTAATCTCTGTGAGTTTCTAACACTTACTTTGTTATTCATTTATCTGTTGCACATAACTTAAGGGAATAAATAGGCAGGAATAGAACTGACCTGTGCCACTCACCTGCAAATGCAGGTAACTGTTCTCTGACATAAAACTGATACTGAAATGCAGTTCAAATGAATTGTCTGCTTAGGATGTAATTTTTCCAGTAAGGGGGTGGTCTAGAATAGATTTCTGTCCTAATGAGAAACAGTTGAGAGGTATGGGTAAGGGTGTAAAAAGTGGAGAGTATTTCTTGCTTTTGTCCCACATGGGAAAAACTCCTTTCACACAAGCAAGTATAGCACCATTGCTTTTTTGAGGCGCAGAAGTGTAATTATGCATATCCCCACACTGCACTTAGGAAGGCTGAGCTTACCTTGTGATAAGATCAGCTTTCTAATCTTTTGCTAAATTGAGATCACAAAAGAGGGAGAGAGAGAGGAGAGGAGAAAAGAGAAAGAAAGGGGGATGGGGAGGAGAGAGAGAGAGAACAAATTCACATTCCAATCCAGACATATCTGGTTTATAAAAAAAAAAAGAAATCTGAAACCAATAAACACAGACTAAAAAAAGTCTTGACTGTGAAACTGGTTTTTGTCAGCTGTAATATCACTTATATTGTTGTCCTGATGGATACTGACTCAATCACACAATACAGAAAACATAAAGCAAATTAATAAAAGCATATTCACACCATCCCCATTATCATCCACAAATGAGTTCTGAACAGATGCATGCTGTGTGCACATACATGAATGATAAACAGTAGTCCTGATGGTCCCTTGCTTTCCTGGTGTCAGATGGAATGCAGCTCCACGTAAAATTTCTAAGCACAGTACAGGAAATGCTTACTGTGAAGGTCTGTCCACACTGACCAGGGTTATTAAATGACCGTAAAAGCACATTTGTGCTTATCATCATAAGGATAACTGCAAACTATTCATAAAGTACTCATGTGTGTACTTATAATTTCTCCCCCTCTCTCCCCTCCTCACTCCCGTGGTATGGGAATTCGCTGCAGCATAGAAGCTAGTCATGTTAACTGTAACTGTTGCTTCCATGCATTTGTGCATACAATTTCCTTGGTTTGCTGCTGAGAAAAACAGTCAGGTATGCAGTGAAAATAACTTCAGCATTCACTAAACAAAGAGATAAGAGTCAATTGCCAAGTTAAAGAGGGGCCACCAAGCCCCAGATAGACAGAGACCAGTCTGAGAAAGAGCAGTGAAAGGAAGCAAACTCTGCTGATGCTCTGATAAGAAGAGATGACTCCCTTATTCAATTCTCACTTACAGCAGTAGCAATCTGTAATCTAGTTAAAGTATGTACCAGCCCATAATATCTGTCAGGCAAACGATGTGCAGAAATGTGCGGACCAGTTCTGGCACTCTGCTCAGTAGTGTCCCTTTTCCGCTGTCAGCAGTACTGTTGGATTCTCCTAATATAATTACATTGACTTTTATTCAATTAAGTGCCATTCCTAGCCTTAAAAAGAAGCTACTTTATCAATTGATTCAGGTGTAATGCAATAATAAAGATGAACTCATGGCAGTGCATTAGCTCTGCTGTTCATAACTTCTGAACATAGGTTCATTCATAGCAGTCGATTTCCATTATGCAACCACAGTTCAAAAGAATTGATTCTTTTACATTCATTTCTTAATCTATTTCACTTGTGTTTAATACTGTCCCTAAATATCATATGCAAAAACATACTGGTGGAGAAGGGAGGAATGAATTGTGAAAAAAATTCATTTATTTATACACTGAAGTTTTGAAATCTTATTAAAAACCCCTAAGTCTCAGACTTCTCCATACCAAATGGAGATTTTCTACCCTAATCCAACTCTTTCCTCCCTGCTTTGTCACTCCCAAACCCAAGGAAGTCCCCTATGAGCCCTCAGCCAATGCTAACCACCTGTCATCTTGTTCCTCTGCTCCTCCCCATGACACCTGCAGTTTCTTGCTTCAGCTGTTCTGTTGCCTGATGTGATTTACAAAGCTGCTTACCTCTTCCTCCTCCAGATACTGCTCCCAGGTATGTGTAAACAATGGTCCCTGAGTAAGCTGAGGCACAGCTTGGGCAGAGTGATTTGTGCCAGTGCATGAACACTGCCATCAAACAGAGAAAATCCTGAAGCAAAATATGCCAAAACCAGCTGAGCTTCAGCCTGCCATGGCTTCATTATTCCTCATACCTGAGCTAGCTAATTTAAGGCTATCTCTAGTGTCCTTTGCACTGCAATGCTATTGTATCAGCAGGCAAAAGAACTTAAAGAATGTAAATGATTGGCAGGGGCATATTTATTTGTGTACAAAACAAAATATTTGACCTAATTAAATCCTTTGAATGACTCTGGACTTCCTAGATTGCTTATTTGTACATCAACTACCAGAATGGCATTTGATCCTCACAGTGGAAGTGTTGTGTAAAGACAACTGGTGAATTAAGTCTTCCAGACAGAAAAATGACATCAAAGGAGTTTTAACTAAAGGCATATCTCACTCTACTTCGGTTACTACACCTACTAACTCCTAGGCAACAAGGGATGGTAAAGAGGGTTAGCTCTGAAAATACTATCTGTGCCAAAGAATATCCAAATGCATGTTTTACTCTGTGCTACAAGTCAGGTACCCTTAAAAATGAGGAGGGTATTGTGTGCACAAGATGTTTTGAGTCTCATATAAGATGTTTTGAAATGTACCTCGTGGAAAGGAAGTTTGAGTAAATTCTAGGACCCTGAATACCTAATTTTTTGACATAAATACTACTCCTTTTTCAAGTTGCTATTTATTAATTAGATGTATGGAAGGCAAAAGTGTGTGCAAAGTCCTCACTAGAGTGAATGCAGCTGTAAGAATGGAGCAGTGCTGCTGTGAAGATGATAAATGTTGATGATAGACATAAAATATGTGGTGGTAATGAAGTGTCAACCTCTGAGTTCACCACTGCCCTTTCAGACAGGAGTTTCAGCAGCAGTGCAATGCAGAATCCTACAGCAGTTATAGCAGTTCCCCCTCTCTGGGCGTAATCCCGCTGAAGGTATTTTCTTTCTCTTGTGAAGTTCATGGAAGTGTTCTTCCATAACTAGAATTCATTGTTGGTTCCACCCCACCTACTACTAGCAAGCTTCGTAGTGACAGATGCACTACGCACCAACAGTAGGAAGGAGGTTATAAACCTAGGAAATATGGTCAATTAAACATACATTCTATTTACACAGATCATAAATCCACATTCAGTTCTCTTAAGCAGTTTCTTTCTACACTTGTCAATGACTCTGATTTTGTTAATTTAGTGTCCATTTGTTGGAAAGAAAAAGTTTAATGGCCACTTTAGTATAGTTTATTTTTTTTAGTCAGTATTTGAATTTCATTTTGAAGTGAGTGAGAAGGAATTTGTCATGGTAGAATTTGTCCTGGTATAGAAATTGGCATGAATTCTATGGATGAATCAAGGCCAAATTTGGATGTACCTGTAGCTGCAGTCTTACTGCACTGAGGCAAACCTCATCTCTGATGCACACAGCAGAGTTAGAGAATTCAAATTGTAATCAGCACTGTTTATTTAGATTCAAATATTATAGAGGGCACAAAACCAACTGCAGGAAAAATTAGGTTGAATGTGTTCACAATTCGGGACAGGACAGATGGTTCAAAATTAAGCACATAGCATTATTTTCTTAATTATTTTAGCAAGACAAAAGTATGATTATATTTAAACATTATGGGATGACAGAGAAAAAGAGAGTGAGAATGAAACTAAACCACAGTTGTTAGGGCAGTCAGTCAGAGACTACAGAAACCTGCTTTCCACTGCTTGATGCAGTGAGACAGAAAAGCCAAGCCAACTGATGTCCCAGTTACATGTGCTAGCTGCTGGGCTTTTGCTTCTCTTTGGCTGACTATATGCGGCAAAGTTCCCTGATGAAAATCTGAGTCAACCATCAAAGTACACTGTCTTGTTCATTAAAATTCTGAAACTATCCATTTCAACATTTCCAGTTGTACCCAGACACAACCTTTCTTCCTGTGTTTCCAAGAAAGCCATCATCCTGGTTTCTTACACTTTAGATATTCTGAACATGCCTTTTCCAGCAAACATATGATTTGCTAAAGTAATACCACCTAGCCCTACTATTATAACGCTGCAGAGAAATCACAAAGAGAATGTGACAGCAGGAGGCCATCAGTCTTTGTGCAGCTTTGTTTTAAGATCAATAAGTGATCCCAGCATTAAGTAGCACAATAAAATTATATTTTGGGACTTAATTCATGCAAAGACAACATAAAATTGTTTTCTGTCAAATTATGTTTTTTCCAAATGATAGTAGATTTATTTTTTTTTAAGAATAGAGAAGCTACTATTGGGTTAAAAAACCTGAAACCCCACAATCTTCAGCAGTTTGAAAACAGTTTTGTTAGAAAATCAAAGGTTAGAACACGTTTGTCTGGTGGTTTATGTACAAATTGACAAAACTCTTTTTGAAGTTGGATATGGAAGTAACTGCTCTGGTTGTACAGGGGCCCCATAAAAGCTACCCTCCTGCTATACTTAGTTTAAAACTAAGCTCTATCAATCCAGTTTAAAATATCACAGACAACAAAACTTTCATTACTCCTCCGATGAGACTTTTTCTGCACTTTTTTCAGCTCCGTATTGAGCCTACATTTTTATCTATAAGGAAATGTTAAAGGAAAGTTCTCTGTTTCTCTTCTCCTCAAAGGCTGTTAATTAAGAGTTATGGCTTTGTCTTAAAATTTCACATGATTTTAGTTTCTCACACAATTTGGGAATATGTCTTAAGTGTTGTGGTCTTACCTCAATTGCATGTCCCTTTCCTGCTTGTTTAAGCCTCAAACTCATAGGAAGCCCAAAATATATGAACATTTCAGAAAGTAAACCCAGAAATTTATGCTTTCTCAGAATCTCTGCAGACTGAAAGTGCTGAGTTTCATGCAGCTAAAATCAAAGAACTAGAAAGTAAGACTCTGGCTAAATATAACAGTGTACATATTTATGAGAAAGATATGGCCTCAATTCTGGTATTTTTTCAAGAACGAAGCAGCAATCAGTTCCCCCATTTGCTTAAGAGAATCAACAATAAAACCGTTCCTGGAATTTAATTAGTAATGGAAACTGTTAAAAAAATTTTTTTTTCACTTACTGTTCTAATTTTGCCACTCTATCAGCAGGCTTTGATACAGGGTTTGTTTTGTTTTGGTTTGGTTGTTTTCAATTAAAAATAATAATAAAAAAAAATCCATAAATCTAAGCACAGATAATAACGGTTTGAAATCCTGATCTGACCTAAATTATAAAATTCACATTTATCTGAGCAGGAACAAAGTTTAATGTAAGGGAAAAAGTAGGTATAAGTGCTAGACTTTAAAAGGAGTTAAGGCAAAAATACTATACTACCTGATAAAACTGTGGCATCTGTACATGAACAGGGTAATAGCTCCAGTTCTTGAGGCCTTAAACTGCATAGAATCTGAAAAATATTAACCTTTTCTAGGAAGAAAATCCAAAAGGTAGAATGCAGTTCAGTACTATTAAAAAAAAAGGAAAAAAACCAAACCCAGTGCTTATTAAATACAGGAAATAAAGGACAAGCAAGTTCTTGCAAATTAAAGATGTGGAGCCCAGTCATTTCAATCCCTTTCAATATGAAACAAATCACTCACACTGGTCACGAAGACAGCTCCCTCTACACTCAAATTATTCACTTGAAGATAAGCTCCCATCAAACTCTTTAGGGGTTTAACTAATTTACTGCACAGATACGGCACGTCTGTTGTAATAACAGGTAGGATGTATTGGGGTCGACCATTTATCAGAATTAGACTTCTTTTTTCAATTCACAGTGAATTATGCTGCCTACACTGCTCCTCTTTCTCAGAGCTTCCCATCCCCTTACGGCCCCTAATGTGGCAGGCAAACAAAATTGACAGTCTCATCTTGTCAACAAGGGGTGATTCTCATGAGAAGCCATTTAACTTTGCAGAGGAAGCAATGTATTAATGTGCCTGTCCCAGGAATGTTAATCATCTTCAAGCTCCCTCTAACTTTGACATGAACAAAATCACCAAATTTGTTTACTAAATGAATCGTAATATGCTAATAAGAGAGCATGACATATATGGTAAAGCCAAACAGATGGTTTGTTTACTCCACTTTGCAACTTTATAAATGTTGCAACTCTGAAGATGTTAGTGAGAATTATTGGTTTGTTGGCAGTGGCAAACATGCCTTTTGCATACTTAATCCACAGTTAGAGTCAGAAAACAATTTATCATCACCATGGAATGCATAAAAAATGTTAATGCAGTCATAGCATTTAGGAAGGCAGGATAGTTGACTGTGTGGGCTGATACTCAGTTTAAACATGAAACTAATATTTGATGGCAATGTTTGCTACCAAGTAATTTTTAAAAAAAATATATCTGTCAGGTTTGGGGTTCTTGAAAGGTCCAATAATTCAGTACATACCTGTTGAGGTGTTTAGTGAGACGGTCCTTATGGTGCAAACAGAACTACACTTCCACAACAGTTGTGTGTGCTCAGAAGCATTGAGGTCATGTTGCACGCTTAATATATTACTATTGCTGTCCATTTAAGATCAAAAGATATTACAAACAAAAAGCACAACAACTGGCGTACTTGCCAAAGTTACTCAGAAATGATCAAAACTGTGTTGCAACACTTCAAGCTCTCACTTTACTAGCTGCCTGGAAGCAAAACAGACTCATTACAAAATAGCCAGCCCTCTTGTCTAATACCCAGACTGGTTGAGAAAGTTTAGAATAAAAGGATTCATCTGACAGAATATTTTCTAAGTGAACTAATTCAGTGTCGCAATGTTACGTGCACAAGAAGGTCATTATACATATGACAAAGTCCTTTGATAGACATAACAGGTGCTCAGCACCACTGACTATCACTCCAAAAGTGTTTCTACAATTTACACAAGCTCTACAGAAAAATTCAGCTCGTGCAGTACACTGCAGTCATGCATTAAGTTCTCAGATCCTCTGTGTTGAAGTATTTGCTGGTCCCTGATACAAGGTGTATTTGCCCTTAAGAAAAGGGCAAATATGGAAGCCCTTAAGAAATGCTGAAGCAACATTCAGCTGCTTGCATTAACATTTCTTTTCAAACCTCAATCATCTAAATATTATATGATCCAAATTTTGTAATCAGAAGTTTTCATCCTTCATTTCATTTTACTACGACAGCCAAATGTGATAATTTTGCAAGTTTTTGCACAAATAGACCCTCCAGTTCAACATCCCACTTATGAATTTTATTGAATTCCAAGTTTCAATAAATGCAATTCCAATTTCAGTAAATGCAGAAATAAAGATAAAATTCAGGTAGAACTCCTAGCTTTCCCCAACTCTGCTTTCAAACCCAATCTTTTCTCTCAGATGTTGATGCTCAGTAACACATTATCTCATGGTTTGCTTAGGAGGTTTACAGATTCTTTACTAATTGAACCTTAAGTACAAAATAATAATAAAACTTCAGATCCAGGAATAGTTTTTTACAGTTTCAGGTTCCACAGCAAATCTTTAAACCATTTGTTTTGGTCAAAATGAAATAGTAATTCTCATTCCTAACATTTGTTTGTCTAAAAATGCTGGTTTTATTTACATAACACCAGACAAACTATAAAACCAAATATGATGTAGCATTTCAACAGGATTCCTTTATTAGTAATTTTACATTACTAAATAAGTACCCCTATCAGGTCAATGGATAGCTGATTATCCTGCAACCTCCAGTCAGATTCCCTGACTCCTCAGTAATTTCAGTCCGAGATTCTTCCATACATACTATTGTCAGCATTTATTAAATTCTCAACTTTTTACTCATCCACAGGAGAATGTGCAAAGATATCTAAGTTCAGCTTGCTGTCCAAGGATTATTTTGGAAGAAACATTAGCAGCTGTCCCAGTCTGGCGCTTATATCTCATTTGAAACATCTACTCATTCCTGACCAACAAAGAAAATTTCAATAAAGTACTTTTACTGGTTTAACAGCAGTGAGCTCCTGGGATTGTCAAAGTGCTCATTCTTTTCCGAGGAGAGAAGGAATCAGCAGCTCAAATATAATTAACCTTCCATTCTCAATGCAAACTGCCACGCACAGGAGCTCTGCAGTCTATTAGTGAAGTTATAACGGCCAACAGGCAGAGGCAAAATTGGTCAAAAAGTTGGCTGCTGCTGTCATATTTTTAGAATTATGATTAATGACACTAATAATGTGGATGATTACTGATATGTGTATCTCCTGCAGTTTATCATATTGCACTGGCTGCCTACGTCCACAATAAACATGATGCTATCATTTACCTCTTTATTGAAGGCAATCCTTCTCTTGAAGGAGCACATTCTAATTACTTTGTAATGTTTTATGTCTTAAACATTTTGCAGCTCTGGACCTTGCCAACTGCTTCATGTCTACCATTGATTAATTACAGAATGTTTAATCAAAATTTAGAACCTAATGCAGTCATTTATGAATGTGCTGCAGTGCCAAGATAGTTAGGCTACCGTCCCGAGCTTGGAGAGTGCTGGGTTCAAAATTAAATCCCAGAAATGTGGAAGATGCCAAAGATTTTACCTCGAGTGATTTGAGTTTAAAAATCAGTACTTCAGTTGATGAATGACAGGCACCCACTCAAAAGGAAAGGTCTTGCTTGTATATGTATGTGTGCTTGTATGTTCCTATCACATTTTTCTTCTTTAAATGTCTACATTTTTCTCTTTATGCCATTGTTGATGCAGTTGCAGCCCCTTTACAAGCCTTCCTTGCTGCTAAAGCTCTTGCAAACACCAGTCAAGAGAGTGTAGTTTTGAAGTGGTTAAACGAGTGAAAAATAATTTGCAGGGACAAATACATAAGTTTTTTTTTAATGTGGATTTTTATGGTACTGTCATACAACCATTCACCGTTGAAGTTAAGTGTTTTTTTAATACCATTACTGAACTGCTGAAATGGATGCTAATATAGCTTGGAGTGCTAATGTCAAATCCTGGTAATAAAAAAGACAGACTGCTGAATGAAATAATTTCAAGTAAAAAATAGAACAAAAGTGCTCTCACTCTCGCTCTACACTTTTATTGAATTGGGACTGACTGAGCCAATTGCTTTAGAAGTCTGTAAAACACAATTACTAGTGAGCTGACTGACCCAGCAGTGCCCCTTCTGTGACAGAACAGACTAAAAAGGCTGCAGAATTAGTGCTGTTCCCCTATCTGGCTATCAGACCTGAGAGACAGCCAGTGCAGGATCTGTTATCCTTCCTGCCAGGGCCCCTCCTCATGAAATCTTGGTTCTCAGTCTCACATAATACATCATCTGCATGCATTTTCTTCTTGAAACAAGGGCTCATTTACCTTTTCTGAGAGGGAGTCCAAATTCTCTTTCTATCCATTGTATTTTTACATCCTTACCTAATAACATAATGTATGTCTTTCTTTCAGTACATGCATCCACAGACACACACATATACATGTTTGGGCTATTTTTATTTCCACATATTGTGTGTAAAACACAAAAATACAACCCAAGGTTTGCAGGCAGCAAAATTAACTATGTCCCATTTGTATTTTCAGTTGTAAGTGGCTGAACTGTAATTGCTTTCTTTATTTTGGCATAACAAAGAAAAGGAGAGAGAAGGAGGAAGAGGGAGAGAAAGGGGGGAAAAATGCATTGAACTGGAAGTGGGAAACACTTTTCCCTAGTTAATAAAATAAGCAATAATGTTTGTAAAGCACTAGAATCAAAATCAGTAACATTGGAAATAACAACTTATAAACCCTATAATTTACATCTTATGTTTCAGATTCATATAGTTTGCCACAGACATACAGCTTGGGGCTTTCTTCCCCCTTTTAATTTAAAAAAAAAAGGCAAAACCAAAGTGACAGCAAAAAATATCTTCTTATTACAATCTTATCCTTTCTTTCTCTCCCCCTGCTTTCCCTATACAAAACGCAGCATTTTACACAATGCCAACAAAAGTCCTGCAATTCCTTCTCTTTTATGAGAGCATACATTTCTGGCAAATCTAAAACTCTTTCATTTCTCTTCCAGGTCCATTTATATGAAGCTTGAAGGTGCCTCATGGCAAAAATGTTAAATTATTTCTTAGACAGATCTTTTAAAGCAATGCTATTTAGGGCAAGCTTAAATGCGAAATAAACTCTTAATTAAAAAAAGAAAAAAAAAGTTTGCTTAGCATATGGCAAACTGCTCATATAAAAGATGTTGCTGGAAAGTACGAAGTACTATAAAAAGCCTTAGATTTTCTTTAGAAGTAGTGGGTTTAAAACTGTTGTCAGGAAATATCCAGTGTTTGCCATTAAAAGGTCAACTTGTGGCGAGCCATAAGTGGTATCTCACCTGAGATATTCCTGTGTTACCTCAGGCCCCGACGGACCATCTGAGGTACCTCTAGAGGTACCATTAGGGAACATTTTATGTGTACGTGCTGGACGTGAATGAGTGGTTTCTACTGAAGTACTACAGAATAATATCACAAATACTGGTACATGATGTGTGGCACTGCTTGCCTGAAGAGACAAAGGACAGCAAACTGCAAGTACTGCAGGTCAGGATTAAGGAAAAGCTGTGCACAGTGTCTTCCAGTGCATTTGCAGTGCCAATACAATGGTCTTTTCCTTGATCCTGTGGAGTACTTAACTCTCAATCATAACTCTGCATGTCTTCCTTCAGGATCCCCCTGAGATAAGTAGTGAGCACTATGTTTATCTTTACCCCCAATATGTTCTAACTGAAAAATGTGTGTCAGCAGCTATAGGCTCTACTTCACAAATTTGCTTTTATTCCCTGTCATATTTGCTAATGACTATAGGAACTTGTATAATCATAAAAAAATGTCCCAGATATAGAGAGGTTGGATTTTTGGTTTTCTTTTCCCCAGAGCCAATACATTGCCAACTATTTTTGAGTAACATCTCTTGCTAAGTCGTGTTTCAGTGGAAAACACTCCCGTGTAACCTGTCTCACCAGCTAAGACCCATTTTGTCAAAAAGCAATGGAATAGAAATCCAAAAGATCTATGTTTTATTATACTGATCACCTGCTACATAATTCTACTTCAAAATATATTTTGAAATGTCAAGCTCTGTCTAGATATACTGATAGGAGCGGCACACTATCATCCAAAAAAGTGTTGTAGCTACACCTGGTAAATATTCCCCCGTTCAGTTTTTTGGGTTTTGGTGTTTGTTTGTTTGTTTGTATTTTGGGGTTTTTGTCATTCACAGGACTTGCCTCACTAATTTTCTTACTTTAAGGTAAGAAAGGTACTTTAAGGTACATGTCACAGTATTTTGTGTATGTTCCAACACAGTCACTCAGTTCATGTTCCAATGAATGAAACAGCTCAGATCTAGGGGGAAAAGGAGCATCATCCTTGTGGGGAGAAGAAAATGTTCTCACTATGAGTAATCTTTGGTTAGGGCATAAGATCTGATGTAAAGTTTGCTTCTTGAATTCAAAGTTTCTCTTTTCAAACAGACATGTTTTTCAAGCTGATGAATGGATAACCAGCATTTACCTGCCAAAGTGTCTCTGTCCTTCACTGAGAGCTGTAAATCGAAAGGGCAGTAAACACACAGCTATTGCTGCCACAAATGTGTTTCCCTCACCTTTCATTATTTCTCCCCAGACTCCTACACCTGAGAAGACCACACCTCTCAGGTTGCAGTGTCTTGTTCCACCCAGACTTTTGGAAGTAGTGTCCTGGTGTTAACTTCTATCTGTAAAGAACAGCTTCCTTCACTGTAGCAGAAACCTTACAGCCTTCTGCTAAATTTAAAAGAGCAGCTAGAGGCTTTCCCTGTGGGAACTAATGTAGGTGGTTTTTTTATTTAACCCACTTCCAAAAGACACTAGGCAAGATGGGACATCTTCATGTATAGGGGACAGCTTTACGTTTACACAGGTGAATGGAAAATATTCAACAGTCTCCCACTTTCTGGTGAAGAGTTGTGGTTCTTCCAGTTATTTCCTAGGAACCTCAGGGCAACCAGGATATCATGATAGGCATCCATGTTCCCAGTCCTGTCTTCCCAAATAACCTCTTTCACCAAACAGAAAACACATAGAACTCATGCAGGAAACTTGGACAAAACACATTAAACATTTACACTATTTGTCACAACACATACCAGGGGAAAATATTGCTCAATACATGTTTTGCTTTTGGCCAGTCTTTTCAATGTTTTACTTATGCTTCCCACCTATGTTAATCCTGGTGTAGCAGTCTGTTTAAATAAGCTTTTCAGGTCACTGAAAATACCTTGGCTTATTTGCAAGTTCACATAAAAATGAGACTTCTTGTACTGCACAAAAAACTGTATTCTCCCTCTCTAAGGGATATAATTTTGTACACCAAAACAGAATAAGATAATGTAGACACCAGGTTGTTAAAAAAAAAAACCAACAAATCCCACCACCTCCAATTCAAACCCCAAACAAATGACTGTATGTAGTTGGAAAAAAACTCTCTTCACACCAGAACTGATCCTTCAATATTTACTCATATAAGTAGCCTCTTGCTTCAATTTATTTATTTTCTTTTAAATACTGTTTTAAAATCTTATGAAGATATTTTTTCTATGCATTCTAGTTTTAATTATTTTTCTCCTGTTCACATTGGCAAGTATGCAATATGACAGGCAGTCTGTGTTCAACATGACTACTCATGGAAGAGGCTAGATCAGTAGATCTGTGTTAGGGGTGGCACAAAACGTTTCTTTATGATCCAGCTTCTCTTGGGTAAGGAAGAGTTATGTGAACATTAGCAGTGACACACATCTTAGTGTCTCTGAGAGAGAAAACCTAATGGTTCATTCAATTGTATTCGATATGCAGCTAGTCTCTTCATGAACTGCACCACATCCAGAAACAATAGTACAGGTGTAAATGTGTTTATATTTTTAAAAAATGTATCAGATATCATTTTTGTCTTTTGAAAAATGGTTAATCAAACACCTAATGTTTTAAAACTGGATTTCCTTGTTCTCATTGGGGAAAATTCGAGTTGTATATGACAGCTAATTATATTTGGAGAAATGCAGTAATAATTATCATGGACTGATGCAAAGTATCTTATTTCTTGGAGCTAGATTTGAGTGCATTTCCAGAAAATAATTCTCTAAAAAGTTATCTGTAGAAGATTCCAAACCTAGTAGAATGATGAAATAATGGGTACTGTTGTGTCAAGGAGGTGATAACAGGAGGCAAGTAACAGCTTTCTCACATCTTCACCTGCCTTGATAATGTATGCAGTGGCTCATCATACGTAACTGATGTTAATTTATTCAAGCACACCTGTACAGGGCCAGAAGTCAGGTAACCAGACAAAAAGTATATCTCTGCTTTTTCTATACCGCTACCCAGAGGCCTATATCTGCACAAAATTAGTTCTGGAGACATCAGCAGGTTTTAATAAGCCACCTACAGATGTCTTGCTCCATACAAATCAAGGAGTTTACATTTTTAAATCTGGACTGATTTAACTTGCAATCAAATGGCATGATCACACTTGGCACCAATAGTTGCCTCATATTTATTTATAAGTCACTCTGAGCAAATATTATTATTATTTTTTTAGAATTTATTCATGGGGCTCAATTACCTTTCCCATCTTGTGGAACACACACACACACGCGCCCGCACACACAGATGCACACACGTATGCATGCTCACTTTTTTGAGAAAATTTAAACCTAAACCACAAACCTGAGCAATGAATAGTTGTACTTAAGTAATAGACAAAATGAAACTTTTTGCTTTGCTCCTCTTAATAGGTACAGTGAGAATTATTTTTTTTGCCATACTTTGAGAGAAAGGAAACATGGTAACCTATTGTTATTAATGTTGTGCCCTAGTTTAAAACCCACTGATTTTAATAGTGCTGGTACTGAGGTGAAATGAGGGTTTAGCACGCACTAAGTCTGACTGAGAAGATGGCTTTATTTCTACCAAAAACAAAAGGAGTTTCTCAAGAAGACCTTATGGAGGCAAAAGGTCCACCTGCTGCCTGTTTCATCACTGGTTTTGACCACAAAATTCTTGGGTCTTATATGTGACAGACAGAAATGAAACCAACTGCTCTAAGTTGCACCTTCCAGACCTTTACCTCTGCATGTGCTCATCAACACAGATGAAACTTAGGCACTTAGATGTAACTTAGGCACTACTGTCCCCTTTGGTCAGGAAATACATCTGCCTTCCTCCTATCCACATCTTACTCACATTTCAGTATAATTCCCGTGAACAGCTGTACCTCAGTGCCGACTTCAAGGATTAACCACACCTACCTCTTTGTACAGAAAACTCAGTATCTGCTGGGGCAAGACTCACAGATGAGGCTGGTAAAGAGATCCTAAAGGAATCTAATGAGGCCCTTTTTTCTCACTTGCAGGAAAGACCTTCTCTGTCTCCAAAGAGAATCCACTCCACAAGGACAAATCTTTCCATACAAGTACACAGTTCTCACAGGAACTTCTTCCCATCTCCCACTTTTCCATGTAAAAAGTTACTTGAAAAAGATGTCTTTCTGTTCAAAAGGAGGCTTATGACTGTGTTTCTGACAAAACTTTTAATATGGTATCTTTTCCTATTTACTCTCCATTGTCTTATTGCTACAAGATATAGCCTGAACATCATGTCTTTAGAAGAAAGGACATCTGAAGTAAATACAGGAAGAGAAATCAATGAACAGCTAATTCAGGAAGTGGTTGTTGAAGTATGGAAGAAAAAATGTTTTACTGAAGTCTAGTGCTTCTAGCAAAAGAAAGTCAGAAAGGCTTCTCTGAGGAAAAGACCAAAGATCTATGTATGTTTAAGGCTGATTTAATGAGTGATGTTACTTATAGCTCAGAAGAATGATGAAAATAGGTGCTTTAAAAAATATCTATGCTCACAAGAGCTTAACTATTTGAAAGCAATACTGTCTAATTTTTAGAAGGGATAACAAAATTACTGGTTCATTGATAGTAAGGAACAGGACTATTTTGCTTTCCTTCACCCTGAGTTAAAAAAACACATGTGAAGTGGGACTCTGAAATCTTCTGGTTATCTTGACCCTAATTTGCAAGGACTAGCAGAGGTTAGCAGAAGATCTCAGAGGATATTCCAACATTTCTGGCAGAAGGGTATTTATGCAAGTGTCGAACCTTAGCACAGATGATGTAGGAATGGTAAAGCCAGATTTGGTCAACCTTAGCAAAAATTGCTACAGGATGCTTGCTACAAAGGGAGGGTTGCAGCTGTGATGCAGATTAAACCTCTCTTTCATCAAAGCAGCACTGCTTTTGCTCCTGATGTGATCTGCTGCCTCGGGTAACAAGCAGTGTCTATCACAAACCCTCCCTTGCAAAGCCCATTTTACAGTAGCTCCAGCCGCTGTCAACAATTTTGAGTTTTGTGTATGTACAGGGCAGGGGGAATATTTGACTAACCTTTGATTAACTAGTTTAGCATTGGAAAAGGACTTAAGCCAAATCAGATGCCTCTAAAGAGAACAAAAAGGATCAGCCAATGTTATCTATCTTCACTTAAAGTTGTATTTTACTACAGAAAGTACCTAGAGTTGTGAGTTTTAGACCTCTAACTAGTTATAATAGGATTACTAATATAATTAAAACAATGCTAGTAATAAGATTAATAAAATGACCAAAAAAAGATAACTTCCCAAGACTGTAAGCTATGGAATAGCTAGAACTCTGATTTCATTAAGGAGATACTATTGAAATACTGAAAAAAAAATTCATTTTTAATTTTCAAAGCAAGGAAACTCTAGCTATTGAAAGATTATGTGAATGACCCACAACACAAGAAAATGACAAAGACTTTTGGAATATGTCTAAAATGGGACATAAATCCATTTCAAATATTATCCAGGAGTTATTACTATATTCTGTAGGTAGCTGATTCTTATTTCTCATACAGCAATTTCTGGCAAAATGTTACCAAGTTTTTAAGTAAAATTGATTTAAGTGGCTTGAAGAAGTTCTCACTTTGCAATGCTATTAATCTAGTTATCCAGTTACCTTTTTGGTGCTCTCCATAATCTGAAAAGATAGGAATTGTATACACTCTCTCAAAAATGTTACATATATGTATTCAAAAGGAAGATCAGGAAAAAGCCTAAAACAAATGGAATGGAAAAATTTTGGGGGTAATTAAACAGTTTGCAAAAGACCCCCCCAAAGAAACAAACAAACAAACAAAGCAAAGAAACAAAACCAAACAAAAGACAACCCCCAACAAAAATAACCCAACACCCCAAAAAATAAAAAGTAGAGAATATATTAATTTAACTTTTACTTCCTAACATTATTTTTAACAAAAATTCCTTTTTTAATGACAAACTATTAGAAACTGTTACTTAATCCTTTTGTCTGCTTTCTTTTACATGCTCTACATACATTTGCATTTCTGTGCATTTGTAGACATTACACTTCTGGATAAAATTGGATAGCCCAGGGAAGTTTTGAAAATGTTTCTTACTCAAGTGTCTAAAAGAATAATCCTGGACCGTGAGAGAATTTCCTGATTCTTTCAAAGCATTTCTTGACTACTGTTACAAAACACTTGTGATAAACAACTAACAGAAACTAAAAGGCTGAAAGGGCACACAAACTGTACCAGACCTTTGAATTTTTTGAATTACAGACGCATTCTTAAATCTTCACAATGAAAGGATATAATATGCCTACAAATGTCTTTTTTCCCTTGTGCAACACCTAACTGAATCATATTTTGAATGCTACTAAGGTAATGATGCAAAAAGATGGCCTTGTGCCTCACACAACTCAAAATGATATGCAAATAATAATTTTATCTTTAAATATGCCGCTTGCATTTCAAGATACTAAATCAGTTTTTTTATTTCATGGGTTGCTTTCAATAAGCTTAATAGGAATATCCTATGTATATCACAAAAAAAAATTCAAAATATGACCTATTTTCAGGTTCTTGTCTCAGAAGTATTTTATGTATGTCATCACAATCATTCTTTCTTAGAATATCTAAATCTTTACTATGTTAACTTGATTACTACCTTGATCTTTCAATGTATTACTGCTGAAATGTAATACACTGCATAAAGTTCCAAATCTGAAAGCTAGTCAGCTTTTGCTTCACATGCTTGATGCAAAGCTGTTTTTGTACTACAGGACTGATTTTTCATAATTCTTTTGAGGAAACACACTGACTGAACCAAATTCTTGACTAACAAAGACTATGATTTCAGGAACTGATGAAAGGGGTTGTACCCATATAAACTCAGCATAGATTATGCCACTGTCTCACATACTTCCCTTGTCAAATTCAAGTCTCATAAAACTTATCAGCACACAGCAAGAAAAGGAGTCTATATTTAGATTTACATGCTTTGTATCCAGTAATTTCAACCTACCGAAATGCAAACCTCCTAGATAGTCCTTCTTACGTGTTTTGAACTTGTATTCTTATGTTTGATCATATTATTCTGTTTAGTGGATTTCATAAATTATAAGAGAAGACATGAGATATTTGGGGACTGTACTCTCCATCAAAACAGTGAATTGTGGCTCCTCAGTATCCTTAACACTAACTTGCTTTCATTTTATAAGACATGATACATTGCTTTTCACATCAATTTCAATGGAAAAAAAAATCAGGAGCTGTGTGTGAAATGTTTAGCTAGGCTTAATTTCCTTCCTGTGACTGCTGAATTTTTACGTTCTAATGAAAAAATATGAAACACAAGTGAAGGAAAAGAGGTGACCCAATTTCACCATTACTACATGAACCAGAGATTTTGTTATGTGACAATATGATCATCGTCAAATGAGAGAGCTTTTATCCACAAGTATGAAATAACCGTATTATCCTATCACCTCAACAAATTCCATTTTCATTACCTTTTCCTCAGGAATCAAAAAGAACAGTCCATAAAAAACCAACCAAAAAAGCCAAAACCAAAAAACCCTCACCCCTAAACCAAAGAGTTTATGGACCAGCTGCTTGTGTTTAAGCCCAACTGCTTTTGTGTTGATGCAGCATAGCTAGGGCATGATGTCATCTGAACAGCCAGCAGAATATACCCTGGTTGATCTTAAAAATATGGAGGGAAGCCTCTCCTCTCTGAATGTGCATAATTCCGATTGATGGGGAAGGGAGTTGCTCACAAGCAGAAAAAGTGGAGACTAGATGACCTTAGTGGAGAGAGACATATGTAAATTCTACTACAGACAATGATTTTCTTAATATTTGTTTGTTCTCATTACAACATAGCACCTAGTTTTAAAAATTGAAGATAATAATGAACAACCTTCTAGTGCTTCTTGTTTGCTTTTGTATGACCCTATGAGGATGGAAATCATTCCAGTTCTTCATTATCTCTCTCCATCCATTCATTCAACCATCCATCCACCTCTCTATTCCTTCCTAGTTCTATGGTTTGATATGCATGCATGGAGATATTTCTATTGTATATAGTTTACTGTTCATCTAATAGAAGGTCTTCTTGTTTTAAATGTTACAGGGAGAAGAAAATAAATGTAATGAGGGCTGTAGCTTATAAACAGATGTACAATACACATGTTCACAGGCATGTAGAAAATATAATGGCATTTTTTATCTAGCCAGTCACTTAAGGAGGGCACAATATATACAATACTGAATGCCAAGGAACAATGAAAATCTTAAAGTGATAAATCTCTCTCAATGTTATGGGAACACAATTGTCACTTGTCATTACTGTATATCTCTCTATTTCTTCATATATCCTAAACTGCCTATTCTTCCATAATTCAACACATTTAATAATGCAGAAAATCAATTAATATTTACTGACCTGTCTCTGCTTCTCCGTGATGGGAACGCAGCATTACAGCCAGCCACTGTGCAGACATGCATCTCTTTTAAATGAACATTTCGGTAGTGAAGCTTTACACTGTAGGAACTCTTGAAACTTTTCTTGCAAACATAGCAGATCTTGGGGTCTGGGCTAGAGCACATTTCACCTTCTGGGGAGAACTTCTGAGGGCTGCTGTAGTTGAATGTAGAAGCGAAACTTTCATGAAGAGCAGCCATACTGGCACTGCCTCCATTGTACAGTCCATATTGGCTCATATAGAACATATCATATGTAGGGTCTGTGTACTCTTCCTTCACCTTAATGACATCCTGGTTGGAAGAGTCATTGTGGTTTTCATCTGGTCTGTCACTGTGCATCATAGATTTTTCACCAGATTCATGGAGGCGATCATCGCCTTCCAAGGATTCTTCACACAGTTTGGGCTCTGATGACTCTGACTCATTTTCATAGTCTCTCTCATGCTCCTGGTCTTCTGATGTCATGCTGTCTGCCCTTCTTATGTCTGGTCTGGAAATACATCTGCTTCTCTCACTTTTGGAGAAGTCTTTCACAGACAGGCCTGGGCTCATTTCTTCCTGAGAATGGCAGTGATTGTCATGACCAATGTCATTCACCATCGTGCTCCTGTCATTCACCTCTTCATCTTCATCATCAAACTCATCAGCAGTGTCGATAACTTCCTTTTCAATTTTAACTGGCATGCTGGATTTCCTTGGCTTCTTCTTGGGGGCAAGGTCTGCACTGGGCTCTGGGGTGGGCATCAACACTGAAGGTACTGATGACTCTGAAGGCGGAGGGGGATGCTGCTCCAAGCCACTCACTGCTGGTATTATGGGACTGGTAGGGAGTGAGGTTGGAGGACTCACCATCTCTCCAGGAGTAAGTAAATTTCTGTAAAACGGAGGAACAGGTTGGACAGTCTTCAAAGCTGGGAAGACCAGCTGACTGGGAAGAGGGTTCTGTAGTACTGGGTCTAGAGGGGGAGTGGTAAACCCCATTGGTGGACGCCCAGGGCTTGTTAAAGTTAGGTTGGATTTTGTACTTGCTATGACAGGAGTGGCAGCACCTGATGTAGCACGAATTAGATCTTTGTCACGGTTATTCCTTAGCATAGGCATGTGGAGGCGGGGATTTGGGTTAGCACTGTGGCGATTGCGGCTTCTGAGAGAGCTGAAGACCATATTGCAGCCTTCAATAGTGCATCGATGCTTGATTTTCAGGTGCACAGCATTGTAGTGGATTTTAAGAGTACCTTTGTCATAGAAAGTTTTGCCACATGCATTGCAAAACACTCTGCCTTTCCTGGAGGCTGACCCCATTCTCCTCATTCTGTGAATTCGGAATGAGCTTTTTGTGTGTTCTGTTTTCGATAAATCATTGACTGGTGTAGGCGTTTGAACAGGAGAGACACAGGCTGGCTCAGTTTTGGGCTCCACATTTGTAATGCTGGTCAAAGCATTCCTGCTGGATGCTTGCTCGTTCTTGAAAGGTGTAGGGGAAACTTCAGATTCACTGCTCTCATTATATTCATTTTGGGTTGTAAGGCTTGGTTCACGGAGTCTCATTGCTGGCTGTTCCAGCAGGAGGCCATTTGGAGGCAGCCCCAGCAGTGGAGCAGAGACTGGATTTATATACTGGAATGGAAGCAGGAATGCAAGGCTATTTGGGATGTTTTCGAAATGATGAATGCTGGAAGGGTTGCTATTCTCCAGGTGAGCAAGGAGACTTGGGCTCCTGGTGCGATTATTGCTTTCAATAAAAGTCCTTATATCTGAATCTGTCTTTGAAGATGGCACAGCCACAGCCTGCCCTTCTTTTTCTTGAATTGCCATCAGCTCCACGATAGATTTCGTTTCTCCAAATCTCAGGAACTGCTGAAGGGTAATGATCTCTTCTTCCCTGGACATGATGGCCCAGCGGTCCAGCACCTTGCCTGCAGCATCCTAGAGGCCATATCAAAGAAACAACAAAGACAAACACAAAGAAAAAACTTATTGATTCTGCATAATTATTGAAGAAGGTGCTCTGCTGCCTGAACATGAAACACTAAGCTCAAAAAACAAGATGCAAACGGTGTTAATAGAACTTGACCAAAAATTACAAAATTTCCATCCATGCAAATACTGTAACTAGTGTCACAGTTAGAAAACTGCATTGAGTTTAGTAATGCCTACACAAAATGTAGACCTCAGGACTCTGTGACCTAAAATGCTTTCAGTACTTTTATTTTAACAACAGTGATCTATGTAGAATGCTCTCGTTTTGAATACATTAGTAAAACTTGAACTGTTGCTGTGCAAACCACTGTAAAATACAACAAAGTGTACCTTACTCACTATTAAATGGTAACACTGTTAGAAAGAGCTAAATAAATGCATTTGATAGATTTGCTCCTTAAATACAAGCAGACATAAGACTGAAGTAATTTATAGGCCATTTCACAGGAAACTTTGATGCAAGGCAAAATGTCTTTAAAATAGCACATAACACTTGTATCTTAAACCCTTTTTTCCTGGACAATTACTGGCAATTGATTGTAAGCTTGCAATCTAGGCATGGTTTAGACTTTAGAGATTACTTTTTCGTAGCCTTGTTATAAATGACAGTTAAAAATATGTAAAAAGTAAGGATCTGATGGATGTAGATAGCATAAATGTGTAAAAATGTTGTCTCTTAACATTGCCTTCTGATAGCAAGGGAAAAATCCAGAGAGAATACACATCAGTAATCACTAGACTATCTGTTGTTAAATATACATTAAAAAGCATTTCACACTTTCATTTTTGCTAGTAAGCATGAGATTTGCCTGAAGGTAGGACTTAAAAATTCTGCCATGTAATGTCAGGCAATCCATTCCAGCATGTATTGATAAAAACATATTAAAATACTTATATAATGAATACGTCATTTTATTGGCATCTTTCCTTTTGGGCAAATGCTGGACAACACTAGCACAGCAACTATAACCAACCAGAAATGTTGAAGGCCATCAAACCAGAATTATTCCAGTGCTTCCTCATGCATTAAACAGTTTGAAAGCCTTGCAAGGTACACTACCATACTGTCTCTGATATTTTTACATCTTGAGTCTCAGGTTCAGAACTTTACCTGAAGACTTTGGACTACAAACTATTGCAAAAACCTTGTCAATCAAATTCTTGTTTGATTATGAAACCTGAAAATACCTTTCTTCCCCTCTGGCCCCTTTATGCTCTGGATTTATTTTCCTATTTCTTATATTAATTAATTATTTTTGGTCTTCAGAGGATTATTATCTTCCCTCACATTTCCTAGACTACTGAAAAATACAATTTTGCAATGCCAAACACTAAAGCATGTATTAAATTGATTAAAGCTGGTTTTATTATTTCAGTTCTGACATGTTCAGTTCTCCTCTCAGGGTGTAAAGTTAATGCCGAAGGTTAATGCCATGTGTGTTTCAGTACCTTAGATATAGCTACAAAATCTTTAGAAATGCTCCACACATGAACATTTACAATCAAACCCTGAAAGACAGAAATCCTAAACAGCAATTAACTTGGAAAATCTTACCCAGCTGACCCAGATTGAAAGCCTCAAACCCATCTATGTGTAGAAAATGTTCAGTATGTATTTACACAGTGAGGAACAAAGCATCATGATGCAGATGCTGGTTTTGGTTTGCAGCATTAGTCAGGAAGTGTCCCCACCTTTGAACACCCATAAGCACTGTGGACATCTCTGATTTCTATGTCCTTACAGTTCTTGATGGGGCAGTATTTTACAGGCAGTCAGTACTATCTAACAGAAATCATCCGGAACATCAAAATTCCCTCCCAACAAGAAAAATAAGTGAAATAAAACAAAACCTAAATGGGATGAAGAGTGGGAGGAAAAAAACCACCAATGCCATAAAAAGAAATTAAAGGGCAGGTTCATCTTTTAAAGCTCTTGGATTATATTTGGTTTTTCCATCCAACTAACTTTAGCTACTCTCTCCTTGTGTAAGATCTAAAGTTTCTGATATCTACTTCAACAACTTCCAAGCCAACCACAGGAGTTCTGCATATGAGTAAATCCTACATGGAGCTGCAAAAACAGGCTTGATTCAGATTTTGATCTCCAGGCCTTTGCTGTTACATCTGACCTGATCTGTATGCACACATTTCCCATCCCAAATCACAAATATTAATTCCTTCTATATGTAACTCCCATGGTTTAAAGATGGAAATAATATTGTCTAATTTACACTGCTTACATGTATTGAATTAGGATTCCTGTCTGCAGCCAGCTGCAGGCTGCTTTGTAATGTACTACTGCTACATTTTATTTTATTTTTGTTTTAATTTGTAAATCACTCACAGGCTTATGTAACGGATGCTTTACAAAAATGGATATGTGAGTAAATAATCGCAACTAGCATAACAATAACTCATGAGAGTTATTCATGAGAATAGTAGGCACAGATCCTGTAACAGACTCCCATATGTAAGGAGAAGGCAGTGTCACATAGTCCCTCACCTGATGGCAGCACAGCCAGTTCTCTGCATGCACAGAACAGGCAGGCAAGCGTCTAAATGCAGGGGTTCCCTGTGTGCTTCAAGGGAATTTTTCCACATCTTAACTGAACGAAGCTGGCACTTAGCTACATGAGCTTCCTCTTGATGAAACACCACCACCCTTTGTTTCATTTAATTTAAGAATTTACAATGAGGAGCACCAGATCTTCAGCAGCTGCTAAGTCCCACTGATCAGAGAAACTGGTAGTCAAGGGTGTGACAGTCATGGGATTACCCCCACTGTCACTGAAAACAGGGAATCAGACAGTTGCTCTTAAATAATCCTTGTCTACTCCTACTAGTTTTATCTTGTTAATTTTCAGCAAGAAGTTGTTTGTCTCTTTTCACCCAGCAAAAGTAAAGAGAAATTGCACAGATGCCTATATTCCATAAAACCCTCACTGCTTATGGATACTGTCTAGCATATGCTTCAATATTTACACAGTGAAAGCTTTCCATAAATCATTGTAAGTATGTATTATGCAAAAGTAGATAAAGAGAGAATAGGAATGTCATTTTTTGATAAAACTTAAAATTAACAAAAAATCAAACCATTATCCCATTTGAATTTAGCTATAACTAGCTAGGGATCTTTCTGTATATGGTAATACTTGATTAAAGGTTCAAGTCCTTTCTTATGTGTAATCGATTTCTTGTTTCTTACAATCTCTCATGCTAAATTTTCTCCCCAAAGCCATTAAAGCATATCAACATTTAAATACTTCATGACAAAAGGTTCCAATTTATATTACTTTTTTCTGCTCACAACTGATTAAGCCAAGCCTCCTGTGACAATGTGTACAAGGAAGTCAGTGAGTACAGAGATACCATTGCATGCATACAGCTCTAAGCCAGGCAGTAGACAAGTATGCCAAATCTGTACAGCAAACACTGATGCTCTTTTTTGTTTGTCCATATGGCCACACTTTTATTTTTAATTTAATTTATTTTGTTTTGTTTTGTTTATTAAGTTTTATTTTACTGTGTGGATCTCTCTCTCTCACACACAATTTCAGATGGAGAAAATATTTTAGTCTTTAAACTATATTAAATTGACCTCCAAGGATACAAGATATAAGCCTGAACCTTTTTCTAACTCTAAGCACACACTCAAGTCTATTATTTGAATAGATACAGACCCACATACACACATACTACATTAGATCTGTGAAGTAATGTCGTCATGGTTAATCACCCTGAACCTGCCTCCTGATTTTTGCTGACCGTAAGTTAGGAAGAGAGGTGTGCCAGGATATATTAGGGTACATCTTGTCTTAAACTTCTGGGTCAAGAAGAACATGTGGTGGTATCAAGACAATTATCCTGGATGACACCAACAGTCTACAACAGAAGATGGGCACAAAGATCACTCTAATTTTTAGAACCTTAACTAGGGAGGATTGCGAAGGTGTTTTCATTTCCTGAAGGCCTTTAGCCTTTAAAGCTTTCAATTCAGCTTTAAAACCTTCCAATTTAAAAATAAGAAAATAAGGGCAGTATACACAAGCATACACTATAAACATGCACTGTAAACCTTGAACTTTTGTTATCAACTGTTATGTTGTTTTAAACTCTCATTTTGTGTGAGAAGCTCCTTTGACTCCTGTGACATGCAGATAATTTTATATGTCTACACACATAAAGACACATTTTTGTACATACACAACACAGACTTCTTGGAGTTCTATTCTCTTACTGATTTGCTTCGTGGAATAGGAAAAAAGTATATATACACCTGTCTGGATACACAGTGAGAGATGACTATACAAGGCTGAGATTAATAGGTTAAAAAATATTTAGATTGCTTCTAAAACTAGCATTATGTTCTGGGAAGCACTTAAGGATTATTTTCAGGCACTTCTGTGACAAGCTCTGAGAGCAACTCAAAGTTATACAGAAAAATCATTGCCAGGCTTCATTTTCATTTCAGAAACAAAATCATTGCCTACATTTTAGTAAGTTTGCATACACACCCTAAACTGTGGCTTTTAATGCACATCAGTGAAGTTTCCATGTTACAAAATATTGCATAGATACATGTTTGATTAAATAATTAGGCAAGCCCAGAGTTTATAATGAATCTTTCTTCTATAAGCCCTTCTTAAAGAGCTATGTATTTTGTAGCTGATCTCAAGGAAACATTTTGAATGCAGCTGTAACAGTTGAAAAGCAGACTGAAATATATTAATTTGGTCATACTATAATTGCACAGGATGGTTTTAATTAGGGTGTAGACAGGAAAAAATCAACATTTGTTTCTAATAAAGAAAAGCCTTCATAATTTCCATGATTTAGGATTTGTTGTTTTTGTTTGGCCAAATTTCCCAGAAGCATCTCTTTGCTTTGCAATTAGATTTCAAGCTGTTACACTATGAGTAGTCCTACTACTCCTGGGGTAAAAGTTACTAAAAGTGTGCAGCAGCACACCAACTCACATTAGTAGAGATGGGACAATGTGCAACATCTCTAACTCATTTTGGCTAACTCCCTCTGATCTCAGTAGGACCAAAGTAAGCCCTCTGTCTAGTTTTCCACAGAAATATACACTCACACATGCAATCAGATGCTCATTTTCCTGATAGGAGTTTTTACTGTGCTGAACCTCACTCACCTTTGGTCCTGTAAGCATAAAGAAAATGTGTGCATACTTGCTCACTGTAATTTTACATGTGCAACTAATATGAGATTTAACACACTCAGTCTGCAAAGAGGTATGGTTGAAATTTTTTCCCCTCAGCTGTCACTTCTCATCCACCTCCCACCAGCCTCCCTTCACCAACGGAAACCATATGAAAAAATGCATGTTTAAGTGTCAGCAGTCCTTTCCTTGAGTTATACTGCTGCAGCAGGAGCAAACCGTGCAGCACTACTGAGCTCTCAGTCAATAATGGAAATCTTTATCTTTTGACTTCAGTGCAGCTTCCATTCTGCTAGAACTGATAGATACTCTTCCCTTCTGGCACCCCCTTTCTCTTACAAGCTGGACTTGTTTTCTTTGCCCCAAAGACACAGGGTATGCATGAGGATACCTGCATGCTACATGAGAAGAGAAGGTGGCTGTCTCTCCCCAAATTATCACTGAGACTGATATTGGCAGTGTGTATTCATGAAGGAGATTTTATTTATTTACATACATATATACATTTACTTACATATTTTTTACTTCGCTGCCAGGTTTGTAACAGTAGATGTTCTGGCTGCTCTTTAGACGCCACATCTCCTTATGCATTCAGCAGCAAAAAGTTTTGTGTTTTGACCAAAAAGGACCCCCAAAGACCTTTGCAAACTTTACAGACTGATATGGTAGACACTGGGGCAAATCTGGCTGCCCTTTAGATCACTAATAATTGCACCATAAACCTGGAGTAATTCCACAGACCATGCTGGAAAGTAATTTTGACCTAACTTAGCCCTGAAACATGATGTGGAGCCAAGTCTGTGTGAATATATAGTGGGGGCGTACCACCATGGTGGAGCACAGCAGCTGTGTAACAACACACAGGAGCACTGCCTCAACGGTTTTGGAGTGAAAGTGAGGAACACCATGTCCTGCTGAAACTGCAGATGAAACATACGGCAGTGGAATGCAATAACCACAGCGGAAACCTGGCCAGGACACCGCCGTTAACCACCCACACTCTCACTTAATGGCCTTCAGGGTCTTTATTGACCAAAAGTATGCAGGTCTTCTGTTTCACATCTTATCCCAAAGATGTATGCCAGGATCACAGACCCCTCCCTGCATAAGCAACCTGCTGGGGTGCTTGTTCTGGACTAAGCTGCATGATGTGGTATGAAAATAATGGATCCTGAGCGCATAATGTTTTTTGGGGACTGAACTTCCTCATAGTGTGTCCCAACTGCAGCATGCCTTTTCATTTTTCAGGGTCATCAACCTTAAAATGCACTTGAAAGCATTGCCCTGAAAAATGATGACAGTCTGTCATATGCCAGCTATAAAGCATCCATGTGGATTTGAGCTAATGTCTCATACTGATTTCAGAAAAGAAACAGTAAATTGTCTCTTTCCCCTCTTCATGAATGTGTATTCACCTCTGCAACTCCAGTGAAACTATTAGGATGCAAGGGCACTAGTTTTAAATGCTTTGTCTGATTTTTTTAACATATTGTTTGACTTTTGATAAAATATTCACTTTGTTATGGAATGCTCTTGATTATGGACCAGATAAGAATGTATAATTCACAAGACAGTGACTTTTTTTTCCTGACTAACACTTCATACAGTATTTTTATTTTTAAAATTATAATAGATCACTGTGGGGTTACAATGTATTTAATCACAACAGCTTGAGTTTTTTAATCATAGCAACTACATCAAGTTTTTTATATTTGGGTGCCAGACAAGTTTTTTTCACAGCAGATATCTGTCCATACTTAGAGGAAAAGAATCTAAGTACAACCAGAGTCTGATACTCTTCTTGCATTTACTAGTTTTCACAGTGGTATAACTGCTATGGTTTAACCCCAGCTGGCAACAGCACCACAGAGCTGCTCATCACTTCACCCTCTGTCCCCAGTGGGGAGGAAAATTGGAGAGAAAAGGTAAACCTCCTGGGCTGAGACAAGACGAGTTTCATAATTGAAACAAAATCAAATATACTACTATGATGGGTAATGAAAAGGAGAGAGGAATAAAACCCACGAGAAAGAGTGATGCACAATACAACTTTTCACCACCTGCTGACTAATACCCAGACTGTCCCCCAGCCCTGTTTGACCTCTTCTAGCCAACTCGCCCCAGTTTATATACTGGGCATGATGTTCTAGGGTATGGAGTATACCTGTGGGCAGCTCAGTCCACCTGTTCTGCCGTGCTCCCTCACAGTTTCTTGTGCCCCTGGTTGCTGGCAGTACATGAGACACTGAGAAAGTCCTAGGTTTAGGGTAAGCACTACTTAGCAACAACTAGAAATCAGTGTATTATTGCCAGGATTCTCATGCTAAATCCAAAACACAGCACTGCACCTGCTACTAAAGAAGACCATTAAGTCTATGCCAGCCAAAGCCAGCACAAAGTACTATGATGTCCAATGGAACTTGCTCTGATTTACAACTGTTATGTGGGTGACAACTATTAGGCAAAATATACCACTAATTGATGACAGCAGAAATCCTGATAGCATGGATACAAATTGACTCTTTAAGCTTTGAGATCCAAAGTAATTTTTTAGCAGTTCTCCTTATCTTGTTTATTTTGAAATACTAGTGCCAAGTATTTACTTACTTTAGTTCCCAAGTGTTTTGCCCTTCTCACCCCAAGAACTGAACAAATTTTCAAATGTAAACATTTATTCCCTTTACCATTCATTCTGGTTGAGACATCCAAAGGAATTTTTGAAATGAGGAGTTAACGTGAGGTGAACATATTCTTTTTGGTATCTGCTGACAAAAATATTTTTAATGCACACTAAAGGGAAGGCATTTGTTCTCAACATTCCTGAAATGGTAGACTATCAAAACTTTATTGAAATTGTTTATTCAAATTTCTTAAACAGCTTTGAAATCCACCCTTGGACCCCAAGAAGAGAGGAATATTTTGACACCTTTCCTTCTCTACAGCCTGGAAAGTGGAAAATTCATTGAAGTAATTAAAAGAAGCTTTGCCACTAATTTGTGGCAAGTAACAGCATGTTTGTCCTTAGGCCAACATGGCTACTAGACGCAATCAAATCACCAAGCACATGGTGTATGAGTGTAAAATTTAAAGTGCATGAGGTGCCACAGGCGCTGTTAAGATAGTGTGTAAACAGAGACATGAACATAATAAGCCACTGAAATAATTTTAGCTATAAAATTACTTTAAAACACAGTTTTGCATGTAAGTGGGTTGGAAATACACATCATGCATAACAATAGCAATGACTGATTTTCATTCTCATTTTCACCAATTTTTGCATAAATATTGGCCCATTTTGGTATAGTGATGCCTTAAAACAGGGTACCTGAAGCAGAAGCCAAGACAAAATTAGGAGTATAAAAAGTGGACGAATTTATCAAGGCCTTCAAGGTACATTCAGGTAAGTGAAGGCCCCCTCAAGGGACTACACCCAAAATGGACACATGAGCCTTTCATCTTCAATAAGTTCTGTCCTATTAATATATTGGCCCCTAATTCTCCAATCACACCCTTAGGCGATGGTGTTAACCACCCCAGGCCCACTCACCCCATTTCACTGTTTACATATTTTTGGGCTCTAGGCCAATGAATGTGTCCTCAGATTTTCTATTCAGAGGGATTGTTTTGGCTAAAGGTGCTGGGAATAGACGTTTTTAGTGCTTTATAGGAAGCACAGAATTACACCAAGTTACAGATACATGAAGAGTAAAAAACTAGAAATTATTAAGGCATCAATAGTATGTAAAAAAATTTGCCTTGATACTATCAGTGACCAAAAATCACTTATGTTTTTACTTTTTGCTGTTAGTGTTGCAAAACTCACTGAGAAGTAAAGTTATGTTTCTGGTTTCCCATGTTCTGGCAGTCTTTCAGTAAGTGTAGTAAGCTCTTTCTGAGCCTCAGTTTCACCAACACTGAAAAACTGACACATAATTTTTATGAGAAACAGGAAATATTCACAAAGAGCACTGATGAGGTATTGTATTTGCAATACACACAGCCACAAGAGACACCCAGACTCTTCAGCCAAGATCTTTCCCAATGCACTGTATGATAATATAAACAAATCATGTCTGATATCCCTGCTCTACTAACATGGACTGCACCAAACACAGGGCAAGACATCTAACAGTCAAGTCAAATGGTCCTTTCCTCACTTTAAATTTAAACTGACTAAAGCCCTAACCCTAACTGGAAAATGTAACCAACAAAAGCTGAGTCTTTCTGGGCTTGTAAGTAAAACTTCCAACTAAATTAGTAAGGAATTTGTCTAACTGGGGGCATTGTAAGGAATTGAGAAGTTGCCCAAGGACATAAATACTGGAATGAAAGTGCCAATGAGTTACACTCATAAGCTGGATTTCATTACATACTTGGTTTTCTGATTGAACCCAAATTGTGTCTCAATAAGGGGATTCAGCTGTACTATATGCAGGATATATGAATGGCAGCAGAATCAGGAGATTGATTTCCATCTTTACTATTCATTAGGGGACTATACATTATTACTTGCAATATATACTCCAAGATCTTAATGAGGCTTTTTTTCTTTTATTGCTTACTGAAAAAATTTACACCAATAAAACACAGGTCTGTCACAGGTAGCAGTATGATGAAAAAGGGAGACAGTAGGGTGCAGAAGTGACACCAAAAAG
The DNA here is from genome assembly GCF_008360975.1 of Lichenostomus cassidix. Lineage (NCBI taxonomy): Eukaryota > Metazoa > Chordata > Aves > Passeriformes > Meliphagidae > Lichenostomus > Lichenostomus cassidix. The sequence continues at coordinate 43,031,503 of NC_139511.1, read as the reverse complement.
GCAAAGGTCATTGGAATATAAAAGGGCATGAAGAGAGCTATCAGTTTGAACCTATTAGAGGCACTGAAATGCAAGAGAAAGTGGGGAATTATATTACAGTGTACAAAGTAATAATAACTGTGCCTTCATGTCTTAATACCCTCTTGTCCCAGCAGTCCTGACTTTCTAGGCAGCCCACTTCTCCACATTAACAGTAGTCATTTGGAGAGCAGCAAACGTGCCATTAGAAGCACTTTTACAAGTGTATATTCATCCACCAATTAGCTTAATGTGGCTGCTTTCTGCATATTTTCTATCCAGGCTTGCACAAATCTTATTAATATTTCCCCCTAGCGCTTTGACAGATTACCTTGTCATTATGCATCCTGGAGCCTTTTAAACAATATGGGTAAACTACTGTTTGCGAGGTTAATGACAATTATCCCCTAATTACTGCATAAGTCACTCAGTCCACTTTATCTCATAGGCAGGGTTCTGCTCTGTGTATCTGCCATTGTGTCACTGTAAATGAATCTTGTATAGCTATGTTTATCTGTCGTTGCCTTGTAAATTACACTGACAGAAGAATGAACAAATTACTGTGTATCATCACTTAAATACAGCTTCTGATAAAAAAAATGTCCCACAAGCACAGCACTTGAGTTTTACCCTGATCACAATTAGTAAACACATATTGAATGTTTTGGGAGATATATTTAGACGTGGATGGGACATTGTGGTGGAAGAAGGTTCTGAAGTGGTAAGTCTAGTAGTAATTCAATTATTACCTCCTGAGAACTCTTCTGTTAATTTAACAGTTGATAGATGAGCCAATGATATTTTCCAAACAATCTCGAATTCAGGGCTATGCCAAATTCCACAATTTCTATTTCTATTGTTTCTGACCACAGCCAAACAGGATATTTTTTTAGCTGAAAAATTCAAACAAATTTGGAAGAGAAGTAGCATTCATAAAACCACGAGCAATGCTAATTTAACACATGCACTTCAGAACAATACCTGGATGAGGAGAGGAACGGAGAATTCGCAAAACCAGCTCCCTGGTATATTCAGTTTTCTGAGGCAACTATTTCACATTTAAGAGTACCCTTTTGGTAGGATATCACTGTGACAGATATGTTTTGCTTTGAGAAAGAATATTGACTTGTTATGTCCTGGATTCCTTCTTTCACCAAGATACCTCAATGTCTTCAACCAAAATTTCTGAGCCAGTGCTCAGAGACAAAATTAGCCTATGGTAAAGAACATTAAAACAACAGCTGCTTTTAAAAATAATACTTCTTCCTATACTGGTCTTGGGGAGGTAACCAATCCATAGTGCTAGGAGCCACAGTCCTTTGTAAACAATACAACAAAAACAGTGCATTTCCAGTGTGTCTTGGGATGGTCCCTTCTTGAGTGAGAGAAAGCCTTTTAGTACTGGTTTTGTATTGCTGGCAAACAAGGTAATTGCCCAGTGTTAGTAATGAGGTTACACAGTAATAAATTTAATAATATTTGAGTATATACTTTATGCAAATCTGAAATACAATAGGTGATATATACATTGATATCATAATGCTACATAGTTACATATTTAAAATTTATATGATTTCCTCCTATATTTTGTACATCACCTCATTTAGTAAACCTTCTCTTTCTATACATGTACTAAAAATATGTTCAGCACCAGCTGCTGACTGATGTGGTAAAAAAAAATCTCAAGTAAGGAAGACAACATGCAAATTGGAGCAGAATTATGATTCCTGAACGGTAGCAATATAAGACAGTTTAAACTGCTGTACAAGAAAAAGGAAATGTCAGAACTCTCTAAAATACGGTGATTATTTATGGCAATTCAGGAGGTTAGAACAATACTAAGAGCATTTTTATCAATGTAAAGTATAAATTTCTTTTGTTGGGTTATGATAGTGTCACATCTAGAAAGAATGGACAGACTGAAATGTAGCAAAATTACTGATATTACTGAAAATAACAGTGGTTTGAATGGAACATAGATGAGGGCAGCACCTCTGACCATGCTCTCAGTATAACTTGGAAGAAAAAGCTGTAGTGAAATGGTAAGAAAATGTAACAGCCATCACTGCCAGGGATAACTGAAAAGACTGATCGATTTTGAGTAAGCACTACCTCAAGGGTTTTGGTCCCACTAGGATTGATCTTTGTGTCTGTCCTGTGCTCAGTCAATGCAACTTTCAGCAGGGTATCCACTGCAGAAATAAATGGAAGTGCCGCAGTAACCCTCCACCCTCTCTCTTAAGTATATTATTTTCTCTCTATGCTGCAGGAAAAAGAAACCAATAATGTCGTAGATGGTAAAGTGCAACAGATGGTTCAAAAAGTTTAAGGACACTGAATGCTGTTATTTTCATGTACAATATTATTTGGAAAAAACATTTCAAAATTATTAATATTTCTCTTTGAATTTTAAGCCTCTTTGACCTCTGACCTTTGCTAATAGCAGAGAAATTGTCAAAAACATTACTGCAATTCAAAAAGATTACATCAGTTGGCTTCTTTTGATCAACTACATGGCTTACCTTGTCATAAAATGAAATTAATTATACATATAGACAGTATGGATTGAACAGAAGAATAAGCAAGAGAATGCTAAATGTTGGAGATTAACAAGTGGCATTCGCTGGCCTAACCCTTTACCCATGTAAAACTTCTTTTTTTCAAAACCTAATGGAAATTCTGATTGAGTAAAGTCTTCCGACTTGAGCCATGCTGAGGCCTGTGCCACCCTTCTCATCCTTCCATTCAAAGGGCCAGGTAGCATACAACGGACACAAGCACAGAAGTAACCTTGGTTCTTCTGCAAAATTTTTTTTTTATTATTTTAAGTGAATTTGCAGTTCCAGATTTGCTATTTGAACTACAGGTGCAAATAACCTAAATGGCTGGAAAATCAAACTGAGCAATTGAACCATACCTATACTTAGTGTTTAAGAAGGATCTAAAATATCAAACAGCGATATCATAAACTACAAACCTTTTTCACCTGAAAAAACCCCCAATATTTTTACATTTTTAGCGCCTTGTTGTAGATAATCTCAGAGAAAGAGTGGAGGTGGATATCCTCAAGGATACTGATGCTTTAATCCTAGACTCATCAGCTACATCTTGTGTATTCTGGACAAATCATGGTCTTTCCAGATCCATATCTGAGATCCTTGTTTTTAAAATGGAAATAGACAACATTTTCCCTTACTTTGTAATAGTAACGTGAAACATGCCACAGACTTTGAAAGGCTGAAGTCCAGGGAGCGCTACTCTATGACTCTATATATAATACAGAATTCCATCCTTTCTGACCATCCTGATCTCCTCTTATGACCAGCTGACCTGCCTGGTGCATGAGGGGAAGGTTGTGGATGTTGTCTGCCTGGACTTCAGCAAAGCCTTTGATACTGTGTCCCACAGCACTCTCCTGGAGGAGCTGGCAGCCCACAGCTTGGACAGGTGCACCTTTCTCTGGGTTAACAACTGTCTGCATGGCCAGGCCCAGAGAGTGGTGGTGAATGGTACTCATCCAGCTGGTGGCCAGTCCCTAGTGGTGCCCCACAGGGATCAGTGCTGGGGCCAGTCCTGTTTAAAGTCTTTACTGATGATCTGGATGATGGGATTGATGCTACCATTAGCAAATTTGCAGATGCCACCAAGCTGGGTGCAAGTGTTGATCCGCTGGAGGGTAGGAGAGCCCTGCAGAGGGATCTGGACAGGCTGGATTGATGGACTGAGACCAAAAACAGGATGTTCAACAAGGCCAAATACTGAGTCCTACACTTTGGGCACAACAATCCCCTGCAGTGCTACAGGCTGGGGCAGAGTGGCTGGACAGTGGCCTGGCAGAAAATGACCTGGGGGTGCTGGTGACAGCAGCTGAAAATGAGCCAGGGTGTGCCCAGATGGCCAAGAAGGCCAGTGGCATCCTGGCCTGTATCAGCAATAATATGGTCAGCTGGACTAGGAAAGGGATTGTCCCCCTGTCCTTGACACTGGGGAGGCCACATCTCCAATCCTGTGTTCAGTTTTGGGGCCCTCACGACGGGAAAGACATTGAGGTGCTGGAGAATGTCCAGAGAAGAAGAGCAACAGAGTTGGTGAAGAGTCTGGGATCCCCTGCTCTGAGACATGTCTGAGGGAGCTTGGGTTGTTTAGCCTGGAGAAGAGGAGGCTCAGGGAAGACCTCATCACTCTCCATAACTGGTTGTAGGCAACTTGGGCTCCATCTCTTCTCCCAGCCAGCTAGTGACAGGACAAGAGGTCATAGACTCAAGCTGCACTAGGAAAGGTTCAGGTGGACAACATGAGATATTTCTTCACTGAAAGAGGTGTCAGGCATTGGAATGGTCAGGAAGGAGGAAGAGTCACCATCCCTGGCAGTGTTCAAGATATAACTGGATCTGGCAGTTGGTGTCATGGTTAACAAGGGGGTTAACAAGGGGGTGGTGATGAGTCAAAGGATGGACTTCATGATCTCAGAGGTCTTTTCCAACCTAATTGATTCTGTGATTCTATGGTTCAAGGTAACCTCAGATAAACAGTGACCTGCCTTTATGAATATTCAAACAACTTTGCCCTACAGAAAGGTTTTAAGTGAACTGAGCTACAGAAGAATTGAAAAGACAGATTTCAAAAGTGCCTATCTAGAGAATTTCAGTAACATTCACACTCCTTTTTTTCAGTGGAGGACACTGGAACAAGGCTGGAAGGATTCACTTCTATGACTGTGGGACATGTTAGCTACCACCAGTCAATGAACACCTTTTCTAGTTCACCTTCTCAGAGAACGACCTTTATTACACTACACTGTGATTGTTTTATTCATGCTTATTATGTTCAGAGCTTCCCAAGTGAAATAATTCTCAAATAAAAATACCAATCCCTCTTCCCCAAATGGACACCAATGAACTGTCATTAGATTACTTCTAGCGCAGCAAATTCTGAAGGAAATAACAGTGCTCATACTTACAAGTTTCTTTTGATAACTTTTAAAGCTGCCCTCTTACCCAAGGGGACAGACTCTGTCTAACACAGATGAGACTCCCCTGAACACAAATATTTGTTGCAAAGCAAATAAAAAGAATTATTTTCATAAAAAGAGAGCAGTAAGAATAGCTTGGCAAAATGCGAGCAAAAAGTTACTTTTAATGTCTTTGGCACATCTCCAGCTCTTAGAAACGGCATCCAAAGTTGGTCCAAGTGTGGCTGATAAAGCAGGCTTAGAGTTGCCTTTCAACTCTCACTTTTTAATAATAAAAAATCAATATATGGAGGATTACAACCTCTTGGTTTTGGTTTTTTATATCAAAAACAAAAGATGACAAGGTTATGGTGGTGTATGAAATCCAGGCCACAGCCATGATGATGCAAATATTTTATACCCTGTTTCTTTACTGCACTCTACTGCAAGACTGAAATATATTATTGAAATAAAATGGATTCTCTTATATATATATATATAAATATATATATCTCAATTATTTGCAAACACAATCCTGGATATGCAGTCTGAAATTAAAAAAATTAACAGATTCTACTTCAGATCTGAAATGTACATTTTAAAATAAAAAAAGGAGTACTCTATTTAGCAACATGCAAACAACTGTAACACTCATATGGAGCTAAATTCATTGTAAATTACACTACAGAGTGAAGATAAAGTATCATGGTGTACAAAAGAACCAAGCAAATCTCTCAGCAATCACAGACTCCCTCAGCTGTTCCTCAGTGATGACAACATTTGAAATGAAATAGTTTAAACAGTTTTGTGAAGGATATAAGACTCTCTAGTTCATTGTTCACAGGCAGACCAACTGAGCTTGTCTCAAGCATGATCATAACACAGAAAACCTTGTCTATTCAGGCCATATTCCTGCAATCTTTTAGAAAGGCAAATGGAAAGTGAAGACTACAAGCCAATGTCAATTTTGCCCACACAAGACAATAAGGGATTTGTCTAGAGGGATTTGTAAAACTCACAGTAAACAGTTATAATTCATAACCATTTTAAAGCATACCTGCTTTAAATGCACTCATCTTAGCAAGAAACGATCCCTGCCAAGTCATTAGAAATGCAACATAGTATTGTTAGATGATCAGCTCCTGGAATTGTTTTCTCAATTTTTTTCTTAGGTGAACTACAGAGTAATTAATTCAATTTGGTGAAGCTAAACAAGCAAGGTTACCTATAACATGGTTGTCTCAAACCACATGAGTTTGAAGAAGGGGACTACACCTTCAAAAATCCATTAATCAAATCAAATTACTGTGCAGGATTCACCATAGGCACATCACAGCAGTGTGAGGCTGTTTAGACAATTACATAGTGGTACACTCATAGCAGCAAGGACACAGCAAACAGCAGCAGCAGTAAGCCAGAACATGCAGAAATGCAGTGGCTTACACTTGTCCTTTCACTGATCTGAGGAAGTGAAAAGCATTGAATTTACACTCACACAAAGAAGTGTAAACAGAACTTACGTAGTGCAGAACTTATGAAAAACCTTTAACACAAGATATAGTCAATCCAAGTTAAAGTCAGGCTTTGTTTTTCCTTAAGTTAGGAAATAAACTAATTCCTTAAGTTAGAAAATTATTAGAAAATAACATAGGCAGACATGCGCAGACACATTAAGCGCTGTTTTCACAGCAATGGGACAGGTGGGGTTTGGAAAGAAGCAGTAAAAAGCTGTATGTGACAATCTGGAGAGAGGATAAAGCAATAGCAAACTCCCTCTGCAATCAGTTATGCACCTCTTTTTCCTATTTTTCAGCCAGAGCAGCAAGAGCTGTGGCTGAAGAACACCCACCTATAGTATAACCATCCATAAGTGAACCAGATTGGGCTGATGCCAGAACAGTAAAAGCAGCACTCTCTCAGTATTTTTTAAGCACTTTGTATTGTACAGAGCCCTTTAAGGAAGATTGATTTCCATAGAGCCTCAATTCCATATCAAGATTCTGATGATGCCATAAACCACAAGAGTTTCTCCACTCAAAATGCTGCAGTGGAATTTCAGACTCACCACAAGAAACCCACGTATTAGCCAGGACTTCAGGAATACAGGCATGTACTGCAAGGCATAGTGTTATGTCAGCCACAGAATTGAAGAGCATTAAACTCAGACAACAGTGTCTAGCTTTAAAATAATTGTACACATATATGCATGTACGCACATTTCATGCATTTTGCCTACATTTTCTAGAGAACACTACCTATTTAAAATTTTTGGATCATCACATCTTCTTTACTGCCCAGGTAAAAGTTCTCTAGTCAAATAATGTGAGGCAGATTTCCCTGAAAGGATTGTAATTTTTTCTGGGAATTTATTATATCTGGATGTTTTGGTGTTTGTTTGTGGAGTATGGAGTGGCTTCTCACAGTTCTCTTCCATAATTTAATTTATCTGGTTTGCATTTAGTCTTGTAATTTGACTGCTATTATACTTGAAGTGGAGTAAAAAAAAAAAAAGTCCTTCTCCTGTCCTGTGCCATGCAGGGCTTTGAAACAAGACAGAAATAATTGTCAAAAGAAGGAAGAGGGAAGGGGGGATGAGATATTACGCCATGTTTAAGATAAACTTAAAATACAAGAGTCACGATTGAGGTAATGTATTTTAAAATTAATTAGTGTCAGTATGGTATTATCACAAGAAGAACCAGTTTCATTTGGACTATGAGCACAGAACTCACAACACTTGAACAGACACCACAGAACTCACACAGTAATGACTCCTTCCACTACACCCAATCAACATATAAAAGCTGTTGTCTTAGTTTTCAAAATATACTTTTCAAAGCTGGTGATGAAGCCTTGGTGACGCACAGCTCAGCATAAGTACGTAAGTGTCCCTTGAACCTCAGGTGTAGCTGCTTGTCAGGAATGCAGATGCTGGTGACATCTGCCTCACTGGGGACTGAGCGCTCCACTGATTCAATAAGGCTACACAAGTGCAACAGGCCTTGATGTCAGTTACATGGTATTACATACCTACCATGTCAGTGGTTCTCAGCCTCCCTGGGAATTTATTCAGATATAAGTGTATTCAGCCCATAACAATGTCTTCTACCTGCCAGAGTGCTAGAAATATTCCCACCTTTTATGAATCTACAGTGCATGACTGCTGGTATTTTATGTGTTGGGAAGGGGAGGGACAGAAAGAAGAGAGAAAAGGAAAGAAAAAGAGAAGGGGAAAGGATGGAGAGAGGGAATGGAGGAAGAAAAAGAGAACCAGGGAGAATTAGAGTGAAAAGGAGAGAAAGAGGAGAGGGAGAGGACAGGACACTTTTCTAAAATTTCTGTTTCATCTCCATTTTATCTATTTCTCTAAGAATAAATCTACTTACATATCTAACAACATTTGTCCAAACACTGTTTCAAAAGTGCTGGAAGCATAGAAACCAAATTACTTAAACCACTGTGCTTAATCCATCCACAACCTTTCCTCTTTTATTTAAAAGAGAGCATATTAAAAATTCCAAATTTCAAAAATTTAAATTTCCGGTGCATTATACAAGCATCCAGTGCAACTACCTGCTGATGTAAAACTGCACATTTGCTTATGCAGCTGTGACCTAAATCAGTTAATTTTCAATTGAGACATAAAATACAAACAACGGTTAGGAAAGACATGAATGCTGGGGTCAGATTTGATTTCTGTACACTTTGCATACTGGGGCTGGACATCAAGAGAAAAAATGGTATAGGCATTAGTGGCTTACAATGTCCTTTACCCACTATTCACTGATAAATTAATACATCTGTGGGTTTCATTCTGATATTGTCAGTAACAAAGGCTAGCAAAGTATATCATTAAGAGATGTTATCTTTTTTCCTTTTCAACATCACTATATATCTATGATGCAAGATAAAATTAATTTGGAATAAGCTTATCTACCCAAAAATTTACCTTTCATCATTAGCACCCCACCTAGATGCCCAAACTTTACCAGATACTAATACAATGAGGCATCCAAGCATACTGTTTTTGCTGTTATTGTTCACAGTAGGAAGATAAACTAAAAATATGTCTGAATTTTAAGCAATAGCTCTAAAACATTGTCCTTACACAGGCAGTCACCTCAAATCATGCACTAATTAAAAAACAATGCAACTTTTTGCAAATATTTTACAAAAAACTCTGACAAACTTGTACAGTACTTCCAGTATCTATTCAGAGAATTTGGTAGTAGTAGGAATCTGGAATGCTTAGCAATACAGTAGGAATGAAACATCTTGGCATTGGCTCTTGTGCACACACACCGAGACCTAAGTGTGGAAGTACAGTGGTGACCACAAATATCATTACCATTAGAAAGGTTATGTGGCAAGTGACACAGCAGTTAAAAATTTAACATTATGAAAATGAAAGAAAAGGAAAGTAACAATCTACTGTCAAACTGATGCAACATGAAAGAATTTTGTCAGGTTTTTATCAGTTTTACTGATCATAATTTTGAGGCAATAGAAAGGACACACTGCTTTTTTATCATTTACTAGTGACTGGATGTAGCACTATGTAAAGACTACGACAGCATAAGAGCTACAAGTGTGCAGAGGAGAGCAGCAGCAGGAGCTCTCCTTTTCATCAACTGTAAATGGAAAGGGTTTGTAAAGTGTGAGAGTGATTCAACGACATACTCGTGTTAGAAATCTAAAATGGTGAACATGTGGTTTTTGAAAGCACATCTAAAGCTTAAACACATAGGAATACATTTCATATGATGAGTAGGCAGTGGGAACAAGTTTCATATACGCCTACAAAGTAAATTGACCCCTTTTCTCTTCCTTCCCAAGGTGAGATTCCTTTGAAAGTATGAACCTTGACAATATTTCAGTGCTGCACACTAATGATGTATAAGCATTACTTGCACTTTTGTGTGCATGTCAACAGAAAATAAGTACACTATTGCACTTGTATGCTTTTGGTAAATTCCTCCAACTTTTTTTTTCTTGAATTACTTTTTTTCCTTTGCAAACCCTAGGGCAGATCTGGATCTCCTGAACCAATACATTAGTGAAAAGGTTTTGGCCATAATGATGATAAAAGTGAAAACCAGGTAGAAATTTTACCCATGGTTGGTATTTTCCATTGCCTTGATGTTTAATTTTTGATAGCGAGAATTATGACACATGATGGGCAGAAAATAATTTTACTCTCACTGTTTTACCTAAATAATCCAAAACTGGTTGATAAAGAAATTGAAGAAATACGAAGTGTGTAGCACTTTTTAGAATTGTATAAGCTATTATGTATCAGGGTGTATTTTTTTCATAAAGGTATTTTTTCTAAAAAACAACCTCAATTTTTTATTAAATAGTAACTATTTACAGAACCTCAGAATAAATTATTGTAATTTAGCTGAACTGGATAAAATTCCCTTCCCTAGCAACTGTTTGGGGTTTTTTGGTTTTTTTTAAATAATTTAATAACTTGCTTTTTAAGCATGATCTATCTTTTGGTTTAAATAAATAAGCAAGATATGATTTCTTCACAAGTATAAGAAGAAAAGTGAGACTTCAAATATCATGTTAAACACCACCTATTTAATTTACAGCAATGGATTTTGTACTTTGTTCTGTACCTTAATTATTAGGTGTATGCAAATGGAAGAAAAGTTTCAAATAATCTAAATGTGTGTGACTTAAGCCATAGCTGAACCATGTCTCCATATATATTTCTGGGGCAAACCAGTACAATTGTATTCACTGAGGCCATCCATGTGTTTAAATGCATACTGGATTGGACCTTTCAAATCCTTGTTATTGTTTCTTCTGTTATCTGCCTGAACATGAACTTCACCAAATATGCCTAAATGAAATTACTTCCTTTAAGTGGATAACGCAAGTGCCTAAACCTGATATTGGCAGATTGTTCTCCCTACAACAGTTGTTCCTTGCTGTAACTAGGATTCATTTCAAGTATCTGTTTTTTCTGGTAATATATTATTTGTGATGCAAAAGAAATAAAACACTCTACAAACCCCGTAACTGAAACAAAAATTGGTATCAAATGGAATCAGTCATTTATGTGGCAAATGATTTATAGATATATTAGGGAGACATCCAGGATATAGTTCTCTGTGCAGACATAAAACAGAGTTTTATTTAGTATAGCATCTTTCAAACAAGCTGTATCCTAAAATGCTGCACAGACTTATATCCTAGTGTTACACTGATATTGTAAATAACAGCACAGGGAGAAATTAAGAGGCACAGGTAAAAGGAATGTTTTCAACTGAGACCTGAAAAGAAATAGAGATGCCAACAAGGCATAGACTATACCTAATAGCAAAAGCTAGAGAAGAAAAAGAGGATGTATGAGCCATGACAAGCAGCCTTTGGTGGGAGATAGAGGAAATAATTTACTGATGAGCTGGGCCAGCAGAGAGAGGTCTAGGAATACAGAAGTCAAATTTTACCAGCACACATAAAGAACTACAGTCTCTGCTTAAGTAGACAAGACATACATGTGAGCATTCAAGGCCAGAATTTGGCTCTCTCCTCCGAGTTTGCCTTATTCTCTGGTATTGAATGTGAACAATTATGTCATTTTCAAAGGATCTCAAAATATTTTTCCAGTGTAACTGGACTTAAGAATTGACTTTTGTGGATCAATCTGATTGAACAAAAGCATGTTTTACTGTTGTTTTCATTTTGTTAGGTTTGGGCTGGTTTTCATTACGAACAATCACCTAGTCTGTGGTATTTTCTGAAGGGAATGCTAAATGGATAAAAAGGGAAGGTTGGTCAACATGATTGTAGTTTTTCTATGGACGTGTACTAATATAAAAGACATTATACATGCTGGAACAGGTTGGCAGAAAAATCATTTAATAAATGTGGCTGAAAAAGTCCCTGCCCCCAAGTTCAAATACTGTAAAAGATAATTCTTCAGTTACAGTCAGTGTAAGAATAATTCCATCTCACTAAAGTGTCATGGATTCTCACTAAAACCACCTAAATCAGGAAACGAGTAGAAATTAAAGTTCCTAAATTAAATGGAAGCTAACAGAGGCTTAATTAAGTAGATACAGACAAAGCTTTCCTTGGTTTAGGGATTTTTTTATTATGATATTTAATACCACACCCTCCTTAGGTCATAGACAGCAATGCTTTTGAAAGAAATTTCCAGTTATTTCAAGGCTCACAATATGTTGCTATGGTGCATGCTGCCGAAGAGAATAAGCTAATGGGCTCTCTCTTTAATGTGATTAGAGCTATTATTGACATAATGCCAGAAGACGCAAAACCATTAGCATTACACTACAGCTCACTTCAGTCACTACTCAGATTTAGCATTTGATCCACAATTTTAATTTTGCTCTGCTCTATTCAGGGCTGCATTACACAAAATGCATAATTAAAAGCTGATGTGATTCTCTCTACTTCTCAAATTAAAAACATAGCAAACATTTGTAGTTCTAATCCACTAGAAATTAATAAATCAAACATTGTCTTTTATCCTCATTCCTCAGTGCAATTCAGGATTCATGTTGGGAATATTTTACAATGCACCAGAAAACTACACTGAGAGTCACTGCTCAAAAGGAAAGAACAGTGTTTAAAGCCTGTACTATACTGCTGTGAGAACCTGAAGGACAGCACAATACTGTTAGCCTCATGATTACTAAAGTTGTACCAGGAGATGTTTCTCAATGCCATATTCCTATAAATTCTTACAATCTTTTATTTACTAGCTTTCTTTTGTCACTAAAGAGTAAAGTTATGGGTGGGCTTGATTTTGAAAAATCATACAACTTTTGAATTACGAATTTGCAAACTAATACAGTAGTGCTAACTCTAAGGAAATTTACTATTGGTTTGTGTTGCAGATCAAGCCAATGATAATAAAACATAATTTCTCCTAAACACACAGATATATCTGCTAATAAGACTTAAGGCATACTGCACCCACCTTTTACTGTCTGCCCGTGTTCCCAATTTCAGTGTCAAACTGTTACATTATAAATGATCCAGGACAACTAATTGGATAGGAAGCTAGAAGCTTTCATCCCAGTTTAGTAGCAGTGTATGCCAAGTGAAACAGCATTCATACTTCACTTGCTCTTATTCTTCCCCAGATCTTTCCACAAGCAGTACACATGAATGCAGCTTTTTTTACTATAAAGTTAAGTGTTGATAGTGCAGGTGGCAGCAGAAAAAGTTTAAAAAAATTATTCCCCTAATGGAAGAAGATAAAAAGCCAGAAAATGCTAACTGCATTTAATTTTTTTAAAATCACTGAGTGGTATAAAAAGGATTCAGTAAGAATACGGTTCAGACATCACAATATATATGAAATATCCTGATAATAAGTTTTAGCATTGGCTCCAAGGTTTACTTACATAATACAGTAAAAGGAGGTTGAATCCTAAGGCTTTGGATTCAAATTACAGACGCAAATGTGCACATTGATAGAGAAAAGTACTAAGACTGCTGGATTTTATATAAACAGTAAAATATATCTTTCATTAGCAATTAATTATTAATTCAAAGTCAAAGCTAAAACTATATATTTTAACTACTCTTCAGTGTTAAGAATTGTTTTAATACTTATCACTGCTCAGTTTCTTAAGCAATCCAACTGCTTATGGCACAACTGTCATTTTAAAAACATAACTTGTATATTAGATGACTGGACTCTTTTGTAACTAAGCAAAATCTGAAGACTTAATCTGGTTTTAAAATTTCAAATCTCATAAACATTTGGATGTTTTACTTCAGCTGCAGCTTATCTCTTTTTTTTTGGCAATGGGAGTCTGGATAGACACTGACCAAATGCTGACTGAAACTAGATTGCATCTTGAAAATCTTGCTATATTAGAGATCAGAATAAAGATCATTTCACCTCATCTCTCACAAGCATCACAGCTGTAGAGTCCATTACTTTCATTTGGATTTTTTTTCTGCTTCAGTTGCATTGAAAATTTCTTTACTGAAATATTCCTATCTAATATGTAAATATACTTATTGCTATTATTCAAGACTGATATGATCCAACTTGATTTAAAGTTCTTTGCTAGTTGAGGGTTTTGTGTGTGTGTCTAAATACTACTGAAAATACTGGCAAATCATAGGTAAAGTTAATATAACAGAGGAAATTATTTCTGAAAAATATCTAACAAGACATGAATCATTAATTCAAGTACATATTAGAAAGCTAAGGGAAACAATAATAAATACAGTTTATCAACATTAACACACAGTTAGCACTTCTTAGGTCTCTAGGAAGAGTCCTTGAGCCATGGCTACATGCTCTGCCGAAGGCTGTACTAAATAATGACATGCTAAAGTATTAGGACTGAAATCTGCTCTTAATGAAGCCAGTGGAAAGAAGTTCATACCCTTGGACTTGCCTTGGATGAACACAGAACCTGAGCCCTTCTTCAGTCAAGGCCCAAATGCCGTGCACAAACATAAACCATGTACACCCTTTCCTCCTGCCTAAGCGACATGCTGTTTCCTTGGCCTGAGCAAACTACTGTAGAGAGCATATGTGGCAATTTTGCAGGGGCCAAAGTAGGTAGAAGTAATCCTTCCAAAAAGGGTTCAACATCAGATGCACTCAGATCTGATAACAATCATTGTGTTTTCACCTGCTGTTGGGTCATCAAACACACAGCTTCAGAATTTTAGTTTTCTTAGTGCTGTGCACAAGGGCTGGAAGACTTTCCCTATGTAGTCACATTTTATTTATATATTTCCCTGTAAGAGGTCTCCATATACTACTTTATTTTCACTCAGTTTTAAAATGAGAATTTTCTGTGGCTTAATCAATAAAAATCTAATCTGATTAGATTCAGATCCCTATTATTCAAAAACACTCTAAATTCTGCAATTTTCCAGCACATGCATTCTGGGAATATAAATTACTATTTTCAAACTGTTACTTTTTTTTTTTCCCACCAGGATTTTTTCCACTGCCGTAGGATTCATACTGCAATTTGGATTGTAGTTTTCCATATGAAGAGACTGCTGGGCTTTGAAAGTATAAAAATCTTCTGATGTTTGAAGTCCTTATTGAAAATTCAAAAGGAAGTAATTTCCTCTACAAGGACACATGGTGGCAAATCCTCCTATGCTCCTTGTCCAAGTCATACCGATATTTGTGTGCAAATAATGAGTACGAGGATGTATGCCAAATGTATTTACCCTTTCTCTGATAACAATCTTTACCATCATTACAGTCCATTTCCTTACCAGTATTGAATTAGTGGGTTTGGATAAATCTTCTGCCAAATGTATCATACAAAGCCAATTAGGAATTCTTAAAGGATCAAAAGCATCCTCTGGTCCCAATGAGTCTGTACCCACTGGCTGGCAATATGGCTAGTAAATATTTTAAAAGTTAAAGCAATGAAAAGCAAAGCAATGAAGGAAAAATGAGTGTGATCTCTGGAACCAAATACCACTGTCAATAAGGCAAACGAGAGATATTTATTTCAAAATCATGTTCTATCTCAGACTCACAACATGCCTCACTTCTTTAGTGAGAACCAGATTAGCTTAAATCAGGTTCCGTGCAGACCACACATCGTGACTGTGTGTGAAGGAGAGGCCAGTCTGTGTGGAAGGAGCTGCCATACCTGAGCTATGGGCATGACTGCATCTTCTGCTGTAGCATAGGCAAAGAAAAAGTTGTCCAGCTCCTCCCTGACAAAAATAATGTCTAAATATCTTGAGATTTCCTACCAGCAAAAAAATAGCTATCACATTGGCAAAGTGAATGGCAATGGAGATAAATAATAGATTAATTAACAAGAGATAAGTAAAATTCAATAGTGTAATACTCTTCCTAAGCTGCATCCCCAGTTATCTCTGAACCGCAGTGGACTAATTGAATCCTAGAAGTGTCTCATAAGATAAAGTATAAATATAATAGCAATACTGTAATTTATAAACTTTTTATTCCTCATTCCTCTACTCATTTTTGATCCTGCTGTTGTATTTTTCTTTCTGCACACTGCTTCAGCTATATTCTGGCCACCAATTCCCTTGTACCAAGCAGAATGACTGACTACACCTTCCTACACAAAATATATCTGATCTGAATTGCTCTTCCCAAAGTTGCCAGGATAGCCACAGAAATGTGCCAAAACCAATAAAAATTGTGCACTCATTCATAAAATGGACAGTCACCACAGTGCTTGACTATATTATGGGGCGCTTCCATCCAACACCAATCTCAAAGAGACTCCAATTGCTTGCATTTTGTTTAAAATGATAAAATTCTGCAAACCATGTGAACTACTGAGGGCTGACTAGCATCTCACTTGGAGACATGTAAATGTGAGTTGCTACTGTTTTATACCAGCACAGAGAAATGAGTAAGACTGGAAATAAGTAGAAGACAAAAAGGAAAATACCTAAATTTAGAACTCTCAGGCAGAAAGAGTTTAAATTGCAGCCTTTTTCCTGGATGGTCTATTACTTACTCTCTATTTTTATCCTTCAGTGAACACAGAATTTTCTGCCTAAAAACATCCTTTAATGCAAATTATAAAATGAAAGAACTGTTAGATATAATAAGTGCAGCTCATCTCCTGTACAGGTGAATTTTAGCTGAGGAAGCACAAGACCTAAACTAGCCACATGGATGCTGGTGGACTGTACAAGAGAACATTTTAAGTATGCGAGCATGGTTTTGTACAACCAAGATGCTAACATTATGTATTAAAATAAATCTGCTTTTGCAATAAGAAAAAAGAGCTTGTCACTAGTGTAAGGGAGAAGAAGTATCATTCCTGGACTATTGACAGCTATCAGCTGAGCTAAGCAGAACAAGCTGAGCTCATAGATGAAGACACAGGTTAGTTTCATTCCACTGTAGGGAACATAAAAGCATGATACGCTAATATTAGTAATGTGTGTGTGTGTATGTTTATACATTTTTATATTCTAAGAAGAATTTAGTACAATACATGAGGTGAGGGAGATTGTCAACTCTCCTGCCAGCCCCTCTGTAAAGAGAAAGCTTTATAATGAATTGGGGTTTTGTTTAGAAAAAAATTAGGGGAAATTAGTCACAGTGTTTGGTGATGACAAAAGGGAATTAACAACCCCCTCCTCCTTGCTTCCTCACGTGGCCTAAGAGAATTTTTCCACTGTAAGTTCCCAGGATCCAAGTCAATGTGTATGTGAATGTTTGGTGACAGTGCAAGTCAACAGTAAGGGAAAAAGGGAAAGCTCAAACTAACTAGAGGCAAACTGATTGGAATCAGACTTTGGTAAGACCCTGTACCATCCGCGCTCTGCTTAACAGAAACCAATGCCATTGCAATGCAAGAAGCACCAACCTGCCTGACAAGAATGAGACCCAAAATCGGGGCAGGTACCAACTGTGGTACAGTCAGTCATATTGAAAATCTGTCTGTGGTGACCTGCGGTATCTGCTGCTGTGCCTCAGCTCTGAGGTTCTACTGTCAAAATGCATTGCCAGTCAGACTCAATTATGCCAGATGATGCTTTTGAACACAGAAAAGGAGACCCCCTAGCTTTAAAGATCATCTTTGCAGGCATACCACTAGTACTCTATTGAGCAGAAATAAAAAAACCCCGCAGCTTTATAATAAGACAGCAAAAAATCACAGTCAACATGCAAAGAAAAGACCGTCCAGCACTACGTAATTATCAGCATGTATTTTGTAAAAGATTATGTTCCTTTATGCTAGTAGCATATTGTGCATACTACACAAAATAGCAAGTCTGTATTCTGCTTTCATACAAAACCGTCCTTTTGAGCTAATATCCGATAAGATCGATTAAATTATACGAGAATCAACAATCAGCTATCCTTATGAGAAAAAACTGGCAAAATTCAAATCTCCATAATAGTCAATGAAGATTCCAATATCTATTTACTTACAATAATTATTTCACAGAATCACAGAATTCTTAAGGTTGAAACAGAGCTCTGGATATTACCCAGTCCAAACCCCTGGCACAGGAAAGTGTCCAGGTGGGGTCTGAGTGTCTCCAGAGAGGAAGCTTCCACCATCTCCCTGGGCAGCCTGTTCCAGTGCTCTGCCACCCTCAGTATAAAGAAATTCTTCCTCTCATTGAGGTGGAACCTTTTGTGCTTTAGTTTATGGCCATTACTCCTCACCCTACCATTGGGCAGCACTGTGAAGAGTCTGGCCCCATCCTCCTGACACCTGCCTTGGAGATATTTCTATGTATTGAGGAGATCCCCTCTCAGTCATCTCTTCTCCAGTCTAACCAGGCCCAGCTCCCACAGCCTCTCCTCATGAGAGAGATGTTCCAGGCCCCTGATCATCCTTGTGGTCCTCCACTGGACCCTCTCCAGCAGCTCCTGGTCTCTCTTGTGCTGAGGAGCCCAGAACTGGACACAGCACTCCAGATGTGCCTCACCAGGGCCGAGTAGAGGGGAGGATCACTCATCTTGCCCTGCTGGCCACACTCTTCCCAGTGCACCCCAGGACACCACTGGCCCTCCTGGCCTCAAGGGCACTGACAGCTCTTGGACAACTTGTGATCCACCAAGTTCCAGGTCCTTCTCCACAGAGCTGCTCTGTGCTGGCACTTGGGGCTGTTCCTCCCCAGCTGCAGACCCAACACTTGCCCTTGTTGAACCTCATTAGGTTTCTCTCTGCCCAACCCTCCGACTGATCAAAGTCCCACAGAATGGCAGCACAGCCTTCAGGTGGATCAGCCACTCCCCCAGTTTAGTGTCACCAGCAAACTTGCTGAGAGTGTGTTTGATCCCTTCCTCCAGGTCGTGACAAACAAGTTGAATGAGACTGGACCCAGTAGTGATCCCTTAGGAACACCACGGAGTCCATGTGGACTCTACTGGGGTAGAATTTCTTGTACTTATACATATTTACAAAATTATATATGTAAATCAACTTATAAAAGTACTTACTTCTGATACAAGTAGGTAGTCCTGACTGACTCCATATCTCCATTGGTTTCAGCATAGGCATGCACCAATTTTGAGCTTCAGCCTCTGAATGATGCCATAATTTAAATTACAAATATTAAAAAACCCCCAGACAGCTATGAAAAATCTCCAGCAACACTTGTAATTAAAATCTGTTGCCAATTAGTTGTGTGGGACACTAAAAAAAAAAAAAGAGCTACAGAAAAGAGACTTCCAAAATGTTTTTTAAACCACAAAAACCAGTTAATGTAATAGGCAGGAAGAAGTGGATTTGTTGTATTGGAAGTAAAAGATCAGTCAATTGTAAGGAAATTACAGTAGTTCTGGTCTCAGATGGGTTTTCAGTAAGTTTGCAATGTATTGTACACAGGTCAAGGCTATTTGTTCTTACCCTGGATATACTTAAAAGGCCAGAAATACTAACCTGAAAGAGTGAAAATGTTTGCTACCATAATGCAATAAAAATACTGTAGTACCAACACAACCAACAAATCATAGAATATTGGATTTAATTCTTTACTTCTGTGTATGTGATTGATGATGTGTCAGTGTACATAGAGTACCTACATCTTTTGCAGTCTCTATATCTTTACTCCTCTGCTCAATCAACTAGGTGATGAGACATGAATTTTTAGTGGCTGTGAAATGATGGTTTGTGGTCAGACTATAGGATTTGCTACTTCTGTTACAGTTTGGACATTTGAAAAAAAAAAACCAAACCAAAAACAGACAAAAACATGCTGAGAAGAACAAAGTAAAATATTTACTGCTGGCTGTTAAACTACATCTTTCAAGTTAAGGCTAATGTGCTTTCCAATATGGGAACATTACCAAGGGGTCAGCATTACAGCATTAAAATTTTAGAAACCAGGACTCTCAGGAGCAGTCCATGGTCTTACAAGCAAAGGAACACAAATAGAGTGATGGAGCCACTGAACCACAAACAGTAGTTTTTAAGTGAAAAGTCATGCAAAGGTACAAGGGCCTCAGGTCTCTGGTGTAACAGGTACATCTGTGTCTGCCTATCAGCTCACTCAAGTGCTATTAAAGGCCAACCAATCCATCTGAGTGGGCCCATTTGCTCCTTGCAGGTACAAATGGCTATTTGCTGTACATATGCGATTACACACTCACTTCCTTTGCCCTATGCTAACAGCATGTAAAACAAAAAAGTGCCATTTTATGTACACAAAGGCACTTATCTGGGGCCCTTGGGCTCTGAATACAAAGCACTCTGAATAGATTGATGGTACTGCGGTGGGGACAAACAGGAAATGGACAACAGTATTTCCCAGGTTAATAGCGTAATGATTCTCTATTACTAAAAAAGTTGTGCACTTCACCACCTTTTGCTACTGATTTTTCCAGAGAAGAACGATATGCTATAATGGAAAGCAGAAAGATTCTATTCAGGCAAAGGATACCAAGGAAGTAAAAAGTGTTGGTGAATTATTCTGGACTTCTATTCTGATTGCTGTTATATCTCTGCAGTTTCTGCTACGCTGACTTAATTCTACCAATGCACAATTTTCTTATTTGTCTTTTTTTTTCTTTTTTTTAATCTCTTAGCTTACAGTACAATAACATACATCAAATCTTCCTAGCAAAGGCTATATTCTATCCAGTTTCCAGTTTCTTAAAAAATACACTTAAATGTAATTAGCAAAAGCTTAGGTGACACATATGCTGGATGGAGTATTTAATCCACAAATCTCCAGAGACTTGTGACTGAATTGCATGCACCATCGCAAGTGCAGTGCATTTTACTGCTTGTATCAGCTCAGCTCCCTGGTGAAAACTACACAAAAACAACTCATTAAAAATAAAAAAAAACCAAATAAACAAAAACCCCAAAATTCCTACACAATGACTTCACTTTTTCCCCTGCTAATCTCCGGCAAACACATAGTATTTTTCTCTTCAGCAAATTAATTCTACACAGAAGAGTATCAAGACGGTTAGGAGTGTCACTACATGTAGCAAGTATGACTTGTGCTAAGATTGACCTTGCTACACAGACAGATTTTTTTCTCATCTTCCCTCAAATGCATTTGTTACTTAAATGAAATATCAGTGTGAAAGGTACTTTCAGAAATATCTGTGTATCCTTGCCATAAACACCAACACCATCTCCCAACCAGGCAGTATTGATAAGACTAGGAATATAAACTCATAATTTGTGGGTTTTATTGTCTCTTTGTGACTCATACTCCAGACACCCAGGTAGTTCTCCGCATTTTGAAATTTGGCTTTGTGTTAAATTTTGAGCAGGATCTACCATTTTACACCTCAGAGCTTAGAGCAGGCAACACAGTAGTTGGTGTACAGATGTGACAGAATGTTTTTATTCCAGAAAAAAAGCTCCCTGTTTTTGACACACTGGAAAATGTACAGCCAGAGAATGCTTGAGGCGAAGATGCCACACCAGCCTTACATCTGTCTGCTTTCATTTGTCTACAACTGTGCTTATAGATAAAACATGCCTTCCAGATGTCATCACAAGCAGTGTTCATATGCTGACTTCACTGAGATACTATTGTTTGCTGCCAGCATAACAGAGTTGTAAAACTAAAATATTTAAACTCTGCGCTACTCAACACAACTTTGAGTGTCACACAGGATCTTATTTCAGGATTAATTAATGTACACCCCAATAAAATAATCATGTGTTTAAAAAAACAGAACTAGCTGGCATATACAGTATGCTGTCCTTTTTTCTTTTTTTTCTTCTTTTAAAGACAAAGTTTGTGTTCCAGGAAATACAGTAGAGGCAAAAAAGTTGCCCACAAAGGAAGAAAACATATACCCCAAACATGTTTGAAATGGGTGACTACATCTCTATAGCACAGTAAAATTCTTGCACATACTCTAAACTATGTATCTTGCACGTATTTTAAACTACCTTGATTTTGTGGAATGATTGTGACTGAGAACTAGGAGTTGTATTTTAGAGAAATATCTTCACCTACAGTGGTTGCAATTAAATCTATGCAGTTAAATGTACACATCAAATCTAAACATTAATCTATATATTAAATCTGTGGAATTCACTGTTTTTTTCCTTTTTCATGTCCTGTGAACACTTCACAATCATTAATTACTTGCAATCATAAAAATTTGAAAAATTTCTCTGTAACTCTGTTACAGAACTTTTGTCCAACTAGACTTAGCTCTAAGTTAAAACAGCATTTATTAAAAATTCACAGGGTTATATCCATATAACTACTTGTAGGGAAGAAACAGACATTTTCCTCCACATAGTTTTCTTCTCTCTTGTCCAAAATCTTTAAACTGTTGAGTAATTTCTTTTGAGTAATTGGAAGACAATGAAAGTAAATTTTTACCACTGAAAATATCTGTTTCACTTTCAGACATTTCTTGCTATTAATGAAATAATTATTTAGGTATCTTAAAATGTTTCATTTCATGACTTCTCTGAAAATTGTTATGCTGGATCATGTTATACAGTAATCCTATCAAGCCTTAATGAAAATTATCAGATATCTCTATAGTAAGAGGTTAAATATCTGAGAGTTTTGAGTTATTAACTCTTGGAGATGTGTGGTATATTTGCAAAAAAACACATGAAGTTTGTAAACTCCCCAGGACAAATTGTTTTGGAAGAGATTTCATTTATAAAGAGTAGATTGCAGCAGAAAGAAGACTATAAAACTTATTTGACTGTACGTCTTGAAGGGTTCTGAAACTTTCTGCTTTGGTTAGGCTGGAAGAAACTGCATATGCAACTCGGTGAAATCTACAGAGAATATTTTCATCCCTCCCTAAATTTTATGGATAAATTTTATTCTAGGAATTTATATAGTATTCCAACACATTTTAAGAAATCTGCATGCTCTAAGGTTCACCTACTGAGGGAAATTATTGGCTGTTATTTACCTAGTAAAATTGTATTGTACATTCTCACATGATCTACTGAAGGGTGAGCACAGCCACATGGCTTATCATTCACTGCAATTAGCATTAAATTCTCTTCCCCTTTTTTTTATTTTTTCTTTAAAGCTCCTTTCAAGAAAACCAAACCCTAAACTAGTAATTTGGTCAAACTATAGAAAGCAATTGAGAATTCACCTGTTTCTATCAACAAAACTTAAAGAAAATTATAGAAAAAATCAACTTTGCTACAACTAAATTAAGTGGGAAATTTCATCTCTTTTCATTGGTATTGTTAAAGGAGTGTGTGTGGTCACAATTCTAAATGCATATACAAGTCAAGACTTCCCAATGCATTTTTTTATTACAAATAAATCTAAATACAATTATTTGCGAGTGAAGACACTAAGACTGCCAGGATACAAAACTCCACGTATATTTCAGAGCTGTGTTCATCAACTAACAGTAAGAAACATCTTGCTACTTGTCATCCATGTGTACTTCAACAGAACCCAGAGCATACAGCCCTCGTTACATCATGAACAGCAGAGCTGATTCAGTTTACTGTTTGGAATATCTTACAACTACTTTATTTATCTGCTCAAAAAAATTAATGCTATGGTTCATACAGCAAGCTATCAAGTAGCTTTCATGGATTTCAATAATTTCCAACTCCTTAGTTTCCTTACTTAGTAATCGAAATTTTATAGAAAGAAAACATATATTTTCTTCTGTTTATAAATATACACGTGCACATACACATACACAGATGTATTTCCATACAGGAGTCGCAGGAAGGACTATTTGTAAATAATCTGTGAATGTCTTCACCTTTTCTTGTAATAGGTAAGTCCTATTTAAAGATACTGTATTGAAGTTCCTCTACATTTCAGGGTAAAATCTTTCAAGTTATCAAGTAATGTATACCTCTCTTTGAAAATCTTCACACAGTGCTTTTGAGGCAATAGATCAGAACCAGACACACTGGTCTCAGGTCATCTCTCACAATTTTCTTTAAGCAAGAAACTCCACATTGTACTCTTAAGCAGCAGTAAATATACACATCTGATTAGGAAAAGTAGTCACAGAAGAACTTAAGGAGCTTTCAGAGGGATAGACCTACATTATGCTTTACAACACCTGCTACCTGTTCTCCCCAGCTAACAGTTTTCAATTTTTACTTTTAGGGAGTAATAACAATCTAAATTAGGAGCTCAGTAATTTGGCCTCTTTAAAGCTCAATTTTAATGCCATTCTTCAAAACTTAAAAAATGTCATCATTGTCAGCAAGCTTTACTGTAGAAGCAACAGCATTTGGTCCAGAGAACATGTTCTGCTTCATTTGCAAGGACAAAGAAATACCCAGCTGACCTGGGAATTGCCACAAGGAAATTGAACGCAATCTGGGGTAGTCAAGTTACTCTCTGAACAACTGCTACTGAAATCAGGAGGTAAAGAACTAAGGGACGTGCCTATCAAGTACTAGAATGTCTATATCAAGATTGCTATAAACGATATGGGAGAAAACTGTAAAAAATGCCACGAAAGGCCTTAATTTAGCGATCTAATCCTCACCAACACTGAGCAAGACTTCAACTCTCAAGTATCTAAATCACTTTCAAAAATGAAACTCAAGCTCCCACTGACACCTTTTAGAAAATAATACGAAAGGACTCATTTACATAACCATCCACAAAAACCCTCATCTAGAACTTGCAGATTGCACCTGTGAATTAAAAATTGAAGAGCAAAATTTTTTGTACTTTTTAGGCTGAGATTAATTCTTTCAATAGAAAGGAAAGAGTGAAAGAAACTCAGTAGCTCTGAGAACTCTGGAAAGAAATTCACACTTTTCAGACTGACACCGAGCAGAAATACTTATGCTCACATGGTGACTGCATGCCACACATGTGCTTTGTGTCATTGGCTGTTTACCTATGTGATATTGGTTTCTTCAGGTATCACTTCTAATTAAGAATTCACCCATTCCTCCCCCCCATTATTTCATAGGGAGCATTTTCCCTCTGAGACAATCTTGCTTCTGGGAGCCCTGATGGAATACCACCCCTACCCACATCTCCTGGTGCTCCCGCTGGTCTGCAAAACTGAATCCATTGTTCCTGTAAAATTTCTGACCTAAAAATGCTGTGGTTACACTTACTATACCTGTTTCATCCAGTCAGTGGATGTATTCACAAACTGCCCTGACTTACAGTTTCTAATGCTTTATCTAACGGCTTGTAAATCTGTCACACCCTTGATAACCTGTGCTCTTCTGTGAATGACTGCCTGTAAAAATACAAAGGTTCTGCAGCTGTAGAGAAATAATTTGTAGAAGGCAAAGTCCATGCTGGAGCCACAATGTCTTTTCCCTGCACATTGCCTGAAACATTCATATCTTTTCTGGAGATGATTTTGCTTGAGCCCTTTGAAAATAAATCATTCTCAAAAGCACTCAAGATTTCCCTGAAGACTTTGTAAGGCTTCCTGCTTCATAGGTTTCCATTCCTTTGCTGTAAGGCTAATGCATTTTAGGGATGTTTGTTCTGATGCAAAGCTAACTTACGAGTAAAAATAAACTACAAGCATTTATAATGCTGTTGGAAGGCAAAGAATGCCAAATGCTAAACTTAAATTACCAGAGTTGGTAGTCGTTCCTTAATAACCTTCTCTTTAGACAGCTTTTGCTGTCTCAGAGGAAAAGACATTTAGTAGGAGTGTAATGATGAACATTCCATCACTTAAAAAAACCAGCAAAATCCCCAAACCTGCAATAGACTTACATGAAGAAAAAAATAATAATTTTATGGGTGATGATGGCACTCCACTTCCAGTTTGATGCATGAAACCAGAGGCAAATCATTGCCATTATTACTCAAGTGAGCTGTATGTTTATTACTCAAAAAACATCTTGTTTACCATTCTGTGAACACTAGAAGCTACAGATAGCTTGTTTCAGATATGCCTGTCTAAACAAAGATTTTACTAGTTTTTCACAAAAATAAGTATTTACAAAAAAAAAGTATTATCTAAAAAAAAATTTTTTGCACAAATATCAAACCTGCAAGGTCAGCAACTTCCTGATCAAAACTACATTATCTTAGCATATATTTACCTATGTAAAATAGTTAGTTGATTTTAAATTTTGCTTATCAGATAGGGCACTCATGGACTCATGATGAAGTGCTAGTATTTCACACTGCACACAGAAATGCAAACAGAATTTTACTTTAGACATGTATTGGAGCACAGTTTCATTAACCCCCCTCCCCCCCGAATTTAACAATTCAGAAATTCTCATATATGTTTTATAAAAATGTATGAGAGACTTAAAAACCATGGAGAGTCATAATTTCGAGTTGGTTCATTTGTTTCCATTTTATTACAGCACTACATGGTGGGTATCAGATTCTTCACAGAAAAAGGCATATTAAATCTTTATTCTAATCTGTTTTAGCAGAACTATATTATAGCTTAATACTATTTTTTCTGACTGATAAAATATCATTTAAATAAGATCAAAGAGAGCTCTGAACCCCAACAGAGACCTACCCTGAAAAAAAACCACCACAAGTGTTACTTCAAGCTATCTTGAAGAAGTACAATTCTGCTTTATTGATAGGTAGGTTACTATATTCTATCTCTTTATTGTTCTCCAGCTGAATTCACTTTTTGCTGAAGGCCATCACATAACTAAAAAATGCATTGTGTATATTGATGGCCTTCATTTTTAACAGGCTAGGCTTTTATTTGGGGCCCTATAATGAGGATATTGATAACTTTACAAAAACTTGTCTGCAGCTGCTTGAGTATACCTTAGCGGTAAGTTAAATGGCTGGGGCAGAGTACTGTGAAAAAGGGGAACAATCTGAATAAATTATAGCCTTGTAATATACCCCAGATATAGCCAAAATTAATTCCAGTCCTGTGTACCCCCTGCCACATCATCTAATACTTTTAGCTGTGGGAAGGTGGGGAGCATGGAGCACTAAAGCTTCTCAGGCCCCGTCTCGTTTTCAGTGAGATCAGAACTGATTTGCATATATACTTTTTCTCTTTTCCAGAAAAGAGGAATTTTATGTATTGAAGGACACATCTGTCACAATGGACTTAATGAAAGTGGGAACTACTGCCCCATGCATGTAGTCCTGTAAAACAAAATGAAAAAAAAAGGACACACAGGCATGTGCTTTCCACTGCCCATAGTATCTCATTGCCTGTCCTGGTCCTATAGATATTTCCCCCCCGCCCAAAATTGCTATGACTTCTTAAGCTCTTCTCATGATTGTAGAGACAAGAAGAACTTTAAAGGAAAGGGAAATAAGGGCTCAGGCTAAGTCAAATTCTGCAGAATGTAGATCTCTATCTAATCTGTGTGAAAAAACCACAGCATCTGCTGTGAATCAGTTTTCCTTTCTAACACGTTGAAATAAATGCATGACATTGTACAAGGTTGTTTTTCCTCTCATCCTTTTTGGTTTACTTTCATTCATTTAATTTCATTCATTTATTCTTCTTATTTACTGATTGCTGTACATGGACCACTTGGCTGTTTTGGGGAACACTTTACAGGCTAAAATCCTCACTCCAAATCTTATCATTTTTGAGTTTTATTTGCTCTGTCATCCAGTATTCTCAGTATGGCTCAGCTACAATCTGATTCTTTCACTTATCTGCATATTTTTGTCTACAGAGCCACCTGCAGATCTGTCCTTTTTATATGGAATCAGAAACCAGCCATCAACTATCCTCTCATGTGTTTTAAGTTCAAAGAATTTTGTCCTGGTCTAGATTTCAAAAAGGAAAAAAAAAAATCATTGACTCCTCAAAAAGTCACAAGTATTGGTCAAAGACAAGTATACAAAATAAATGCAAGATTCATATTTACTTGTTTACTGAAATATGACAATCTTAAGACTTGTGAGAGAAGCCAGTAGGCCAAAGAGACATTTCTCAGGCATTCCAGGTTTAGAATAATAGCATTTTTATACAGCAGTGTTTGAGGATTTAATGTCACTGTGCCGATTTACTCCACAAGAGCTTCAGGATTTCCCAGCAGAATATGGTAACTCTTAGTTCAAGTCAACTTTCAGGCAAATTTGGACAGATCCTTGGTAACTATTACTATCAGCAAGACACAAAAAATGTTGTTATTTAAATAACCCAAAATAATTCACTGATGACATAAGTCTTCCTTTGGATGGCTCCTTTTTATTGTTGCTGCTGCTGTTTAAATCTTTAAAATACTCAAAATCATGAAACTAGATTAATTAACTAAATCCTTTTCAACTATTTTTTCTATAATGACTGTGACAATTAAAAATTCCCACTGAAAACATGACATCCTGTCTAGTTCAAGACTTACGGGAGCACAAAATTAGGTGGAAGAAACTTGGGAAAGTTCTGGTTTACAATTTTCTTCCCATTTCTCAGAAGAAATACAAAAAGTATTTAAGAAAGGACTTAAAAATCCCCACTAGTTCTAGCTACACTGCCAAGGGAAATCTGGGGCTCTGGAAAGAATTTTTTAGTACTACAAAAGAAAAAAACTATCATCATTAACCAAAACAACCTTAGAGAAATCAGGCTATTAACTTAATCGGAGGACCTAATTCAGGTGATCTCCATTGTCTCTCCACAATTTCAGCAGTCAAAGCTCCAGCTGTAGCATCTGTGTTAGGTGTCTAACGCGAGCAATGTGAACATCCCATGACTCTCCATCACAGCTATTTAATTTCAATGGAATTTGATTGCTTAATTCCTTTAAAATCCTTCAGAGATCCAATTTTAAGTTCTCTAATTAGCCAGACAGCCATGATAATTCTCCAGGTTTTATTAGAACATTGTGGGGTACACTCTGGTAATCCTTCTAGAAGACACACGATTCTTGATATCTCTTTCTAAATTAAAGCACAACTTGGTAAAATGAGGGTGAAAAGGCCTTACATACAGGATTGGCATGCAGGCAAACCATTCAAACTCTAGGTAATTTTCTGTACTGCAATGTTCTCAGATGTAGCATATTTGAAGCCTTAAATACAAAACCTAAAAAGAAAAAACTCAAATACCTCTATTTTGCTTTCTGTATTAGTCAAGAGAGGGGGATAATTATTAAGGCATGGAAAGGGTAGCTGGATAGAAAGAGGGAGCAGAAACACCACCCTGAGAGCATGTGAGTCTCTAAAATTACATCTTTTCTTAGTTCCACACTTACAGTTTTCTTCTCAGAAGAAAATATTTGCAAAGAGAAAAAGGCATCTTCACCTGTGAGAAATACATCATTTCTCAAAAGAAAAAAAATTTTAGTGTGAAATTACCCAACTGCCTGCATAACCACTTCCCCTCTGTGGATTGAATGTGGTAACCCAAAAACAATAGATTGTTTATATATACTGTCCAAAGTAAAGAAAAATATGTATTTTAGTTGTTTTTTCTCCTACGGATCCATTTTTTGTACCACTTAATTTGTAACTTCTGCCAACTTTATCATTTTATCATATATTCACAGGCAACCACAGTATCTCCCCAACCATTTTGCAAGACAGCAGTTACTCTTCATCACACATTTATAGGGAAGAGGGCTTGAATGCTGCAAAGTCCTCCACCAAACGAAATGTAAATCCTGCATGATGCTTGAAATAGGGCTATCTGCAATTGCAAAGGTTATGGTGGTGAATCTGAGACAGAAGCTCTAGCATTAATACATTCTGTGCCTAGAAGGATCCACTGTAGTTTGCTAAACTACATATGGGCATAATAAAGCTCATTTCTCTCATGGTTCACCCAGAAGAAGGAGATGGTCATCTCCAGTCTCAAGGCAAAATGCACAGGTAAATACAAAATGACGGTAACAAAATGAGAAATTTGGTAGAAAAATAATATTCCTTTAGATGGATTTAGTATGTTTTTTCAACTCCACATTTCCACACACTCAAAAAAAAAATATCCTCAGAAACTTAAAATCTGGTCACTGGAATAGTTAATGAAATACATACCCATTGCAACACACATTTTCTAAAGGAATTTTTAAGACACAATACAACACACTACTTCAATGACAAATAAAACGGGCAGTCGCCTTCCTGATATTTACATGATCCCCTGAGCCATGTTGATACAGGAATCTCATCACAATACAGCAAAATCCCTTTAGCAGTCAATAAATTATATATGCATATGTTTGTTACATTTGGATTGGTAATATATTATATATAATTTGTATAGAAAATAACAATATATAATTTATGTTATCCTCAGAATGAGCAAATGGGTAATTTAGTAATGCATTTTGCCATTGCCACGGTATGTCTATATATGCACCAACACAGTACTGTCTTTATAAATATTTATGTGTCATTATTAATCAATTAAACCGGCCAATCTATGTGCCAATAATCTATTCTATAGTTTTTTATATGCCAGTAAACCAACAAAATACATTTAGAGGGAAGTTTATTAATTTCCGCGGGTTTTATCTAGAAAGAGAATTCCAACAGTTTCAAGTTGAGCTGTCTAGAAAGGGATGCACCAGAAGAATCAATTATGAAGCATAGAAGGAACTTTTCTAATAGCCTGTGAATAGGAAAGCACTTTTGGTTTCTCTGAATGCTTGTCTAATTAAGGGCAAAGGTGATATGCAAGCCAAAGCACATTTCTGATTAACATTGTTGTGCCAAATTATGTGTTTAGAAAAGGTATCTATGGAAATTAAAACTTCTCACAGTTTGAAAAAACCAACCTCCAATATCATACAAAAAAAACTTTTATCCTTCTGAGTAAACAAGGAAAAATTGAAGAGAAATTCACAGGCTTTTTGCTGCTTTAGTCACATTTCACAGAAGAAAACTCACTATTGAATTTCAGGTCAAGAGAATTACCAAAAGGGCAAATAGAAGTGAAGATTCTTGTCTTTGGTTTCCATCATGAGGTAGTTAGTTATGCCACTTAAAATTCAAGCCCATAAATGCCTTGGTTAAACTGTGATGTGTGAACTTAATAAGTAATACTGGAATTAACTGCTACTGTAACACACATCAACATATATTCAAGACTGAATTTTTTTTTACTTTCCAGCTTTAGTTTTCTTGCTTGCTGATTTCCATCAGAGAACAAGACACTGAAACACAATGGAATGTTATAAATTTATTGGAACTAAATTTGCCCTTGAAATTCCACATGATGTAGAGTTTAAAGAATCTCTGTTCAAATTACAGCTGATTCAAGTGAAAAATCCCACTTTTCTGGAGTTCACTTTTAATACATACAGCATTCAGTGTTTCACATTTGACAATTAAAAAAAAGAGTGGTTTTACAGTTACAAAAATCTTGGCCATTCTGCCATAATTCTCACCATGTGTGAAGTATACTGGTGTTAAAAAACAAATGTTCTATTGCCAGTTGAGTTTTCGAAAAGCGAGCAGCTTTATGCAATACACAACAGTGATTTTCCAGCAACAGTTTGACAGTGCATGGGCCCCGTAGTTGAAATTTTTTGCTCTAATCTTTGTTTATAGTAGAAGTAAATAATCCAAACAAAGAACATTCCACTATGCAGGGCTGATGGCTTTGTGATAAGGCAGAGCCTGGCACAAATGACAGAGCCAGCAGTCTATTGAGGTAAAAAACAGCACTCTGATAAGTAAAACTCTCTTCTGATTTATAGACCTTAAGTTGGCTTTTTAACCCTTGAATCATGAAAATCTGCACCATACAAAGGCCTGTGAGGAAAGGCATATAAAAGAAAAAGAAAAACTTTAAAAGAATTTTTTAAAGAAAAACTGTGGTGCCTAAGATGCTACATTTATCCCCAGAAAATCACCTTAAACCTGAATTTTAAATATGCTACATGTAAGAACATTTCCTAGTGATTCATTTCTGTACTGGACACAGAACTTCTAAAAGAACATTTGAAAAACAAAACCATTAAAGATCAATCCTTTCTTTGTTTACACAGAAATAAATGGGCTTGAAAAAATAATGAATATTTATCTTGCAAAATTTAGAGATGATGTCAGATACAACATGATACATGGCCTTTGGTGTCAGTCATATCTTCAGTATACAAGTCCTGAGAGACTCTGGTCCTCAGGCAGATTGAAAAGACTTTCAGTTCTTCCATACAGTATTTCCAATAGTTAATTCAATTGTTAATATTTAATAGCAAACAGCCCTGAGAACTGCTGCAACCCTTTTCCAAAGAGCTCCTAAATGCAGAAGACAGTTATATATTTGCATATATGAATAATCACTTAATAAACAATGTTATTTGATTTTCAACTCTCCCCGCAGCATTCAATATATGGATACGTAGACCCTTGTTCTCAGAATTCATGTGACTTTTTGACCAGTGGATCTGTACAATTAAATGTACAGTCCTGCTACAGTCTTAGTATCTGAAACTGGTGTTTGCCAATTCTTTTTCCAGTCTGTCTTATTAGCTGAAACACACCTGTACTTCATAAGAAATGAGAGGTAGCTTATGCATTCGTAAATTGGGATTTTTGTACTGTGTTTGAACAGAAAAAAGACATGGAAGGATAGTTAATAAACAGTGACATAGCATCAAAGTTACATTCTGGAAAAGGAACTATGAATTTTCAGGGCATCAAACCCTAGCAAGAAAAAATTCTACACAACTTAGGTTCTTGGATTACAACATCCTAGTTCCCAAATGCAAATATGCTTGTACATAGACTAAGTACAATCTCAATTAAATCCACCTTTAGGTCTATGAAAATTTCAAGGTATCTCAGAAAGCTTTCCATGTTATTCAATGTGTACAAATTAACCATTTTTCCAGTGAGATCATATACCAAGACTAGAAATCATCCCAAAAAGCTATAATTTCTACAAGACCTATTGCACAGTTCAATAACACTACACCTGTGCCTAAGTTTCTACTGTAATGCATGGGTCACACTAGAAAGGGTCATGGACACTGAAAGAGGACTGGCTCTTCTTTCTGCAGGCTTTTCATAATGATCAAGAAAGTAATAGGCTCCACTCAAGACATTTTTCCTTCCCAAAGATGATTTCACATGAGAGGTGGTGAAAGATATCCTGAGATGTGCTTCTTTCTCATTTCCTATAAGCCTATTGTAGATGGACAAGTCATTGCAATCTTAAGCCACATCAGACCAGGAATGGGAAGCTGGTGTGTTGGCCTCAGAGGCACTGTATTTTTTAGTGCTGCCTGCAGTTCACTAGTAAGTTCAGGAGCTTTTTATTAATAGAATTTGAAATACAAAGCTTTCATATTATAGAGCCTATTTTAATTATGATTAATATTTAAACTACTAAAAACTACTTACCAATATTTTGACCAACTAAAATAATTTGACCAAACTTTTCACTATAAAACTTAACTACCTGAAAACACCACCTCCCTTTCAAAGACTATTTCTGTTAGTCATCTGAGTATCTGCACATGGCAGTTATTCATTGAAATGTAATGTAACCCTTCCTATAAATTCCTTTTCTTTTGAGACAGGATATTTCTTTCAGTCTTGTATAGTTTTTTGAAAGAATGGGAACCAAATATGTTCTTTGCAAAATTATCTGTCCCCTGCAACGTATCTAACTTTGATTCTCTGCAGCACAGGAGAACAGCAGTCAGAAAGGCAAAGTTAGGCATGATGATTTCTCAGTTCTTCATAATCTAACATGGCCTTTAATAAGTCAGTATAGTCAAAGCCTGTGAATTTATTTCAGTACATGAACCTAGAGGCTTTAATAAGGCTTTACTAAAAAATTTAATTTTACGTAAGCAGAAAACAGCTCTTTCACTAGCACAGGATGATTAAGATGTATGAATGTAAAATTAAAACAATGCAAGGCAAGGTATTATATCATTAAAAAGTTATCTTCTGTGGATTTAAAAGTCCAACTATTAAATACAGAACCTATGTGCAAAGCCTCTATGACACAGTTTTGATGTAGGAAAATTAATAAAACAGGATTTCTTCATCAAGCTGATATGCTGCTCCAAAAAAAAGTGCAAAACTTTTTTTAATAGAGAGAACTTTCTTGGCTTCTAAGATTTCGTACCACAAAAAAAAACTATATTCAATTTTTATTAAACCTTCCAAACACCAAAAGCCATTAGAAAGCCAAGGACCACATACAATTTCAGGTGTACCAGTTTAATTTTAATGGAGCACAGGTGAAAAAAAAAAATCACTCAGTACCTGATAAATTTGCTACTATTAAAAAAATTATTTTAGTAACATCTTTTTTTGCTCTCAGATACCAAAATAAAGGCAATAAATTATGTTATGATAGGACAAACTTCCACACTAATAGAAATATTGATGCTTAGTTCCGCAATCAGAATTAAAATGAAACCTCCTTCTGCCTTTCATTAAGTAATAATTTAATTGAGTCCTGAAAGGAACCATAGCCTGACAATTTCTTCCAGTGACAGTAATAAAATACTTCTGCAACAATGACCACTCCCCCACAAAAAAAGTCTAGAAAAAGTCTAAAGAGAGAAAATAGCAAAAGAAACAGCAGAAAGAGCAGTAGCCACCTGAAGTAAAGTAAGTAAAAGGACTGGTTGTGCCCAGTATTTTGGAAGAAATTGTGCAGGAACAGCTCATCCATGTGAAAGTCTGAGTCACATAAGGCTGCAAAGGTCCGTGAGACCTCTGGTGATCAAGTCAGTAAGTACCAGCCACACATGCTAGATTGTCTTGAAGTAAAATTACAGTGTAGACACTACAAATCCTATTATTTATACACAGCAAGAAACACTCAGCTTCTTTTGTTATAATACCTCTACTGCACTGCTTTTCTATTGCTCTCCTGCACTCTCCCACAATTTCCAAAGTAGTTCTCAGAGACTTATCACAATATTGTGAAACAAAAAATGCTATTTCTGACCCTCAGCTGATACCAGGAGCATTTGCTATGACTTTGAACATGATCATATTAGAGATCTTGAAATCTTCCTGTAACAGACATCTGTTTCATTTTGCCTGCCTTGAGTGTGTTTGTGCTGAGCTTCTGGCCTGTGCCAGGTGTCAGTTTCGGGCTGATTAGTAATAGCTATTGCAGTAGTAGAAGCAGTAGTAAAAGATCCAGTATCAATAATTAATTCATTTCTTGTTATTGACTGAACGATTTATATGAACATCACCAGGATGTTCCTTGTGGTACCTGTGAAAAACCAGCTCAAGAATGGCGAAGCCAGGACAGAAGCCTGTTTGCATACTCTTTGCAGCTTCATGTTAGTACTCCAGAGCTACATTTCCTAAAGCTTCAATCTGAATTGAAGGTGCACCAGCCTGATGTGTCTGAGTTTAAGAAGGCAGTTCTTTGCAAATATTTGTTCTTACAGCCAAGAAGAGAAATGTGATGACTGCAAGGGAGAAGAGATTTCTGGCAGATGCAGAGACCAGGAGTTCAGATCGACATCTGTCTGGAAAAGAGCTCTAGTACTGGGGATGGTGAATTCAGCTGGACATTCAGTATGTGGTTTGTGCCATGAACAAGATGGAGAAGATGCCAGGGATAGGAAAGAGACAAAGCTCAGATGGAATTAAACTGCACTGTGGCTCTGGAGGTTCCTCTATACAAATGGACCATGAACATAAGAATTTCCTGTCTCTTCCTTTAAAAATGACAGCATCTTTATAATGGAGATGTTAATTCTGCCCAAGCAGGCACTCAGTCATGGCATTTGTGCTCCTTGTAAGGCTCTTGGTAGAACTTTAAGTTGTTTCTGTTATGATTGCTCCTTTCTCTGTGATTCATGTAAATAGTGGCAATTTTGGGATGAAATATTTAGAGTAGCATTCTTCTCTCCTAATACCTACAGCTTAAAGAACCTGGTGGGATAGACTCCTGTTCATGTCAGTACAGAAAATGTGGCATTTCTAGGTCAGGACTCAAATTACCATTTTATACCTCTGCTGCAGGAAAACAGAAATCTGATTACAGAAGGATCAGGATTTTTTCCCCTGACAGGAAAAGAAATCTACATGATTAGCTCATGTGGAAGGACTATCACATACATCTCCAGAGTCAGACAAGCTGAATTGAGCTCCTTAGAAAGGAATGGGAAGGTCTGCAAAATGCTTGCAACTGATATAAAACAAACTCTGAATGGATCAAATATTACACCATTTTATATTTCCTGAAGATCTGGCAAAATCAATACCAAAAGAAGGGGCCAAAATATTTCTCTTTTCTAAGATATCTTTTACAACTCTTTTCAGCATCTTACAGGGTGGAAATAAAACCACCTATTTAAGGAAGGAGGGAAAAATATATCATCACTATTTTGGAATTACCTATTTCCTACCTATTTCAGTGATTAACATGGGAAAGACCAAAAGTAAACCAGTACTTCTGTTCCAGAGGTTATATCATGAAGCAGAGAAATTCCCAGAACCATCTGTTGAAAAAACAAATACTGAATAGCCCCTACTGACAAGAAAACAAACAGACAAAGGAAAACCAACCACAAACAAACAAAACATAAACACCACCACCAGCATGTGCTCATGGAATCAAGAAACATATCACACATGTATATGCCCAAGGGCAGGGCATTGAAGCTAACATGCAATCTCAGGTACAGAATTTCCTGGCTCCTGGAAAACAATTTGCGCATACTCTAATTGCGCTTTGTGTGATACTTGCATACTAAACAGGCTGTGTGTATATGTATTTTGTATAAGTTTCAAGTATGGGTTGCAGGTTTTAGATGAAATATGAAGCAGAAGAATTTCAAGAAATAGCCATTAGCAGCCCAAACAAATTTTGTTGCCAAGTAACTTCAAAGTATTGCCTGTGGTTCTTTCTCTGGTGTTATTTATGGCATCTCCATCAGCCTGTATACTATTGAAGCAAAAGAACTCACTTAGTGTATGAAATGTTAACACAAGGGGATACTTGTATGGCATGTTTGTGATACTTAATGCCAGTATTAAACATTCTCTTTTTCAGAAGTCAACATGTGCAGTTTTCCAAATTC
Organism: Lichenostomus cassidix; assembly: GCF_008360975.1. NCBI lineage: Eukaryota > Metazoa > Chordata > Aves > Passeriformes > Meliphagidae > Lichenostomus > Lichenostomus cassidix. The sequence goes on along the minus strand of NC_139511.1, from coordinate 42,994,720 downwards.
TTTGTGCTTTGTCTTCTACATTAAACTACTTCTGAGAGGAAGATAATTAAAGCATGAAAAAACTAGGTGTTTCATCAGATTTCTAAAAATGGAAGTTACTCATTAACCCTTTAAAAACACAGTGGTATCAATAACTACACCCCCTTTCCCCTGCCACCCAAATTCCCTTACCTTAAGTTTTTTACAACACTTCCTCTCCACCTGCTTTTTTCTCCTAAGAAAAACTCCTGATCTTCTGGTTTATTGAATACGGCCATCTTAAATTAAATTATTATGAAATACGTTTTTCTGAAATTATTTTCAGGTAGAGAAGGAACTTTAATGATTTTTTTCAACACCTGCTTTCTTAGGCCAGCTGTATTTTCATAGATGTTCCTCCTACTCTATGATGTTTAGTCACAAGGAGAAGGTGAGGCTAAATGCTTTTGTTAGGTAGAATACAAAAAAAGAAGTCCCAATTTTTTACACTGCAGAGTAATTATTTGAAACTTCCTCCTAGTCTCTTTGTATTTTTAAAAATCTTCTAAAAAATTATCTCGTGATGTTCACCACACTGGTTATGTTTTCATGAGTTGACTATTTCTTTTTATTAAAAAAACCCCACCTTTTAAGATCTTATAACTCCCTTTCCCTTTCTTAGCCGAAACTGTAATCCAACACCTCTTTTTCCCTCTGAACCCTCTTCTTCTTTCCAAAAGCAAGAACTGCAGATGAAACTGTGGAAGAAACATCTTTGAGTGCCCAAAAGAATGATGATAAAAATAATGCAAATTCAGGTCTGTGGCTCTCCTTAGGCAGAAGATCTGTAATTCTCCAGGGGGAAGGGAACTTTGGCTAACAGGCATTTTTGGATATATTTAACTCCTTTTCAAGGCTTCATGAGGAGTCTTGGCCCCAAGTCTAAGTAAAAATGGAATATTTTCACTAATGTTTTAACTCAGTCTTAACAAACTTGTGTCCCAGTGAAAACTTATTCTATTGAAGAGCTACTAAATTTGGTCTTGCACTTCTGTAGTTCTCCATATATATTGTTAACTGGGGAAAGAAATTAAACTTTGGAGACACTTATGCAAAGGAACTTGGGGCTGCCAGTGCATTGGAGAGGTGCAAAACATATCATAAAATAATGCCAATTGCAAAACCAATTATCCTTTCCATTTCCCTCCTTTGCTCTTACTTCCTCTTTTTACTGAATAATTACACTGGACAGGCAGCTGAAACTCTTGGGCTGAATTGAAAGATTAGTTAATCAATAAAACCATTTCACTTCTTCAGGTTTTATATGTGGATCTCTTGACAGCTCAGCTCCTTACCAAATGTAGTTCCAAGCATCCCAACCAATGCTCCCTGTCAGTGAAAACAGTTGCCAGCACCCCCAGGTTGCTGTTTCTAGATTGTTGCAGAAGTGACTAAGACAAGATAGGAGCTGTGGTATCAAGCAAAAGAACTGTAGTGTTTGCTTACTCTCTTCTGCTTCAGGTAGGAAGGCAGATCAACAAGAACAAACCTCTCTTTTTTAATGTCCTTTCTCACAGAGTAGTATTATTAAAAAATCAATCAAACAAACAATGCCCTGAAAATGGTGGTAAAGCAGGAAAAATGAACTGTGCAGGTTGATGATTACAGGCAAGAAGGGAAAAAAACACAGAAGAGCTTTACCAGAGACTGAAAAGATCCAAGTTAGTCACGAGATAATCAGAGAATGAAAGAAAAGAAAAAAGGCCAACAAGTACCCCGATAAGTGATGGTCAAAAATCATTTGTGAGATGATCTCATGGCCCTCAGAATCTCATTTTTTTCAATTTTGCATGTTGGGCTGAAGATTTTGTGGAGAAGTGGTTCACTCACTAGATCCAGACTTGGCTAGACTGGAGAAGCCACCTATATTTTTAAAACAGAGTTCCAAGGTTTTCAATTCTGAAAACAATCTCAATTTTTTAATCAAGGCTTTGTTTCCCAACTCAAGTTTTCTGTGTTCATTAAAAAAAAAAAAAAGAAAAGAAAAGAAAAAAGGTTGAAAAGCTTTAATTCCAGACACTACAGGAAACTTTTTTCTGAATCAAAGCTTCTAACTTTTTTGAGGGTCACTTACCACCATTAGGAAAGACTGAAACAAAAAGTCATGTGCAAAGCCCAACTACCTCACCATGTGGCCGAATAAGCTTGATTCTCATCTTGCAGTGATTAATGGAACTTGATTGATTTCAGGAACTCTTCTCTTTCACACTGGAGCAGCTACTATTGTTTATTCTGACTCAAAACAAACCCAAAAAATCTTACACTGATGGCTGATTTGACTCTTACTATATGCCACAATTTAATTCAGTTCCTTTGAACTGATTTGCATCTCCATTACTTCAGCATAAGCTCAAGAATATTAAAAGACAATTAAACATAAAATAAGCTTACTGTTGGAAACCAGATCTTCACACAAGAGAATTTTAAAGTTTTTGTTAAGTGGACTTCTTAAGATCCTCTACAACAGCACTGGAAAATATTCAGAAATCTCAGCACAATGTCCTGTCTTGATTTTCTGTTACAGTGACATTTGACTGATTTACATTCTTCTTTTGGATTTTGCTCTAACCAGCACCTTTATTATGTGACCTTTATTCTGGATGGCCTCCAAGGTACTATATACAATAGCTGCTTCCACACCACTACCTCAGCTACAAGCCAGCTGACTTCTGTGCTAATTGCTGGATTTGAAACTTCCTTTCCTCTACAAAGTTCCAATTAAGAGCCACGTATTTAGAGTAGGTACTCTGGATCTAATCTGGCTTTCTAACTTTTATTCTGAAGAAAATGCTGCAGCATGTTTTCTGCTCAGGGAGACAATTTAGCATTGACACATTTAAAATGCTCTCTAGAAATGTGTAGTAAGGAGCAGCAAAACCAAGAACGCATGAAATGGAGTACTGCTATCAGAAACACTAACTATTTGCAGGATTCTTATGTCAACAGGACCAGTAAACAAGTGTTAATATTTCTAGTGGAAGGAGCATCCGTGGGGAATTCAATGTAGTTAGCTGCACAGAGCAAAGAATCAGCTCGGAGAGGGAATTGTGTCAGCTCTGGCGTGTCGGCAGTATGTGGCTGTCAGGAGTGTGAAATGGAGCTGCTTCAAAGCTGAGTAGGCTGTGACCTGAATGCTGCACGTCCATGCACTCAGTGTGAGAGGATCAATGACAGCATTTGCTGGGCTCTAGTCATCCCCTCTGCTAATGAAAGCAGTCCTGAAAGGCATAATGCAGGGCCTCTAGGCAGCCTAAAGCCTAGCATTAGCTGAGTTTGTTATAAGCTTGGCTGGCGAGTGCACTGAGTACCAAAGGCCCCCTCCTCTGTTGCTCTATCCCACCAACTCCCCCCGGCTGTCTGTTTAGTGTCACTCAGCTGGGATGGATCCCGTTAAAGATCTGACGCTTAGCAAGGACTCAGAGGTGTCTGGAACGCCTGCCTCTAATCATAAACACCACAGCTGGCAATGATGTGGTCGAGGAAAAAAAAATCACCTTGATCCAGCAGCACACATTTGCTTTGATGTTTCTGCAGTGAGTTCACTGCCCAGAGAAAAAGGTACTGCTTTAAAAAAAAATCAGGCTTGACATTCTCAAATCATAACCATATGACTCTCAATTCCAAGCTTAAAAAGCCCCACAACCCAATCCCAGGAAAACACAACATTTTGTTCTGAGAAACTCAGGGAAGAAGCATCTGACAATGATAACATGAAACAGGTTTGGAAGATAATGGCAGTTTGAGAAGAAAACACTTCCAAAAAATTCAGACTGCCACTACCAAAAATGGAAGAAGCCTTCTGCCAAAGATTGCAAACTGTGGTGACCTCAAGCAAGAGACTGTAGCTGATTCAAGGGAAAAATGAAACTTTTCAAAGACAACATTGCTTGTGCTCTGCCACTGTTTATAAGTGCCTTATGCCCTCTTGCCTTTCGGGGTGGCCTGGTAAATACAAGAGCTCTTCTGTATTTTACAGTGCTCTGCCACAAATTTCTGTTAAATATTCAACAGAGTGAGCATGATTTTTAAATTTTTTTACCCAGTCAGTTTACAAAGAGAATTGTGAATCCAGGGCAAAAAGCTTAGTATTTATTGTAGGTTTTTGTGCACTGCCCCTCTGTTTCATGTATAGTCATGAAATATCCAAATGCCCTATTTATTTTAATACTGCTTGGATTTCTTCATAGAAAAACAACACTCTTTTTCTTGCATTGGTTTCTTTCTAGACACAGAGTGCTACGTATACTATTTGCTAAAAGCTGGGAAAACTGTTAACTTCTGTTGTCTGACACATTCATGCTACTGCATCCTTATCCTATGCCACCTATACTAACACAGATAAAGGGATTAATTTAAACAATCCTAACACAGTATACAGTCTAATTTTCTTTTCATAATTCACAGCAAGGGAGTATTACAATTAATAATGAAGCTCTTTCAAAGGCTATATGAGGAAAATGTTGTGCTAGACACACTGATGCAGAGACTTGTTAGGTACAAAAAGAAGAATTTAGAACTATTTTTGAAAAAATCTCTATAAATACGTCTTCAGAATTTGCCCCTATTTGCACACTTAAATACCTAGCATTTTTACATGGAAAATGAACAGCTGGCACAGCAGCAACTGCAAATAGTCATTTAGGGGTACTCAAGCATGTTTTTTGCCTTTCTGGATGTTTTTCTAAACTGTCCTTTTTCATGATTTCATATTACCCACAAGGTTTACTTTCTTGTCCAGATAAAAAGTCCAGGTTACATTCCCTCAGAATCAAAAACAATATTAACAGCCATTCCCTAACGAGAAAACAAATGACAACTGCATTAAATTTTGTATTAATGTGCTCTGTTTGTTACTGAGGCTGAAACTGATCAGAGCCATCCTGACACAACTAAAGAAGAGACGTGACATCTCGTATACAAAACACAGAGCTTATGAGTGAGTGTAAATTGAACTACCATGTCATGGCTGGAAAATCTGGGAGCTGTATTCGAAATCTATATGAGGTTTCACAGGCTGTTTGTGCTGACAGCCTTCCCTGCAATTCTCTCAAATGCTGCAGATTCAGATAAGATTCAGATTTATGAAGTTTACGTACTGTTCTACAGTGGTGCCCATGTTCATGTGTATGTAAAGGACAGGGAGGCTAATTCAGCTGGGTTATGAAACATCAGCAATTTACATACCCCTATATGGCAACTTTTCTCTTATACTGTATGTAAGCAAAACACTAGCAAATAACAGCCAAAATCTGCAGCCCTAGTGACGCTTTAAAGGATGTGAGAAAGTGACACAAATCTGTCTTATTTCATTGTGCAGTGATCTCTTATTTTCAATCAGAAAAAGATTAATCAGAAAACTGTTACTAACATACTGTCATAAACACAGATTAGTTGATTAAAAAACAAAACCAAAAAGGAAGTATTTCCTTCAGCCTTCTGAAGACCTATGGATTTTACTGCAATGGCAGTTGTTTACCTCTGTATATGCAAAAGTTCAGGAGGTAAGAGTCAAGATATGCATCTGATTCTTGAAGGAAAATCAGAGCTATCCCTCCAGTCTGCTCCCCTATTGCAATTTCTTTATGAATAATTCTGAGCTTACTGGCAAAGTCTATTACAAAATTCCTCCTTTTTCCCTATTCTTACATGACTCTCAAACATCATAGGATGAAAATAATGAGAAATCAGTCTAATCATTAATATGGTTTTACTGCAAGAAATGGTTTTTTGCCTTCCATATTTTAATGTGACAAAATCAGTGTGGAAATGCTACTTATCAGAAGCATTCCCCCAATGAAAAGCATAAGAGAATTCTGTAATATATTTCCTCCAGCTTCATTTTATAGATCACGTTAAAAATGTTTTATTGATTACATGTTCTTTTCATAATGACTAAAGAAGACAAAAAAACCAACCAGACAAAATAACCAACCAAACAAAAAAAACCAAACCAAACTAAAAATCAAAAAAACCCGAAAATAAATACAAACCCCAACTTCCAAACACTTCCCTGGTCACAAATGGATGTGTTTCAAGGAATTCTAAAAAATTAGTCCATATGGTCTTAGATAACTAGGACTGCCAACTAAGAGAATGAGAAGAAAACAAAAGTTTGGTTCTAGATGGTGGTTTTCATGCTTATACTAGAATGACTATAACTGACCTGATGACACCAGAAATATCATAAATTTGTGCCTAAAAATATCATAAATGTGCCTAAAATGCATGTGGCCTCCACCTGTTGCACCAACTGCACCAACATTCAGTTCATCTTACCAGCACCTAACACTTACACATTGCATTACTACTCTACTATAAAATATGGGACACTATCTAATAAAAGGAAGCCATTTTAATTCATATTCACCAAAAATGTACATCATGATGACTTGTTACCTGACTTGATTTGCTAAGTGTATTAGATTCCATGTAAGCGGCAGGGCTGGCATGCAAAACATCGGACGTGTGCAAAATTCCAGGCTGAGTTAGCAGTTCAATCAGAAAGCAAATGCTTTACAGCACTTACAAGGCTGCAGTTCAAAGATGCCTTCAGCCCTTCATTTCCAAACCCGTCCAAAGCTGCCTTCAGACAGCTCACTCACAACATGACAGAGGAGGTTCCACCTCACACCAACTCTCTTGTGACCCCTCCAGATGAATCAGGAGAGAAATTGACAAGCTACAACTGCATTCTCAGATGAAGGGAGGCTGGCTGGCTGGAGAGTTTAGGATGAGACATTCAGGTCAAACAAAAGTCTTCATGGATTCAAAAGCTCGTGTTTCCTGCACCACTCCTCCTTTAAAGAGTGCAATGAATTCTGCCAAATTGAAGTGCTCAAGTCCTTCCATTTATTTTACTTTTATGAGATATAAGTCTAAACTTGATTTAGAATTAATTGCACTAGTGATTATAAAATATTTAACTTGGGAACAACTGTAAGTTCCTGGTACTGAAGTCTGATTGGTGCAAATCCTTACACACAAGAAGATCTCTATTTACTAATCACAACACTGTTCATGTGGAGAAGGAAGAGTTTCAGAGCTAGGACAGAAACCGCATCACTGTGGCAAGCCCTCCACAACTTTTTTGTTCCTCCTGCTTTTGAAACAAACTGCCTGCAGTTGCTTTGTTTCTTTGCTGATATTGGAAGCCTCATTGGGAACTTAATTTTTGTGCATACATAGTCTTCATAACACTTTCCAAAACTTCATTGCCCAAGTCCATTATATGGCTTCTGCAGTATACAATCTCTGCTTGCAGAATGGCCTCACCAAGTGGGTACTGGAGTAGTTTATGCTTTATGAAGTTTTCTCAAGGTTTTGCTTTTTTGGGTGCTTTTTTTACAAGAGTTGATTGAAAACAGAAAGGAAAAGCCTGGTTTTCTTTATTTTTTTTCCTCTTTTTTTTTTTTTTCTCCTTTAATACTCTTATTCTGAGACCATGTATGACAATACCTCTTGGAAAATTGCTCCCGTCCAATAACATGCTCAAAGTACTCCTTTGCCAGAGGCATTCACTCATTATATAAATCAAACAAGCATATAAAAACAGACAAAATCTGACTGGTAATGCCCAGTGAATTTCTGTGCTCAGCTAAGATGATTTGGTGCATTGCATGCAGATGTCAGGTATTTCTATAAAGAGCTCCATTGTGCAGGGCCCCACTGCTCCTCCATCGCTCCCAGCACTCCCTTAAAAGGGGGGCGGTGGGCAGACAACCATTCCAGCTGGGCTTGGAACCTCGTCTGAGTCAGGAAAACCACAGCTCATAAGCAAAGAGGAAGCATAATGTTCTACAAGGACAAAACATTAGCAAAAATGTCACTCAGCCCCAGTTCCACATGTTGGCTGCCACGGCCTCTTCCTCCTAGCATGCCCGATTGATATAAATTCCATCTGCTCAGCAGCCAAGTGACAGAGAAGAAATACCGGCATCTGGTCTCTATTGCTGTCGGGTTTTTGTTCCATGTTAGACCTTAGCTAGAAACATATGAAGAAATGAAGGTGCTGGCAAGCGACTAAAAGGCTGCACTGGCACAAATGAGTCTTTCTGATGCTTTTCACACTTCACTCTGCATTTTTACAGGGAAAAAGGTGGAGGAGACTTGATAAACTGAGTCTGGAGAGCCAATGGGCCTGGAGGTCATTTGGTGTTTCGAACTTTTTTTTGAGTGTTTAAAATTGTAAAGCAAAACAATTTTTTTTAACACAACAGAAGGTAATGAAGTCACACAAGAATGTTGCTCTTCAGCTAGGCTTTCTTTCTCGTTCTCTTAAACATCCACTGGTTTGGACCTGATCCACAAGCACTTTATATTCTCCTGAGAAGCAGCTGGAAAGTGCCAAACCACTAACATTTTTTTTCTTTTTAACCCCACTGTGTCCAGCAAAAAGCAAATGCTTCAAACCAAGAGAGAGAGCAATAGAACAAACCTGTAACATGCATTACAGTCTGAGAAGTGATGCCTGAGTGCTTTTCGAGAGCAGCTCCTGGAGAGGTAGGGGAGACTGTGAGTCAAAGTGAGTGCATGTGTGTGAGTGTACATTCAAAGATTCCTTTGAGGAAGGACTCCTCACACCAATAGAGGTGCAAGAAAAAAGAAAGGTGTGATAGAGAGGAAGGTAAAAAAGAAAATTCATTGGTAATGAAATTAGGGACAGACACTTTTCTCCTTGCCAAGAAACAGCTGGAGCCAAAAACTTAGGAAGACATTTTGTACCTAAAAAGATCCACAAAACAACACAGGATGGTTGGTCTGCAGCAAGATAAAATGTTTCTAAAATTTAAAGTGAATTCTAAATATTGCAAATCAATCTAGAATTTGATTTTATTAGAATAAAAAGTAGTGTTCCATTAATCTTTGATGCCTCCAGCCTTTGTTGGTTTCATGATCCCATCTGCAATACAGCTTCCTTCTCTTTTGTGTGACAGGACCACAAACTGACAGAAAGAAATGAAGCGAGTGAACAGCTATCAGAACAACATTATAACGCCAATGAGAGAGAACACATGTAAGAAAAGAGCTCTCAAGAACATATAAATATATAATAGAGCCCTGGAACATTTAATAATTAATTGTGAGGAAGAAGCTTTTATTTCAGCAAAAAGAAAGGCTTCCAACCAGCAACCCCATGAGAATGGAACAGTCCAGTATATTGATGCCCAAAAGGCAGTTCCATGCCAGTTCTTCAAAAGATGAAGTTCCCCTTTCATACTCGGCCAGGAACACCTCAACAACACTGCATTGCATTCTCAAACAAAGTCTGAAGTGGTACCTGCCTTCTGTGGCGATTCCCTGCCTGCAGTGGAATTGCTCCCTTTGACTTCTATAGGTTTTGCACCTAAACCAATAAAGTCAGCAATCTAGTTTACCTTGTAGGGTAATAAGTATTACAAGATCCCACAATTAGGGGTCAAATATTCCACTGTCGGTTTACCTCACTGAAGTGTTAGTTTAGGGAGGTTAGTTCTGCTAACTTTGTGTTCCTCACTGGAAATTTTTACTCAGTTTGTAACCCAGATGAAAATTCTTAAGTATACATGTGAAGAATCACTGGCACTCATTGATTAATAACGCGCCTCCATACAATAGGTGGTTTAGACTGTTACAAAGAGTTTGAAGGGAGTATTTCACCTTCAGGTCTCTTTGCACGGGATGCCTCATGCCTCACTCTAAGAGCTGTCATTTAATCACCACGCAAACAGACTCAGCATGGGCACTTTCTTCCAGTAAAGCCTTGCTCAAGGCATTCCCACAGTGCCACTCCTGCAGAAAAATTCTGATTTATTGGAAGGCCAGGTTGGATTGGGCCCTGGACAACCTGTTTGAGTGAAAGATGTCCTTGCCTACGGCAAGTACTCTTGCAAGTAACTTTACATTAGCAAATAATTCAAGCTCACTATTCCAAACAGCATTATAATAATGTAAATATAGATGCTAGATGGTTCAAGTTGCTTTGCACCAGTTTCTACTTGGGAAATAAGTAAAGCAGAACTGCCTTTATCCAACAGCTCCAAAAGTAATGTAGCAACGACCTATACACCACTTCAGAACACCTCTCCAAAGCAATACCCTTGTTCATGGGACGTGATTCTTTTTTTGCCTTGACCCTAATGATTTCCCATTCACAGACTGCACCATGCATACAGTTAGTTCCTTCTACACAAAAAGATCAGGTAACAGTAAGTTCCCTAGCCACAGCTTCTTAGGAAAGGAAGCACATTATTCTCAAAGAGAAGTATTCTGTTATGCAGAGTAATGGAATGAAAATGTAACTTTCTACAACACCGTGGCAACCCAAATCACTTTTATCTTCTTTCCCCTTCCCCTGTATAGGTAGTTGATACAGAGTCTCAGTGGTCTTTTTGTACAGATTTCTGGAGGATGGACATGACTGAGGGTTGTTGCACCGTAAGGGCCCTTCTAGTAGGCCGAGTTCGGAGAGGTGGGTGACTACTGCCCAAAGGCAGTGCCAGAGAGGCGAAATCCAATGGCTCCGAGCTATAACCGAGAACCAGCTCCCAGGCAAAGAGAGGCGTAGTCCGTTTTGCCGAGGCAGGAGAAACTTTATTGAGGATGAGGTTGAGAGGGGTAGGAGGGAACCTGGCAAAATGGCCCCGAACCTCTCGGGACAGGGCTTTTTAACGGGCGCAGGAAGGGGAGGGCAGAAGCAGGGAGCGCCAATGGGGAGATCAGGATACGGGATTGACAGGAGTGTGGTACAATCAGGACTTACGAGGGGAGGGGTGACACCAATCATCAACCAATCAGAGGACAGCGAGCAACCGAACAAAGAGGAACCTTCCAGAACTAATACCATAATGGGTGACAGAGGGGAGGGGACAGGGCCCGTCTCCACGCCCAAGGCAGGACCATCAAGCTGCAGGCCTGGGGGTGGTCAATCCCATGATGGTATCTCCCGTGGGCCTGCAGGGCTGGGCTGATCCATGCAGGCCAGGGCCACTGTCACAGAGGGTATCACCACAGTAAAAATAAAAGAGTAAGACAAACTTTTTAGCATTAAATGGATGTGTGCACATAATTACTACATATAATGGTTCAAGCTAACTCCAGGGTTACACTTGCAGTGAAATCAACATGGCTGAGTGAGACCTGACTTAAGACAGTTTCTAAGGTGTCTCACTGTCTGCAGCAGACAACATTATACTTCCCAAAGGCAAGGCTTGGCGTGCAGTCAGCGATGAGAGGGGACAATTGAGCTGCCTAACGCTGGAACCCATCAGCGCAATTTCCCGCAAGTCAGGAATATGAAACAGCACAGCTGCTGGGATGAGTGAATAGCTGAAGGAGCTTATGTGAGCTTCAATAGCAGGCCTGAGCAGTGCTCCACTGTGAATGACAAGTGATGGGCCAAATCACTGGGGAGCTACCGATGAGTTATTAATGGTGACAGGTACACTACCTGGGAGACAGGTTGAGAGGGGAAAAAGATTATTTATAAGCGAATAGTTAACAGCTGTACCCACTGCTAAGCATTACATGGATGCCACAAACTGTAGAATTCAAATCTTGGGTTATTCAAGCACGAACAACTGCCTGTCACCAAACTGCAACGCATCGGTACAAATTAAGGTGCGAAAGACGAGACAAGGCTGGAACGATGCCTTGCTCAAGTAGGCAATGGCATCACAGAGTACAGATAAGAGCGAGAGAATGGCTGAGATAACCATGAGGTGAAATTTGGTTCTTAATAATAATGATGAATTTGCAAGAACAGCTTTTTCATTTTTCCTGAGGGCTTTTGGAAGAGAACAGATGCTGAATATGTCCTGTACTGACATGAATAAATGGGGGGAAAATATAATAAGCAAAAGAAATATTTTCAAAGAAACTTTCTTTTGAAATGAGAAGTAATATATTTCTATTGTGGAGATAATTTCTTCTATCTCCAGCCCCCTCCCAAGTTTGAAAGCCACATTGTCAAGCTTATAATGTAATGTTCTTACAATACCTACAATAATATAGTCACCTAGTTTTTTCCCAAAGGAATGAAGTATTGTAGTACTGAGTATATTACGAATGGCCTGAACAAAAATCTTTCTAATCTATTTCTCTTGTACAATCCTGCACCAAGAGAAGCAGGGAAAAGAAACCAAATGCAATCCCAAAACAATCAAAAAATTCCAAACACACAAACACCCCTCCCCGCCTCAGGATTTTGGAAATGAGAACAAAATCCTGAAAGAAACTGGTTTTGAGTCCTTTCCTATTCTACTGCAAAGATATGTCTCTGCAGTTACTGCTTACATACAAGAAAAAACTAAGAAACAATTTGATGGCCTTTTTTGTGGTCTTTTAATGTACCAGAGCAGTTAAATATGTGCAAGACCTGCCCGGTGCCAAGACAATAAGCAGGTGGTTCACTGACTTCTAGGTCTGCACAAAGCACAGGCTGGAAATCGTGCACTAGATATCTGATCACAGACGACTTTTACCTGCAACAAAATGTGCCAAATGAGTAATCTTAAGAAAGGGAGAGAGAAAGGAAGGGGAAAAGTGTGAACAAACTAAATGCTTAAGCTTAAAATTCAGTTTTTTATTAAATGCAGTCTCATACAGACTGCAAAACGGTAAAAAAAAAAAAAGAGGGCTAGTCATTCCCTCCAAGGTGGAGGGAGAAAACTGTTTATATCTATGGCTACTGCCTCTTCTCATTTCTATGCCATAGGGACACTGTGCTCTTGCATGCTCTGGAGGAGGGAGATATGTGAGCCAGAAAAGGTTCACACTTCAAAAAGCTTCTAAGGCTTTAAAATATAAAGGCAGAAACTGATTCAGCACTGTAACTGTTTTCAGGATTTAGTCCAAATCTTTCAGTTTAGGCATTCCAAATGAAAATCACTAAAAGGCAAATAGTTCTCTGCATGTCTGTGTGGGGGTTGGATGTGGTATAAGTAAAGCTTACTCATTATTTTCTTTCTGATATCCATAACATTTAATTATTTCTCCTTTTCTGTTTCACTCTGCTCCTCATGGAAAGGTGCTATGATCCCTCTGTCTGAACTTCTCACATTGTGAATCAATACTTAAATATATAGTCAAAGCAAGTGAGACAGATATATTTTATCTTAAAAATTGTTTGTTAAAGTATTTCTATTAAATACTATGCTTTGGGGAAACTGCTTTTCACACAACTTTTGGACATAAAAGAAACACAACATAATTTTTAAAGGTTTCAAAAGAGATTCAGGAACTGAACATAAGTTGAATTTGGCATTAGTAGCCTTCTGAAAATACTAGACTGATATCCCCAGATATTGATTAAATCCTTGGTTCCCTCCCATCCTACTTCTATTTGTTTTTAATGCTTAAAAGTCACATACTAGAGGAGCTGCTTTAAAGGCATAGGAAACCAAAGTCAAATTTCACAGAGTGAAATTTGAAAAGTTAATTCCCTATGCTTTACTGTCAAAAAGCATGGAATTTACGGTGAGCAAGGTGAGCTTAGTTTTGATCTCTACATTTCAATTAAACAGTGCCTTATTGCACAAGTTTTTCTATTGCTTACAAGGAGTTTGCCTCTAAATAGCAATTTTCTTTCTTGCATTCATAGATGGAAATTGAAATATCAACTTCTTTAATTTTAGGAGTAGCTCTATGAATTTAGAAGCATGTGTTTTGATACCAAGTTTGCATGGAGATATCAGTGTGTGTTGCTATCATGCCCAAAAACTAAAATTGTAGCTTACTTTTAAAAACTGTAAATGCAAAAATAATAACTTCAAAGTTTTGTGTGCTACCTTTCAGCAAAAACAAACAAACAAACAGAGTCACAAAAATTAGTATAAAGCATATGGTGGAAACCATGAGTGTGTTTATTTTTTATCAGTCTACATTATTTACCATGTAAGTGGGTCAATTTAATGCTCTAAGGATTATACACAACCTTGTATTCTTTTCAGGTCCACACACCAAGTCCATCCACCAAAGCAGGTCTCCTTTTTTTCCTCCAAAAAAAAAGCAGTATTATTTGTTTTTTATGGATTCACTATAAATTCTTGAGTGACACACAGGATAAGCTGCCAATAGCAATAAAAAGCCAGGATACTAGGAAGGAGAGCTGGTTTCTAAATATGCCAAAGTTTGTTGGAAATGTAAGATTCAAAGACTTTTCCCTTCCCTGTATTTGATTCTAGCTGTACTGTGCTCCTCACACTATGCCAGTTGGTCATGTAATAACAAGTACTTCAACCATTTTTGCAAGCCTCCTCCTCTTTTTCACAGAAGGTATTTGGTAAATTATGTCCACATGTTTCAAAGGTAACAGAAACTCATACCTTAATTTGTACGTGCTATGTAATCAGGCTAGCAGGCTGGTCAAAATCTTGGCTCCCTGTGCAGCCATAGTCAAAGAGGTGTGCTCTAGGGTGGCCTGCAGCCACCCAGCTAGAGGGCAAGGAATTGGGGATGCAACAGCTTTCCATAGCTGACCAACAGACATGGGGGAGGTGATTGCAGCGGCAGAAAGGACCTTGTGATCACCAATTATTTTTTCCACCCATCCCACAATACTCCTGCTTGGGGTAGGAGAGAAAGAAAGAGCAATCTGGACTGAAGAAGTTCAGATTTTACTTTAGGGAGACTCTGGTCATCATGGAAAAAGACAAAACTGATTTGGAAAGCTCACTATGAGAATCTGCTTTATTAGTGAGTTTCTATTTGTATAAATGATCTCCATCTTGGTTTTGAGAAAAGTAATACATGTCTGTATTACAGACAGTAGATGGAGTCTACAATGGAGTGAAAACAATTAACAGTAAAGAAAGAATCTTTAGAAGTGTACAATTTTTAATTGAAAAAATTTTTTTTGACAGTTCCTACAAACTATTATTCATTTCTTTTCAAATACAGGGCAATGCTAACTGGAAGAGAAATGTTATGCGACCTTAGCTGACCTACACACATTCACTGACACCCCAATTCAGAAAAATATACAAGCACATGCTTAATGTTAAATGTGAATAGAACATTGTTGAAGTCAAGGGTACTAATTGTAGAAAGTTAGGTAGGTTCTTTTGCACCTTGCTAAGTCAGCAACCACTTTCTGACAGCATCTGAGCAGTTTTCTGAGTAAAAAATTAGGTTTCATTCCCTATGCCTTTATGTCTCTACAATAAGCTGAGAACTCTCTTGGTTTGCATCTTTATAACTTCTTTCCTTCCTGCTTCTCTACTATAATTTCTTTGGTGCTTCAAAAGAGATATGTTGCTTTTTCTCCAGTGTCTCTACTACATGGCTGTATACACAAAGCATTCAGAGACTTCATAGATTTTGAGTACTTTCCTTCCCATCTCCTGAACTATTCTCAAAATAGTTGTAAAAAGCATTGTTACATGAGTCCTGTTCATTTGAACAGCTAGATAAAAGCAAACAAACAAACAAAGAAGTACTTTTCTACAGTGCAGTAGCTGCTGAAATTCTGATACATTTATCTTGTGTGAACTCAGGGTACACACTCTGCTGAAGTGAAAATGGGTACCTAAGAAAAGAACTTACAGAGAATTACAGCATAAAGCAGACTAGTGGTGGGGGAAAGCCTTACAGACACATGCCTAAAGACTGATGTGACTAGTACTGGAAATTCATACTATGTTACTGAAGCTATTATTCAGGAATGGGAGTGTATGTATAATTTAATTTAAAATTTTCAGATTGAGGAACTTCTGAAGCACCTCAAACTGCATTGACATTAAAATTCTCATATGTGCTTCAAAGCCTTTCCATTGCCCTGGTGTTTTTCTCCTGCTCCAAACAAATCTCAACATTGATATAAGTAGTTCTATGCTAACAGTTTCATTGAATTGTTTCATCCTACAGGTAAATATTCACTAAAAAAACAATGAACCAAAGAATCCAAAAAGCTTTCAAAAAATGTATTTTTAATTTTTTCTGTAACTCCAGGAAATGGGAACTGTTCCGATTATTTATGTTAAAATATTTCCATGACCCAATGAGAGAGCTAACTGCATTCCAGGTGAACAGATATCCAAATAACTTTCCAAATCCTAGAACAATTTTCCACTCAATAATTGCTATATGACAGTGTCAATACTGCATGCAATAATGCTGCATGCTAACCCAGCAACAAAATAAGCAACTTGACATATATACAGAGCCACAAAACTGTACACTTCAAAACACATCAAATTCCAGGATTTGAGAATATAATCTATGAGGTATTATGAGGCACTATTTCAAGACTCATCTTTGGCTCATCCTGTGCAATCAACTTGCTAGCCAAATGTGGCTAGGGAAACACAGGCTTCTCAAGCTACAGCCTCCAAATGAAGACTGGAAGTGACTAGGTCAGAGAAGGTATGAACATCATAATTGGCTGCCATTCTGTCTCTGGATGACCACACATCTGCTGGTCAGTTGTCCCAGAAGAGCTTCTTATATTCTATAACATCCAGGCCCTCTGCAGCCTCACAACAAACACAATTATGTGAGCAATCTGCTACAGACATTATTAATTCCTCACTCTTTTTCTCCCAAGAAACATATCTCTGCCTTCAGCTATGGCAGCAAATGAATGTCATGGGGCTTATATCCATTACCTCACAACTCTTTGAGCCTACAAATGGGAGAAAAGAGCTCTGTTTTGCATCCTATGGTATTGTTTGAAATACACTTATCAAGAGGAAACCAGCTCCCCCATGGAAAGCAATTAAATTAGTACTAGTTAAATTCTTTAACCCCAAATTTAATTTAATTTTGTGAAATTCTTTCTAAAAGAGATGGGTTGGACAAAACATTTCTATGGATTACATTACCTACTCAGCATGTACCAAGCCAGTTTTCCCAGGCATTGCCTTAGCTACTTCCAAATAGTCTGAGAGCTTTTAATGGAAAGCCTGGTGCAACATAAACTACATTGCAAGCAATCTGATGGATGGCCTTATTTCTTCTATTCCTGTTTGTCAGCACCAGGTGTCAACTAGGACTCAAAGATTCCAAATATCCAAAATGTATAGATAAAAATGTAATTATGTGAACACTACTACCATATCTACATCACTACTCAAGCTACACAGATACAAACAAACCCATCAAGCTAATATATACTGGGACAGCAATTTTAAAAATCTATGCGTCCTATAAATGCCTTCCTTCTGAGCAGATGACTGCCAGTCAGTAACAGAGGTTTCCACACCCTTTTTCCACACCTTTTCCAGTAGATGGAATGCAAGACTTCAGGATGCAATTCTGGCAAGATTCATCATGAAGAATACACCAAGACTAAGTATAAAAAGACATACTTTACTCTACAATTAGAGGTAAAAATGAACTAATGAAACAAAATCTTCCTCTTCTATTTGCTAAAAAAAAAAATATTTACTGAAATTACTGTTCCAGTGGTGGTGATGTTTCAGAATTTGACTAAAGAATAATCATAATTACACATTCTATTTCATTGGAGGATCTCAAAGCACTTCATAAACATTAATTAAAAACATCCAAGTATAAATTGGGATGATTAGAACATTTTGTTAAAGCTGTGGGGGAGGAGAAAAAAAATCAAGCTGAAACACAAAGGACTTGTGCAGCAAGTTAACATATTAGAGCCACTAGAATAATGCACACTTCCTGGGTTCAAGCTAAGTATTCAAAATTCTAGAACATGGTGCAAAATGACAGGCAAATCAGACAACATATTTCAGCACAGGAAAGCAAAGTAAATTTGTTAATTAAAATATAGGCATTCACCTTCATTCAAATAAAAATGTACCTTGATAAGTAAAAGGGAGTTGTCTGTCTACATTCAGTGCTGTCCTCTTACTGCCTAGAAGGCAACAGTAAGTGTTAATGACATTTACCCCTCCTAATAAGAGTCACTCACACTTCACTGTTATTCCTTGTTATTGCTCAGGACAGGCACTAGCACCTCATTGAAAGATCAGTGCTGCAAGGAAAAAAAGTCCCCTTGAGATCCCTTGGACTTCGAGAAAAGCAGTAAATCAACTGATGCTGGACAGATGACAAGTTTGATTCTCTGTGGCCCTTCTTGATTCCTAAGTGTCTGTGGACCTAAATTTCATAAGTGCCTGAAGTCAGAGCTGACACATAGACATTCAAAACCACACCTTAACTCAAGGCAAGACATTTCTAAACTGGAAAAAAAGTCTTAAATCCATTTAAGTGTCATGGTCTGGACTCCATACTCTCTAACTGAATTAATCTCCACTGATGTGTAGCTGAATGGTTAATATCACAACCTTATCACCTCCAGGACCATGATTTGAATTCAGGCCAAGATTCTCTGCAAAGAGAGTAGTCTATAAAAAGTAGAACTTCTAATCTCTAAACTGCATTTTGTGAGACGAATGATGTTAATTCCTCGGATTCTTGGCACAACCCACTCCCCTCCACAGGCACACACGTATTTCCCTTCGATCAATAGCTTTATGCCCTTTTGTTTTCTTTATTTTATAACAGGTCACTTCATTTATCACAAGAAAATTGAGGTGGACAGTAACCCCAAGATTCTGTCCTCAAATCAGTGGTCATATTTCTTTGACATAGTGCAGGATATGTTCTGGTAAAGGCTTCAACGTAACATTGTCAGCAAGAAAAGTGATTTTCTAGGCTACAAGGAAAGCCATTCTCTCCCTTCTCTTCATCCACAGAGAATCAATCACAAAATCAGAGACTTTTGTCAAAGATGCACACAATCACAATATATCAGAAATATAAATACAATTTATAGATTGTTAAAGGACATGTAAATATATATAAATGCACAAATATACACACTCATACATATGTACATAGATATATACATATATACATATTTCAAGGAAAAAGTTCTGTGATCATCAATAGTTAATAGAAATTCAACCACATTCTGAAGCAAGAAAGCTGGAAATAGTTTACTTCTTGGCTTACCTGCCAAGACCCAAGTTCAGGGCTCTGTTTCTTTTGAAATGCTTGATGGCATCACTCACACCTAAAACAGCCTAGGGAATGAACTATTCCTCCCACCTCCTTCATCCTTCACTCTGCTTTGGGTGTTTGTGATTTCATCAACTATCACAAGAGAGACACAGGACCATGAACTCAAGCCTTGGCAGGTGAAGGGATTTTCAGCTTCATTTTAAAAAGCAAGCACACATGGTCCTGGCACCAGCCTGACAAACCTTCAGGAACAGCCCTTTCCATGCTCTGCAGTCTAGTAGCTGTGTGAAAGTACATCAGTGGAATCAGAGCTTCTCACCCCCAGTACTGTAAACAGTCAGTATATATTCCAGGTAGGATAAATAACACCTCTACAAAAGTCTCTCTCTCTCTCTTTTTTTTTTTTTTTTTCTTTTTTGACTTTGACAACCATAAATGTTTTCCATTAAAAGGCCACCTTTGCATTTCTGAGCAATGTGAAGCACTATGGCTATAAATGCTATTTCATAGTAGTCATTAGGAACAAGCATGATGTATACTGCTGTTGATCACCAGGGGTTATACAGCCCTCTGCCTCATTACCCTTGCAAGATGCAAGACACAGAGCAGCAATAGCACAGCTCTCCAGCTGCATATATTCTGGAAAACCCAATGATCTTTGCATGTACTGAGACATCTGTTGTCACGTAACTTGTCCTGCTGGCATTCAGAAGTGTCATCAAACTTTCTGGATTTTATTTTTATTGTTGCTTGGTTAGAGAATGAACTGTCATGATAAATACAGTCATGTAGTACTACTGTGATCAGTGGTGTTACTGTTAGAGGTACGGCACCAAAAGCATCAGGGAGATGTTAGGCAAATTACTGCAGATACAGAGAAAATCTGAAAGCATTTCACACTATAGAAAAAGTGGCATTGCTTTGCTCAAATACACAACAATGCTTCCTTCTGCCTCAGCAGTTCTGTTTTGTTTCCTCTCTCCCTTTTCACTCCGCAAAGGTTTGTTTGAGCTTTTCCCATCCTCTGTTTAGAGTAAAGATAGAACAGTTATCCCTAGATTACAGCAACTAAGAAGAATACAAAAGAGGAAGGGGCATAGAAGAGAATCTCTCTTCCACAGAAATATAGGGGAGTCCTACTAAACTGATACACAGAGGAGAAGAGAAACTCTTCCAGATTATCAAGGTTTCAAATATTAGCATACAGTGATGCCATGGGAGGAATAGAACACTCTGGAAATGGACATGTCATCTAACAGATCTTTTTCGTCTTTTTGTGCTAAAGAGCCAAAATCAGAGGTGGAGGCAAAATCAGAGTTGGAGGCAAAGTGAAAGTAAAGTGAGATTGAAGAAGGGAAGATAAGCAAGAAAAAAAGTGGGAGAATGGGAGCCAATGACAATGGAATAAGGAAGTTGAAGTGAAAGGAGAGGGAAGAGGGAACAGACAGGCACCAAGAACAAGAAATAGGCAGAGCATATACAAAAGAGACACTTTTAAATCCCATGTGTACTGCGGGAGTAGAAGTCTGGATAAATGTTACCCAGCTTTGAGCCATGGTTGCTCTGAGGGCCACTGTTGAAAAACAACACCAGAACTGAAAAACACTTATGAGTGTTAACAATAACTACAAGGAAGAAAACACAAGACAGAATTATATTGACTAAAGCTGAAAAAAGTAAATAAATCTGTGAAAGCATAGCTCTCTTTATTTTCAAGTAAATAAATGTGGGTGGTAGTTATGGGAAACACAATCTTGTATGTAAAGGACTTAGGCTGTGCTTTGGCTTTGTTAAAATCTTTACCAGATAAACCTCTTAACCTTCATCTCCATCAGTTTACATGATTTATTTTTATAAAAAATGCATAATACTTATAGACGCATGGAAAGACTAAGTGACTGCTTCTTAAAAGGCATGGAAATCCTCTAGTGGTCACAGCTAAAAAAGTGCAAAGTATTAATTAAGATACTGGCAAACAAACCAATGAGGAATGAGAAGAAATACCTATAAAATTAATACAAAACCATCACATAAAATTGGGGTTTTTTAATCCATGTGAGTAACTGTAAATTAACTTTTGCTGGGTTGCAACAGTCAACTTTTTTTTCATAATTCACCTGTCTATTTCTCTCCATTTTCTTTAACAAATAATATAGCATACCAACATTTTAATGGTGTTCTTGTTGTCTTGTTAATGGTGTTTTGTCTTGAAAGACAAAAACAGTAAAATCACCTGGTAGCACTTGGGAAAAAAAACCCTAACACAAGATTCACATGACTAATGGTTACAGACGGCAGACTCCATTGAACTTAAAGTATGATATCATGACTACAGCAACCTGACACTACATGTCTACCTTGCAAAAGCTGGTATCAGAGCTTCTGTTTGTTTTCATTCTAATGTTCTTTATGTGTAACCAATGAAGGCTCTTTGACAAGCTGTTCAATTAAATAGTCCTTGCACTTGGGTTCTACAGCAAAATTTCAAAGATCTTAAAAGACAAATTACTTCAGAGAGGAAATCTAAGAGCTCTATAAAGAATCTAAAAGAGGTCAGACAGCAACAGAACCCATCCTTTTCTGAAATCCTCCACAGACAAGCCAATGGTGGGCAATATTTAATTTTAAGAACAGTGAAGCAATTTCCATCTGTGCATATGGTTAATATTTCACCTGCTTAGAAGGTAAGGTGCTAAGGGATTACTCTGAGAAAGAACAGAAAAGAAATTAAGAACAATATTATTAAAGATGCTCAAGTTTCTTTCTTTGGCCTCTACCCAAATCTTTTCCTTTAATCTGGATGTGAGAATGCTGTGAATGAACTGTGGGAAACTAGGACAGAAACCAAATTACCCATACTACCAAGAGCAACTACGTTTTACAAAAAAATGAGAAACTGTTAGTCAAATATAACTGACAATAGCAGTTATATATCCTGATACATATACATCAATATATGTAAGCATGTAGTTTGATTATGCATATACCTAGTTTTTCTGTTGAAATCTCAGAACTGAATTAAACATTGCTTTGGTGGTGGTATTTTGTTTGCTTGAAAAAAAATCTCTAAAACTGCCCACCCCTCCCCACCCCCTGCCCTGGTCCGTATATGCCTTCTGAGAGTACACCTTCTTAGCTGACTTCTTGCTTAACAGCTGCTTTAGAGCAAGCACAGCAGTGGAAGAAGAAACCAATTTTTGCAAAGCAGAAAATTGTATAGAATAATTTTGAATGTCCCCATTTGTCAGCATTGCCTTTGCTATGGAAAAGACCTTAATTTAGAATTAGTGATTTCCCATGCACTGTCCAGTATATGAACTTTTTTGAGTGAGCCTCCTTTTGGACCTATAAAATACCCATGGTCTTCTAGCTGGCTTTAGTTTTGACCTTGTTCTCTGTTATTTATTTTTTCTAATTTCTCATAGCTGTGAGTGGCACCAGAGAGTCTGGCGCTTAAGACGTTGCCTATGAATTACTGACTAATCAACTTTTTTCAAGGGAATGGTGATAAGAATGGTACTCCTAGGTCCAGACCCTTTTCCTAATTCTGCCAATGTTCTGTTCTGTGCCTCTAGTTCCTCTTTGTTTTATAAAGACAATATTTATTTTCCTCTTTTACACTAAGAGTATAACTATTTGATCACAAAACAGTTAAAAATGTGTTGAGCTTTACTCAAAACACTGAATCATTATTTGAAAGGAGTCAGTTTATGGCCTCTAAGTTGTAATCACATGTCCTGTCTTCTACAGCTGGACCAGTGTAAAAGCTGAATGCCCCAGCTGTTCACTGCTAGTGTCATAATTGCTCTCTAGCACTTTCCTCTCAGAATAATGAAAGTTAACTTGCTCATGTTTAGAAGGAGGATTTTTCTAACCTGGTTTGTTTAGAGAGAACCTGACTAGGGAGCAATTACAGATGTAACTAACTAGCAAATGGATGGGGTAAAGTATTCTCTAGGGGTGGAGAAGAGAACAGCTGGCAAAGTTACCCCTTCACTCAGCTTAGCTGGAATTAAACCGGTGTTGGAGACTCACAGCTGAGCTGTTCTTTACAGCAAAACATCATTCAAATCAACAGAGCCACTAATCACATACATCTCTTTGAGCAGCATGTGCAGCATCTGACCCAAAACACCTGCTGTTTTTGACAAAAATAATTTTTTGTCATGTAAAGACATATGAAGTTAGCTGTTCCCAAAAGAGAAAACCTACAGGCTCACTAACTACATACAGGCCCCACAACAAATACAGTAACTTATTTTCTTTGAGATAGATAATAGAAAACAAGCCTAAAAACTGAAGCACTCTGAAGTCCCATGGAGCAAACACTATCCAGAATGTTCCCCTATGCCATAAAGTTTTTCTGAGGATCAGTTCTAAAGATGAGAGAATGACTGCTCTCCTAAACCATTAATCCTGTGATGAGACTGTTGACCAAACTGTCCCTAAGGTTTCAATGATAGGTATCAGAAACTAGATTTATTGTATGGAGCCCAGAGAAGGCTGCCAGGTCTTAATGCCTTTCAGCCATTACTGGCAATGTTGTGACTGTGCCCAAATGTGGAAGGTGGTGTTATCAAATTACTTCTCGGCTTCAGGGTTCCTTGATTTTCTGTACTCTCGTAATGCATCCACTAAATGAAGGCATAAATACTGCTTTTTTCTTGACCCACTGCTTTTTAATTTGTTATTTGGAAATTTTATTAGTCAAAATGAAGGTATTGCAAATAATCCCACCCTCTGTGCAGCACTAATAGACAACTGTTTTTCTCTTTTTTCTCCAGTGGAGCAAAACCATGAGCTCTTTCTTGAAAGTTACAAGGAAAATGTTGTGAAGTTTGCAGGGTGGTGGGGGCAGGGATGTTGTTTGTTTGTTGTGGTTTTTTTGGTGAGTTGGTTGGTTTGTTCCTGTTTTGTGGGAAGAGAGGTTTCTGTGGATCTTGAACAGAACAGAAAATATCTGAAAATAGTAATTGATTTTGAGTGGATACATCTACCCTACCCCTCAAAACCACCACCATTTAGAGAAAATGTTAAAATATTTTAACTCTTCCACTGTGTTCAGAGCACATTCAGCAAAGGATGTCTTAGACCATCCCAAAGCATAAAAATCCAGTTTTGTGCTAGCTTTACAAGAGATTTACAAATCTCTTGCACTGTGGTTAGTTAATGAACACTGGAACTTGCACCTGGATAAAGTATACTGGAATCTGTTCCAACCCTTACCTCTCCCTATTCTGTTACTTCTCTTAGTCCTTGCAGAACAGACTTGGGGCACAGAGTCTGTATGTTACAAAAAAGTTCTGTGTTTCTGAGCAGGTATTCCCAAAGCTACAAACCTTTCTGGTTTTCTTCCACCAAGGAAAAAAGAGGGGAGAACAGTGATATACATGATTTTGTACAGTTACAAGTATAAAATATTATTTTTACAGGATGATGCTTCTCCAACTACACTACCATATCAAATCTTTTCCTACAGATATATTTCTGTATTTGATATACAATGATACAATGAGTATCTGAGAATGTATGGTAAATTATTAGCATTGACTAGAAATAGTTGATAACTTAGGCAGGTTTGGGCAGACAAATTACAAAGAACTATATTTCCTGACTGAGAGTCAGAGTTCCTTAATTCACTGCATGACAGCCTATTAACAATCCTATAGCTCTGTGATGGGTGCTTTATTTTGGTATTTGATACTTTTGATACTCCTGTAGAATGCTCACAATGTTTCATTCAGAATTTTTTGCATGGAAAAGCTGAGTTTGAAAGCCTCAAACAATTCTGTGAAAAGTTCCAGTCTATAATGATGAACTTAATGGAACAATGCCTTTTGCTCAGAAGAGACATTACCTGTATGCACTTCTACTGTGATGGTGTTACTGCACATTTCCTTTCAGATTTCCCTGCGTACCCCTTTTCCCTTTTATAATAGATACTTTTAATAGAGCTATTTTTAAACAAGACATTTTTATTATCATAGAGTTAATTAATTTTCCCAAGATTTCTCTGCATATATGTTTTACTAAGCAGTTTCCTTTTCTGCCATATACTGAATTTTCTAGCTTTAATGGAAACAAAATGTATTTTTTGCCTAGAGATACAGTGGAGACATTCAAAAGCCATCTGGACAGGGTCCTGGACAAACAGTTCTAGGTGGGTCTGCTTGGTCAGAGAGTTTAGACAAGATGACCTCCCTTCTGACCTTGACCAGTGTGTGATTCTTTGAAATTAGACAGTTAAATTAACAGAGATACTCGACTACACCTATCATAGGTCTTCATTCACTCATTAAGAAAATCCACAGTCGAGCGCTAATGAAGTCAATATGTGGCAAGTCTGTAACAGCTGCCCTTAACTTTCACTGATAATTGTTCTCATTTAAATGGCATAATATTCAATATACTGTTGTTGAATATAGTAATAGTAAAATTCATGCCTTGGGGGCTACAATGCAACTGAGTTTTAGCCAGATAAACTGAACTGTGACCTAATGGGGTATTATAGGCCTTTATACCTTTCAGATGCATAGGTGACAATCTCAGTCTGTATAAACATCTATGTAATTATATTACAAGCCATTCTTGCACATATTGAGATCATTCCAACAGATAATTAAAACAAAATTAGTATGACCATGATTCTACGACCTTTGAAACCAGAAAACTATTGATTTCAGTCTTCTTGTCTGTAAAAGACATAGAATTATATTCCATGCTTGTAATATATTATGGCTAATTCTTAATCAAATTTAGTAACCAGCAGATTTTAATGTTATATCTTAAAAACTGTGCATTTTTTACATGTATTCCTTTACAAATCAAATTTCTTCAGCCCTCTAGATTAGCAGTATTCAGAATTCAGGAATCTAAAATATGATGCAATATGCACATAATGCCAGTACATATCTGTGTAGATTTCTTTCCTATATCTATCTTAATTGTATGTCATATGTAAACTCTATAAATACATAACCAGACATTTATATAATACAAACATCATAGACATCTGCTGTACAAGTATGATGGATATATACTTATATGTAAATTTTAGACTGGTAATGGAAATACCTATTTGAACAGGTACAACACTTAGCCTTTATAAAATAGATGCCTGAGAAAATCCTAAAACAATTGAAGAACTCTATTCCAAATATGTCCTAACAAGAATAAAAAAATTCCATTATTCAAGTATAAGCCTTTTTAGTTCTCTTTGCCTAGGACTGCTAATTTATTTCTTTCACAAAAAGGACAGACACCTGAAGAGGAATTAGAAATAGAGTCAGAATCTCTCAGAGAAGTATAAATCCCATATTTTCAATAACACGATAAGCATAACACTTCCTAACAAAGTAAAGCAATAAATAAAAAATTTAAATTTTCTAAGTTTTTTAGGCATGTCCACTTCAATAGCTGGATGACTTCTGGATGATGCAGAGCTCCCACAAAGTCAGATGTGATTAAGAAAATTCAGAAGTATGTAGTATTAGATTATTAATCAGAAATAGTCTTAAAAAATATAAAAAAATACTTTGGAACTCAACAGACTATGAAATTTTTCAGATAAGCAACATGCATATTTATGACCATACCCATAAAGCAAGCCTGTCTATTTTTTGTTTATTTATTTTTATTTTCTTTGGTTATCTATTTCAATTAATCTGCAAGCAGACTTTATTTAAAGGTATGTTTCAAAAATGGCCTTATAGAAAGTATTTTCCTGTTTATACATGACAATGTAAGGATACTTTCCAACATAACCATGATCACAACCCCCATTTAATTTATACCTTATTAGATATCTTTCTAAAGAAGGAAAGAAAAGATGAAGAGCTGCTGACTTGCATCTTAGTTTCTTAAGTCAAACAGTAGCCCTTGAATACTTGCCAGCTGCCTTTGATGGCCAGATCATGATTGCAGGTAGCTAACCTCAGTATTTGCAGTATTTAAGGCATTTCCTACAATAAACGTAAGCAAGCACAAATAAATACTACGGTATGAAGGCACCTGTATTTTTTTAGCTTAGGAAAAATTGAATATTTTATTTTGCCAACACCATCATTAGTTTTCAACATGCCAGACTAAATTCACTTCATATCCTTCTATCTCTTTGGGTGCACCATCACTACGTCCATGCATCAGCAACAAAAAAATCAGTTAACTAGGTTTAAAAACATTTCCTACCTGAAGAATGTAGCCTCGAACATAGTCTCGAAGTGTCCAGCCTAAGCCATGTAGAATATGCAACACCTCCTCTTGCTTCAGTACACTGAAGAGTCGGTCAAGCAGAATCTTCAGTCTCACAGGCACAGCCTGAGTACCGTACAGCATCAGGCTGCTGATGTCAAACACAACATTGGACTGCACAATCTCCACTTGGGTTGGGTGGTAGAGGTGCTGAGTACTAAGTTTGTCCAAGGCTGAAAAAAAATGGGTCAAGAATAAGGGAAGAGCAAAGAACAGACAAGAAAACAACTGCAAAGAGTCATGTACATACATCACATTTGGCAGATACACTTATTTTCCAAAAAAATATCACCTGGGTGATGCATAGAAACGTAGAATCACAGAACAGTTTATGTTGGAAGGGATCTTTAAAGGTCATCTAGTCCTCCCCTGCAATGGGCAGGGACATCTTCAACTATGTCAGGTTGCTCAAAGCTTCATCCAACCTGACCTTGACTATTTCTATGGATGGGGCATCTACAAGGTTATCGGGCAACCTGTTCCAGTGCCTAAACATTTTCATTAAAAAATTCTCCTTTATATCTAATCTAAATCTACCCTCTTCTTTTCAGTGTAAAGCCATTACCCCTTGTACAATCACTACATGCTCTTGTCAAAAGTCCCTTCCCAGCCTTTTTGTAGACCCCCTTTCAGTACTGAGAGCCCACAATAAGGTTGCCAAGAAGCCTTGCCCAAGCTTCTTGTCAACTCTTTTCCTCACTGAAGGATTCCAATTCCTCCAGCCTTTCCTCACAGGACAGGGGCTCCATCCCTCTGATCACCTTGGTGGCCTGTTCTGGACTTGCTCCAATAGGTGCATATCTTTCCTTTGCTGAAGACCCCAGACCTGGACACACTACTCCAGGTGGGATTTCACCAGAAGGGAGCAGAAGGGAAGAATCATCTACCAGACCCTGCTGGCCATGCTGCTTTGGATGCAGCCCAGAATATAGCTGGCTGTCTGGGCTGCAGGCACACATTGTTGAGTCTCGTTCAGCTTTTCATTCATTGAAGTTCCCCAGGTCTGTCTGGGAAGGGCTACTTTCAATTAGTTCATCCCCCAGGGTGTACTCATGCTTGGCATTGCCCATACTCAGGTGCAACACTTTGCACTTGGCTTTGTTGAACCTCATGAGGCTGGAATGGGTCAACTTCCCCAAGCTTGTCCAGGTCTCTTTGTATGTCATCCCGTCCTTCAGGTGTGTCAACTGCACCACTCAGCTTGGTGTCATCTGCAAATTTGCTGATGTTCTCACTATGTCACTGATGATGATATTAAACAGTACAGCTCCCAGTACAGACTCCTGATGGACATCACCCATCATTTACAGACCCTTTTCACAGATGCAGTCCAAGACAGCCATAGTTTCCAAAGGTCAAAAGTAATTTTAATTGCTATGGCAGAAGGGTTCTCCAGTGAGACTCAGACACTACAATGCTCACAGTGCAAGTGAAATTTATGATCAACTAATGACCAAGACTGCAGCAATGCAGAGTTTAATGGGACTGTTAAGGATTTGATACTTACCCTCTGGAGAAAAAAATTAAAACAGATACACCCTAAACTCCAGCCTTTCAAGTATGTTAAAACTAAGCCACCTTATCTACCAAAAATTCGATCATGAATTCACTGCTCCTTGAGCTGGCTAGTTTTTTTCACCTGGTTTTATGAATTCCATGTTATTCACCATGATGTGAACAATTTAGAATATGGGGAAGGGAAGTTTGCAGGATGAAGGTAACTCTTGTATCTTCTTGTGAAGTGAAACAAGATGGAATTACATATGACATCATGCATTTTACTGAGTATCAATATTTAAATTTAATTTTATTTCTACTTTATGAACTATCTTGCAGCACTTAGGCTTCTCACTGCTTTTTAAACAAAATTTCTGAGCATTTAAAATAATCTTACAGCACTTCTCCTGTACTTGGTTTCTTCTTGTCTTATGGTCTCTAGAGAGTTCACATGCTCTTGATAAATTGCTTTCTTACATCCAGAGAGCAAAGGCCCTTATCATTTACTTGCTGGCTTCATTCAACACGTTTACTCCAAGGACTACATTGTCAAAGAGTTCTGGTTTCCTCATACTTTATTTCTTGCAACTGATTTGTCTGATCTTTCCTATTCTAGTGGCTAAGTCAACTTTGAATAAATAGCTTTTAATATTAATTTAGCATTCAAAAAAGATAAGAAATTGGCAAGCCTAGGGACTTCAGTCCTACATCTCTCTACAGGACATTTGTGCTGCAGCATATGAAGTGCTGGATTATTTCTTCCAAAGGCTCTTCTTCTGAAGTACTTCAGCTATGTAGGCTTCATGATGTGGGACTATTTTTTTTTAAAGGTCTAATGAATGAGATTTGATTGAAGCTTAAACAGGTTAAATACTGTCCTGCCTTCATTTTTTTCCCCTTTTATGTATGATATTTTTCTATGATGTTTATTTCAGTACTTCCATAATAGATGTCTCATCGAAGTTCTCAGCTAGAAAAACCAAGAAAATTGATTTTGTTACTGTGCAGGTTGTGTGGTATGTGTGATGATATGTATATGTGTGTACCTAAGGGACTGATCAACCATTTATAAGGAGTAAAATTAGGTTGGGTTTCTTTTTCCTAATATTAGCATTACTCACAATAGGAATGGTTTAAATAATATTAGTGTTAATAGATACCCTGTAAGAACACCTTCTACGAGACTATTGAAATTATTGAGCAGATCTGGATCATACTGAGATTTTCAACTTCAGTCTTACTGAATGAGAATAAGGGTCAAAGATATTAACTGGCTTCTCCAAGTTTACACAAACCAACACATGAGTGGATATTTCTGGTTCAGACCAGAACCAATACGTGAATGGATATTTTCTGAGTACTTGGTGCTTTTTAATGACTGAATCATACTGTATTTCTAATGTATCTTACTATTTGTTTTTGTTTCTCTCTTCTTAACAGTAAATACTATGCCTGCAGTGAAGAAAAACAATTTATTCCAGCTAAAGAAGACTTGTCATACTGAAGATTTTAATCATTACTTTACTGTGGTCTGAGTCAGAATGACTATAAGACATCTTTATCTAAAGATTATTGGTTGTATTACAGATCTAATCACTAAAATGAGATTACAAAACTATGGACATATACCCACATTATGTAATGTGACCACTCTAAGGATAATGGCCTTGAAAATGTTGAGGTGGAATAGAAGTAGGGAAAAAAAAAACTCCTTTAAAATTACTAAGCACACTCTTTGACCAACTGATAGAAATTTTTGCAGTCTAACCAGTAGTATTTCATTCAACTGCAATATTGATTTTCAAGCAGTATTATCTACAGACATCTGCTTCTCAAAGCACATACATAAATACAAGTTAATACGATAATTGGAATAACAGTCCAAGTGACAATGATATTATCTCAAATTTTGATTTTTGGCCTTATTATGTATATTACATAATAAACAAATAGGCAGTGAATTTTATCCTTTTCAAGTACAAGTCAGCACAGGCACTAAAATGTGGAATTTATAAAACAACAAAATATACATTATTGCATGGGTGCATAAGAACATTTGAAAGCTAAAGACAAACCTCATGCTGCATGAAAAAAAGGGCTGTAAATGAAGAGAAAGTGTTCATATGGGAAATAACAGTATTGTTAGAATCTGAAATTTTTCAGAACATTGACTACGGATACCTCTTCAAATTGTCAAAAGAATGAAAATTCTCACTCCAATTTGAAATCTATAAAAACTTTAATGTTTCTTTAAAAGAGAGTGCTAAGGATCTAGCTGACAGAGAGAACTTTTTTAGTATTTCTGATTTCTCCTCTGGTACCATTATTGGAATAATGCCAGTGTTCTACGTGGATTCAAGAGGCCATTTTTGTTGATAAACATACCTTTTCAGGTAAGAGATAGGGAAGGACCTATCTCATTGTTGGTCTTCTGCATGGAAAAGAGTACTAGCTCTAGCCTTCTTGACAAGTTTCTGATTCTTGTAAAATCTCAGAGTAAATAGTTGTATTCTACTGTCCTGAATTTCCCACACAATTTCATGTGGCTAATGCATTCCTCATTACTTTCTGTTCTAAATTATTAGTATAATTTATATGTGCTAATGAACAATGCCCTGTTTTACAGGTGAATACATAGAACAATATCCGCAGTGATTTTTTTACTTCATAAGTGCTTAGGAGGGTTCAAGATTAAATATGTTATACCAAAGAATGTGCTTTTTCATACCTGAAAAATCATGTAAACAGATGTGCCTTTATTAAGAAGCTATCAGTGACTGAATATCACAAAGCACACATTAAAAATCCCTTTCTGGTGCTGCATGAGGTATTATTCATACTTTGTACAGTTCCAATGGGACCAAAAATTCATTCATAAAAGTCTTTGTCACATATTTGTGACATTTTAGTTGTAACCTGCACTATCTTTTCCAGAACCATAACTATGATGGATCTGTTTTGTGCTTAAACTAAGAAAGCTACATTTTCTTTACAGTGCAATTTAATTCTTAGCACTGCCCTGATAGTCTGATATTCGTTAATTGAGTATATGTGGAAAGGTGTTCTCTGATACAAGAAGAAGAGATCTAACAAATCCCAAAATCACATACTTGCTGAGCAATCAATATTTTCATGGAACAGCCTAAAATTACCTTTGGCTTTTATTCTGACAGTACTCAAGTAATATTTCTGTGGTCAATTCCCAATTTCAAGTACTTGTTTCAGAAATTTAAACTTAAAAAAAAAGGGGAAAAAGGGATGGAACAGACAACATTACAGAAGATTGCCCTCAACAATGAAAGATTACTAACTAGATAATTAGTATAGGAATTAGGAACCTCTCAACAGTGTTTTTCCAACTCTGAAATATCACGTATGGACCATAATAATTGAGAATATTGTACCCGGAAGTGACCTAAAATGAACATCTAATCCAACTGCCCGAACACTCCAGGGCTGATCATCAGTTAAAGCATGTTGAGGGGCTTGTCCAAGTGCCCCTGGAACAGAGAGAGGCTTGGGCCACTGAGCACCTCTCTAGGAACTCTGTGGTTTGACCACTCCCAGTAAAGAAGTATTTCCTAATATCAAGCCTGAACCTCCCCAGGTTGGCTTATTCACTATTTACTTTCTTGAATAGCAAACAAAACCCCCCAGATTTTAGAGAGACTCAGTTCAATATAATCTGAAATGCAAAAAGAGCTTTGAAATTGTTTCAATGTCAATCTTCACATTACAGCCTGCAGTATTCTTACTATGTAAGATTTCAGCAAAAAAAACTTTGGGCATCTTTGCAATAAATCAATTAACAAACTTTAATGTTCCATTTGTAGTTTGATTTGGTTTTTTTAATGTAGTAAAGTAAGGGGGAGGAAATGTACCTCATCTATATTTTACTGGAGTTTTGAGACTGTCATTCAAATGAAATTAAGTACAAAGGATACATTAAAATAAGGCACAACTGCTTCTTCAATTTATCAAAAGACAGAAAACAAAGAAAAGATTTTTCATTTCATCTATACTGTGTCCAGCTCACAGGCTCAGCTCTGCAAATTTACTCATAGCCCTTAGACCCCGTCCTTCCCAATGTGCAGTGAAAAAGGTCAACCAAATTAAAAGTCATGCCTCTAAGCAGATTCCATTTTTGCTAAGTAAAAGAAATACAAATATGCAGTGATTAATTTTTTACTTTAGAGGTCTCATATTATTTTTGAATAGCTACAATAAAAGCATGACATTTTGCCTTTACTGAATAGCAAAGAATTTTAAATATGCTAGTTTTAATGCAATTGGAGTTGTAAATACACTTACCTCTTCCTAATTTCCCGATCCTAGATAAAAATTTTATTATCCTAGGAGGGATGAAAAGGTCTAGTGAAACCCTTTCTTTCAGCTGATTTGTCTGGCTGTGTATCTCAGAACACCACAGAGAGGAGTCTATAGGTTGCAATACAGCATTATGGATCTCATTCAATTTCAGGGTCAGGTTTGGGCTCTCCAGTGTAACTACTCTGGATTTTCTTGCATACTCTCTAGCCAGTTTCCCAGTTTGCCAAAGAGGAATATTGTTGGAGTATACACACACATGCACATGATGATACAAAATTTTACAAACATCATTTTCTTTCTAGATTGCTTGATTTGTTCAAGAACAGGAAAATTAAAAAGAAATCATATGTAGTTTGTGTCCAGACAATAACAAAGAGCTTTCCAGAGATTTTTAAAATCTAAATAACTGGACCGCTTTTTGCTGCAACAGAAACTAAAATTACAAGACAGATTAAATATATAATACCAACATAAAATAATATCATAATACTGTCACAACAATAGTGTGTTGAGTATGGTAAAACAGATACAGTATTATTAATGGCAATGTTGAACACTGTAGTTTTCTCTTGATTTTCGTGGTGAACATGAACAGGATCAAATTGTCAGAGTTCAAGATTTTCTTCTTTTTCATCAACCACAGGAAAAAAAGAAGTAACAAATACTTCCAAGAACAGAAGATACCTTAGGTATGACTAAAATTCTGGAGGGACCAGTTACTACAGTCATGAGGTAGTCTGAGCTAGCATCCCTCAGTATAGAGATTTAATACCACCTCCAACATGGTGTAATGTGGTGCATTTCGAAGGCAGAAAAAATTGCTCCTCAAAAATATCATGCTTAGAAGGTGACTAACAACAATAAAAATTGTCAGTGTCTACTGAACAACTCAAATAATTTCATGGTGTAGGAAATAATCCCATATACCCCTGGAACAGGACAGTGGGGAATATGAACATTTATATGAATAGGTGAACATCCTGAATCAGTCTGGATACAAATTTCAACTACAATGTGGCTAAATCCTTTGGTAATTTCTTTTTCACTTGTGTCTTCATTGCTTTTATGATTTAATCCATATAGAAGATAAATGTTCACTAAGATAAAAGATCATGGAAGGAGAGTAACGAAAGAAATTCTGATTCATAGGCAAAACCTTTTTTTGTTATTCTTTTTATCATATTTAAAAACTAATAATGGAAACCATTTGCCAAATGCATTGAGTCTCTGACAGAGGGACACATATGTGATCTACTAATTTACAGCTTGCGTGTACAGATGTTCGCACTTAGTAAAAGAATTCTTAATAGCATTTTAAAATTAAACATGTGTTGATAATAGGTGTTCCAAACCCAAACAACACAGCAAATAAACTGATACATGTCTTCCTGCTTCACCACGCTTCATGCTCTAACAAAAAAAAACCCCAGCACTTCAGTTGCCTGTACACAAAATAAATGTTATTAAGAAAAGGCTGAATGAAAACTTTCATTAATTTTTCTGTCTATGATCTGATTCCAAGTTAAAACATCTAGAATGCTACTAGGTTTATGTAGCCGAAAGCACAACCACAGTTTGTTCACAGACGTTGCTTGCTGTCTGCAATTTTTTTATCCTTTTACAAAACTTTGAACCCCATCCAGCTTTGACACACTGCCTCTTCAGTTAATAACTATCAAGTTTCCCCTTGTCTCCTGTCTACTTTTCTTTGAGGCAATTGCGCACTCAGCACCCCGAGATAATAACACACATCTATAAGATAAAAGCAATGGCATTAATGTAATTGTCTGCCTTTCTCTCTTTAGCCTAATCTTTTTTTCCTTCAGTTTTGACTGCCTCTGTGACACCTGTTTTTGTCTCCTCTGATCCTACGACAGGTTTTCCGCTGACAAGGTTTTTGCCTGACAGAGATTCTGCCAGACAAGAACATAATAAAATATGAAGAACTGCTTGTCAGAGTTTCTGCCAATGCTCACATGAAATGGGGAGGGGGTGACGGGGGGGCAAAAAAAAAAAGAATCCTGACCTTTTTTTTTAAAGGGGCCCTGTGCTAGTTGCTTTTGGCCTGTCAGGGAAACAGCCTCCCTGGCCAATTCCTGCAAGCCAAACAGGTGTCTTCCTTTATGTTTTCTTTCTATAGAAAAACATTTTTTTTTTTTTTTGCTAGTAGAAAACATAATTGCAAAATTAAAAAAAAAAAAAAAAAAGAAAATAACAGAAAAAGAGCCCCAAATGCTTTCTCCTAGAAATTTAGGTTGGATCTAAGCTTATGTAGTGGTACCTCAAGAGCATGTCTTTGATCCAGAATTGGCCATCTAAATTAATAATAAAAATAAAATGGTAGGCTTTTTCTCCCTTCTTCTTGTTCACAGATAATGTGTTCAAAGGAACATGCTGTAAATGACCTTCATCTCAAGTTCTCAGAAAAATATCTGGGCTAGAAACATCCTGCATAGGCATAGTGCAGGAATGAAGACACCTGACTGTTGGGACCACAGTAGGGAAGATGAGACAGAGCCTCTTCTGTGGGATTTGGACCTTGTAGTTCTCTCTGTCAGTATGTGCATTGGTGCTAATGTAAAAGAGGACTTCAGGTGATTATCCTGATGACTCGTGATGGAGAAGCACATGTAGACCAATCAAGTGAGCATTCCAACACACAGATGCTCTTGTGTGTGTTGGTATCAGCAGTCTCCTTCCTCAGCTACAAACAGCAGCTGTGGATCAGTCCACAGTGTCACAGTCCTTAGTGCATCAACTGGCCCCTATCGCACCCACCAGCCTGGATTCTGAGTCCAGGGATCCAGAACTCCTACTAAAGCTCAGGCCTGGACCTTCATTCCCCACCTAGACTATGCTGTAGGTGTGCCTGCCTGTAGTCCTGTCTTCTAGATTACCCTCAGACCTGTGTTACACCCTGGTCTTCAATACCACCTTTGGCCCCACCTTCTTTTGCTCCTGACTGAAGTGTGTGGACAGACCCTTGACTTGGCTATATTTCCTTGCCATGCCTGAGATTGTCAGTGGGCACTCTTACCAGCATCTCACTCAGTCTACCATGGTCAGACCTTAAGGAACTGTGTCCATGGTGCAGGCATGGTCAGTGTTCTCATTGCCTTTGACTCCTGGCTCTTAATTTTTGTTGGACAGGTTCACTTTTGCTGCTCCTTGACATGTGGTCTAATGGTGTCATTGTTGAAACAGATACACTATAATGGAAGATGCTAAATAAATAATCTCTTTCTAGTATTTTGATTAGTCATTCAACTTTGAGCTTTCCTGTCTCTTGTCTCCAAAGCCAAATGTCCCCTTCCCATCGGCCATTAACACCTTCTTAAAACTATTCTCTACCTTAATAATGGTGAGATGGGGTTTAATATGTATCTTAATCATCCTAACACCATTTGGTTGACATACTACACACAGTGAGATGTAAGCACATTTGGGAGTTTTGGACTGTGGTCTGGATTTGGAGGATTTCCATCTTAATCCTAATGCACCTCAATCCCATTTACTGCAATTCAGTTTCACAAAAATTCTAAATGGGAAGGTATTTCTACAGATTGTCTGGTGCAGTTTTCTAGTGAAAGCACGGTCTTAGATTAGTCATTTCTAGCTCTGCCAAGATGTGTCTTTGATATTTAAAGAGGGGGAAATTCCACCACTTCTCCAGGCAACCAATTCCATCTTTTATGTAGCCTTGAAAACGCTAATGAAAATGCAAGAGGCACTACCCACCTGTTAACATAATTCTGTTCCAGTGGAGTACTGTGTCATAGATGTATTTCACAAAGGCAAGCCAAGACAATGGTGGTTCAGTTTAGGGTGTAACTCTAGTTCAAGCCTATGAAATACTCTCCCACATGTGCTAAACCACCTCAGTTTTTCCCAGGAAAACCCGCTGTCCTAAAGTTGCTGACAGATGAAGATGTTCAGACCTCGGGAAGATTGGTTCATATAACTAGTTCTGCCATTCATACACATCAGTCTTTGCCATCCCAATTTATGTACTGTGACCATTTCATGAAGCTCCTGTTAAATATACTTCAAAAATAGGACTGTAATAAATTAGAATACAATTTTAAAAGTCTCTGAGACTCATGTTATACATTTCTTGTATTATCTTTTCTCTTTCTTAAATCCATATGGAAATGGGATAATTGAGTAACACTATTGTCTGCTCAATTAATCTGGGGCAAGTGTCCTCATAATGCTGTAGCTCAAACTGAAATGCCTCCTAGTAAGTAAAAAAAAAAAAAAGTTTTATTCCACTCAGATTCACATTTGCAAAATAGAAAGCTGAGGTAAAGTTACCTACAGTATGATCATTTAAACATCTGAAAGCAGTATGAATTTTTTATTCTTGCAGTCAAGTCCCATTTTAACCTTATGAAGCTATATGGAATGAAGTAGTAGGGTTTGTTTCATTTAGAGCTCTTTCAATTTGTGTTCTGCTTAACCTAGTGAACTCTAGTTAATTAAGATGTTCCTATAAACAATTAAGCTTCTTGTAGGATCGTTAAGAAGATATAAAAATTTATTATGTAATAAACTGTAATAAAATGATAAAGTGCTTAGTACATCACAGGAATTCACATGTAGCAGAATAGCTGTTAAAAGAGACAAGTAAGCAGGTACTGTCACATAAACATCCTAGAGTAGATGCATGTTGCAGAAATCCACCACTTCTTCCCTGCAAATCCATTGGTGATTCAAACTCCCAAGTCTCCCAGAATTTATCCTGCCATCTGGGAATCAAGCAGCAATCACCAGACATGCTTTTGTTCTCATCTGAAGCTATGCTATGCAGTGAACTTGCTATCACCACACTTAACGGGTCAAGGTAATGGGTTTCACTGACTACCTTTCCAAAAAGCAGCCTCTACTGTTACTGGAAAGAGGAATTCCAAGTACTAGTTTAAAGTCATTGTTTGTATAGCCTCTGTTCCATCTTGCATGCAGCAAGTCTATTTGTTTCCTTCTGGATTCTGTCATTAAGAACATAGAGTAAGATATCATTGCCTGAGACATCTCCTAGAATTATATCCCATAGTATTGGGTGTGCTAAATGAGATTAAGCCTTCTCTGTAAAATGTAAATTTGATAATAAGGGACACCAAAGTAACAATATCTTGCACTTTTGAAATACTTTTAGTCTAATCCTCAATGGGCATTTTATAACTAATCAAGGGCAATCATAATTAAAGAAGTGTATTTCAGAGTTGTCAATTATTTTCTGATGGTATTAAGGCCACCTCTGTGAGACCATAAAGTGTGATTATTAACTTAAAAGTTTTTCAGACAACAAAATGTTCACGATGAGAAAAAAATTCAGTTGTGGTTGTAAATATAGCCCAACCCAGCAGAAAAGGGCACTGAGCTTCAGAGTGGGTTGTGGTCTGTTTAGAATTTAGCAGACATTTCATAAGTCCTTAACCAAATGCTTAATATCTGGTAAACTATAATCTCACCTGACCATGTCCGAGGGACATTGGCTTATTTAAACCCAGGAATGTGAGCCAATAAAGCTGGGGAGAAGCAGAAAGGTCTAAATTCTTCCTGTCTGAGTTAAGATGTCCTGGAGGTGGCAGGGAAGAAGAGAAAAAAGTATTTTAAACTGAACAGATTCCCAGGGAAAGCCAAAGAGGTATCAGTGTGAGCACACTCGTAGGTAAGGCAGAGCCTGTGGTTTAACCCTAGGGAAAATATTACTTGACACCTGGGGATGTCAAATTTGCATTAGGATTAAACTCTTGACCATATGGTCACGCAAGTATGAGCTAAATACAAAGATGGAAAAGGAAGGCTTCTTATTTGGTCTTGGAGCATCTCAGCATTATTTCTTTTCTGTCACTTCTGTCTCATAAACTTTTGAAACAATATTATTTGTCTTGGATGCCCTAATACCTTGATTTGCTTTCACCTCAGCTTGACTTGCATTAAGGGTGGTATCAGAGCAACCCAAAGCAAACACTACAGCACATCATTCCTACAAATGCGGCAGGCTTTAAAACCAGACACTAGGTCAGAGTGCCCACAAGATAACAGTGCATTTTCTCTGTGCTGCATTGGCTGCTTTGGGAAATCCTGCTGAAGGGAAGCACAAAGGAATGGCATAGGCAGAAGGGAGGCACTTGAAAAAGTGTTTACCAGTAATGAAGCTTAATCTTGTAAGGTTCCTGGAAGCAACTGAGTAATGAAAAATATGCCTCCACCTTCAGGGTCAAAAGAAAGTTATAACAGATGGATTAAAATGATCTTGTCAGTAAAAAGACAGGAAAAGCCAGACTATATCTAAAACAGTTTTACTTTAAAAGTCATGAAAAGCTATCTTTCATTAACAATGAGCTGAAGAGAATTACTTTACTAAAAATCTATCCATAACTTATTAAAAAATCAAAATTATTTTCTCAAGGAATTTTCAGGCATTTAAAATAATTAAATAAATTGCATAGAAGGAAACAACCATGTTTGATATGATAAATTTTGATTTTTTTTAATATCCTATGGGACAATACATAAATACCCAAATTATTTTACTTGTTAATGATAATACTATAATCATAGGATTACATTTCTCTCTTATTTTCTCTTTTTTTTTTCTTTTTTCTTTTTTTTTATTCTCTGCTGAAAAATTCTCAGTTTTTAAGTAAAGAACAACATGGCAATTTTACCAGCTTTTAGAGAGACTCTAAGATCAGTGACATGCTTTCATTTTGTTTTATTTGTGTAGGGATTATCTTGGACTTTACAAACCTGTATTTCTTTCACTTAACATCTTTGGACTGAGACCAATATAGGAACTCCACTGGATTTTATTTCAACATAGCACTCAGTCCCATCTCATTCCCATACTGCCCACATTTAAATTCTAAACTTTCTTCCTAGATCAAGTCCTTTCAGAAACTTCAGGGTAAGGGAGAGATGTGATTTCCAAAATCTCCTCTTCATGCTTCTGTTTCTTTTCTTTCTTTATTTCCACCTATTCTTCCTTCCTTTTGTTTTCAATTCATGTTTCTTTTACCCGACAATTTCATGACCTACCATGCAGAAATTCAGAAAACTCGACCATTCAAAATGAAGTAGTCACAGTCATGTCATGGATCTGACTTCATGATATTCTCCATTTTCTAGTCATTGTCATTGTTTCCGTTCTTAGTCTCATTAAAAGCTAGCTAGCACCTGCATTATATAAATACTAGCATAGCACCAGGAAACTTCCTTTGCAAGGTGAAATTGTAACTTACATGGCAAGTCTCTGAGCATGAGTATTCTCTGCATGGCAGCTTTCAGTCTGAAAAAAAAGGTAATGGTTGTGCCCTATATGCCAAAATCTACTAGTTAATGTCATTTTGTCTTTTTCATTATAACCAAATGGAACTTAATCTCAAAGTTACTGGAGAGAATGGCTGACCAAATCTCATAAAGGGCTGTATGTGGCCTTATCGTACCTCAGAGAGGTATTAA
The DNA here is from genome assembly GCF_008360975.1 of Lichenostomus cassidix. Classification (NCBI taxonomy): domain Eukaryota; kingdom Metazoa; phylum Chordata; class Aves; order Passeriformes; family Meliphagidae; genus Lichenostomus; species Lichenostomus cassidix. The sequence goes on along the minus strand of NC_139511.1, from coordinate 42,954,241 downwards.
ACCTTACTTGAATGAATAGCGGAGCCCTGAGCTGTGCTGATTGGCATGATGCAAATGAAAAGACATCAAAGAACACTGTAAGACAAAGGATTAGATTTTTCTAAAAGGGGGGGGGGGGAATGGAAATAAGGGAGACAGCAAAAATGTTTAGAGGATACTTGATTTCCTAGAATAGATTGAACAGTGTAAAACTCAGCTGGTCCAAGTTTGCACAGTATACCAGAAATATCAGCCACATACTGTTGCTGTCTGAGTTTTACCAGTGACCATTTCAGGGTAAGACAGAAAACCATTATTTCTAATTTTCTGACTGTCTTTGAAATGGGGTGACACAAACAATGTCTTTGAAACAATGATTTCACACAAACTTAGTAATATTATTATACTGCAGGTTCCTTTTTTTTTTTCCCTGTGGTGGGTGGGAGTATTGAAACTAAAATAAGTAGAGTGAATGTAAGACATAATAGCTTTAGTCCACTGTCACTTATATCACCATGGCACTTTTTTTTTAGCAAAACAGTTATGAGAGGAGGTAAGACTGTACTTGATTGACACTACATTGGGTCTTTTGATCTGTTGGACGAGGTATATCAAGAGTGTTTCTGCTAGCAATAACAAGCAAAAAAAAGACAAAAAAGTCAATGAAATCAGTATCTTTTTAGTGCAGACTTGCTAATTTCTTTTCTCATAGGCTTACATACTTCTGCTAGAGGAAGTGCATGCCCAAAAATGTGGGGTTTTTTTCATTATTTCCAATAAATTTTGAGTAAGTGGTTTTTATGCTAAAGATAGCAAAATGTCATGACTATCTTCCCAGTATAGTATGCTTCTTTTCATGCAACAAAAATAGCTGGAGAACAAATCAAGCACTGAAGAAAATCTTATTTTTGTAGTTATCTAAGTACCATATTCATTAAAAGTCGCAAAATACCAATTGCTTGGGTTAAAATAAATTCTCCTTAAAAATTGACTATAAAGATTTTAATGAGATTTTATTTTCCATATGGACTATACTAAGTATCTTTAGCATTAAAAAAAAAAAAAGACAGACTTTATCTGTTTGACTACTTAAAGTCTAAGAAATGGCTTATCCAGTTGAAACCATTTCAGTTTTGGTTTAGAAAATAAATCCCACCCCCCAAACTGACAATATGAAAACTAGGCTTCATCTGAAAGCACATGAAAACATTATGGTCATGGAAATTCATTAAAATACTCAGAGATTCATCCTAGCACTAACCCATTCTCCATGATGCACAGCAGTCCTTGATAATGTTGTCACACTATGCAGTTTTTGGCTTTGGCCTTAAAAACACTGATGGTAGGATTGCCACTCTAGTACAAGGGTCAAACCTTGTTAAGCTGAACTTTTGTCAATGGAAACATTTATCTGGCCACAAAAATACTTTCCAATGTATCTGTTCACATAGTCGCAATCCTACTTTTGGCAACTCCAGACAGATGTATCTGAATTTGTAGGAAACCTTTTCTTTCAAGATGTGTGCACCTTATTTTAGGTGAGCACGGGAAAACGTGAGAAAGACAATGGAAGCAGGAATAAAGAAAACAGGCCAGCAGATGCTAAGTGCAATAGTACAGCGGTGGCTGTATGCCCTTTCGTCCTCACTCCAAGAATTCCAACATTTTAAATGGCAGCGATTAAAATGAATTAACTCCACACAGATTAGTCAAGTACAGCATGAAAAGATTGCAATTCTAAGCTATTTTTTTGATCTATTCAGTTAATTATGATTCTAGGTTATCAGAACTGAATAAGCACAGTACTTCCTGTTGGAAACACCTATTCTTTGATAATTACATTCAGTAAAGCACTATATCATATGTCAAGGAGCTGAGTTGAAATTCATTAATAAAAATCATAAGGAAACCCTTTAATTAAAGCAGTAGGAAATACTATTTGCTTTCAAGGAACAACTTCTGAAAGTGCTATGCTAACAGTTTTAAAGAAAAAGACTTCTGAACTGCAACCTGATTTTAGTAATTTTGAAATCCAGGTGTTACAGTGCAGTGAATTGATCTCTCTCCTGAATGCTGCCCTCAAAATCCTCAGAAACAGCTAAGATCAAGAACTGAAGCAGATATATCATGTCTCCAGAATGTAATTTATACGCCCATGCTTGATATATGCGAAACATATGACTTGTCTCACTCTACCATAAAATGTAAATAATCCAGATGAATGTACAAAATGTGCACTAAAAAAAAAATAAATCAGAGCATTATTCACTTGGCACAATAGCAAAACAAACATTTTCTAATAATATATAGCTGTATTAAGTTTTCTATTTGGAATGTTAAGCACTCAGATATGGGAGCAGGTGGTATATCCCTAATCATAACATTCACCTTTCAACTTTCTGGATTTGTAAAACAGACATATTTCTATTATATAAAGTGTGGTAATCTCAGATTGCTGTCATATACTCTGATTTTGAATTCAATCACTTCACAGGGAAGAATAACTTCACAGGGAGGAAAATCTGATTATTATTCCAAAATGTACTCATTAAAAAGAAAATTCAGGATGTCCATGTGCCACTGTCTGAGTGCCAGACTCTCAGTTCTATTGCTCAACAGGACAACACCCTGGAAATTAGCTAGACAGTGCTTCCCTATCTTAGGATCAGCAAGACCTCAGATGATGATTCTACACAAAATCTGAAGCATGCCTGAACAATACAAATTTTGTGAAGTTTAGTGATTCTTCCAAGAAATGTGACTGAAGATAATTTTCTGGGAAATAAGTGGAACACAGATAAACTATGTCCCTAGATAATCTAGTGTATAATAAACCCGTAACCAGTACCACGTGGTGTTAAGGCATTTCTAGGCAGGCTCTAGGCACTGTTAAGCGGTGACACAGGACTGCATGGTACCTGCATACCTGCTTTTCTTTCCGTATTTTTGAATGCTACAGAAACTTGTCTGTCAATCTATGCTGTTGAATATTTTGAGCACTCACACTTGCCAGATGTCAGCATACTCAAGCACAAAACCACACAGACATGAACTAAATAAATAGTGATCAAATGTATCTTAGGAGGAAAGTACTAACCTTTCACCCACGGTCTCATCAAAATAAAATAAAATAAAATAAAATAAAATAAAATAAATAAAATAAAATATAATATAATATAATAAAACAAAACAACTGTGCATGCTTAGGTGCCAATAGCCTAGGCAATGAAAAGAAAACTCCAGCAGTAATTTCTTTCACACTCATAGTAATCTTTCTGTCCCACTCCCAGACCCCCCACATTTTTCTTTCATTAAACCATTTTAGGTACCCTCCTTATTTGCCTTCTAATGGCATATACAGATCTCTCCTGCTAGTTTAATAATGACTATCAACAAAAAAATCCCTTCCAAAAACATGAAGTAGAAAAGGATAAATAAAATTGAATGTCTATACATGAATTTTCATGCCTTAATATAGGATCTGGGCATTCTAATCCCTCCTTTATTTATTTAGATACTTAAATATGGGAAGAGACGTTCAACTTACAAATCACATATGCACACTTTCATTGCCATATAGGATACACTCATCCCAACATGGGAGATCTGAAAGTTTGACACTGCTACATTTGAATTTGCATTTGGCCCCATGGCATAGTCACTGATGCTTCTTTGCAATACAAACTCAGCTGTGCAACCATACTGCAAACTTTTTGCCTTTCTGTTAAGCCCTACTAGAACTACACAATTTTCTGAAGGCTACAAAATTCTTTTGAGCTGCACAGAAGCTGTTGAATTCCAGTGGCACTTGAAGCTATTGCCAGAATAACAGATTCTTACTCTTTCATCCTACAAATTGCTTTAAAGAAAGCATGTGCATGAATACACATGCACCAACTCAGATTGTGCACACATGCATGCATAGACAAATAGGTACCGCTATTGCCTGTATCAGTCCAGTTCTTATTTAAAGATACTGGTACAGCTCGACAGAATTGAAAAAAAAACCAACCCAAAACCCAGAACAGACATTTCTTACCATGTGCCACCCAGCCATGTTTACACTGATCACAGGTTCTCAGGTTAATCTTCCCTGGCTGAAAACATTCACATGTGCAATTTACCAGTGTACAGCGGATGGCCTGGAAAAAGAAACAGAAAACACATATTAATATATTTCTTCCTGCTTGTATAAATTTGTTGCAATGGCTAGAAGGGTATGAACTGTATAGCAAAACCCAGCCTTCTAACATTCAAAGCCTTGCTCCTTTTTAAAGAAGAGATTAATTTTCTTTCAAAAACATATGTCAATATGTCCCATGGAGATGAATATGTTCCTAAAATCTTTAAAAGAAGTGCTCTCTTTTCTTTTGAGGAAAGAAAAAGAAAAGTTGGTAGGATGAGGATGCTGTAGGAGTTCTATAAATATACCGGTTTTACATCAGCTTCCTGGAGAAAAAAATTACTACTGACGTCTTATCATAGGGGCCTACCAGTTTCAAATCAAGAGTAAAATCAGGAAACAAAAACATACGAAAGGAAAACTATAGATATATTTCCCCTTTCCCCATGGAATCCAAAGGTTATTTTCAAATTTCCTTTTTGGGGTTCACCTAAGATGTAACTCCCCTGCAGAAAGTAGTAATGGATTTGATGTGTTCCCAAAACAGAATAAAATTATCAAGGTGCAAGAATAGGACTGGTTTATAAAACGTCCTATAACTTGATATTACATCTATCACTTTTTCCAATATCTAGGCATAGTCTTTTACCTCTTAACACTCCTCTTTTGTTAAACATGTATTTCTCTGTTTCAAGGTTGCAATGCTAAAACTCCAGTCCCATGCAGAGATCTCAAATTTGCTTAATAATACACCTTCCTTAATAATACACTTCCTCACCTTCCTTTTTAAAATTACTATGAAAATCACACAGGTTTACTTTGACAAGGGCTAGCTACATCCTCAGAAAAGTGAATATAAATTGAATGAGACTCTTTATAATGTAACAGACATATGTTTTTAAATAGTGTAGAAGATGACCTGTGCACTTCAAACTGCTACTAATAAATTTATGGCATGCATTTAGATGTAATTTGCATGGAGATTTCTGAGACAGAGAGGCTTATTCTGATCATTCACAGATTAACAATCTACTGTAACTACCAGAGCTGCCAGGAAAAGATATCTCTATAGATTTAGATGCAATCAATGATTACTTGGGGGCTAAGGTGGGGAAGGGTGCTTGGTACCTATTGCCACAGAGATACTTTCCATACCAAAAATAATTATCTTAACTGCAGTGACTTAAAAGAAATTACATTCAGCCTTAGCTTGGCCAGGCTAAGCTCCTTGGCTGCTGACAATGAAAAGGGCTCAGAATTATTTTAAATGGTTGATCCCTTTATGTATTTATCTGTATCAGACAGAAATTCAAAGACATTTATAGTTCATGGATGCAGTTACTATCTGTATTTCTCTGACAAATTTCTGTTACAAGAGTCCTTTATTCCTCTATCTTATCTGCTCCTTTACAACCTTTTACTCTCAAAAACCTAGGCGGGGGAAAAATCCTGCTCTATTATGCCTGACACTTCAGGGTCTCAGTCCCAATGTCACCTGTCCAAGTACTCATTAGCTAGGTTATAAAACACTGCTCTATGGATGCATGATTAAAAGAATTAGTAATATGAAATATAAGGGTACCAAAGAAGTGCTGACCATGCAAGAATAATATATGTGTTTGTGGGCTATGAGAAAAAAATCTCCTGAAAGGTCCTGTTTCATGTTCAATAGTTTATTGACTCAGTAATATATCAGGACTACACTGGTCAGTAATGGTGTTCTTTTGCTAATATGTTCATTAATTAATGAACTCAGTAATTAATTGCACTGCAAGAAGGAGGTCTTACAAAATGGTATTCTTATTTTACCATTGAAGATTTTCTCACATTCACCACCTTTTCCAGATCTCTGCACCAACGTGACATACATTTGTTGTATTTGATGGTATTTTGATATGTTCAGGTGTCACAGTATGTGTAAGAGGTGTAATATAGTGTAGTACATGTACTAGATGAAACTCTGACATTTGGAAGAGAGGCTTTATTAAGGCTCATCAGCATTTCCATTACAACCCTATCTACTTTTGGCCTAGAGGTCAACAGGTTGCCTGTAAAAATTTGATTCAGCTTGAACCTGAAATACAATGTTTCAGCATAAGAGTAAGTTTTATTACACACATTCAAAAATGATCCATTTAGCCATTATAGATTACAAACTGAGGGGAAAAGTTTAGAGGTTACATGTTTCTTTTCCTCTTCCTTGAGTTATAGAAACATTGATGATGTAAAGTGTTGAAGTAGAGTAATTAATTAGTACAGTTTCTATCTTTTATACATATTGCCAAAAAATTCACCCACATTTTTCAGAAATATGAAAATATTTGCTTTTTCCTCAAATAAATAAATCTGAAAATTCTTTAAAAAAAGCTATGCATTTTTATAAAGTAATATGGTTTGGCATGAGAAAATAAAAAGATAATTAGCATGGCCAAAACATTTAGCCTGGCCTTACTTGGCCGCTTTTTCTGCCAAGAGTGTGTGTTAATGCCAGGTTGTAATTTGGTTTCAGTAGTTTCCCATTCCACTGCAGAGAGTCCCATGCTTACTTCTGAATGATGAGGATTAGCCCTCAAGCTGCAAGATGCTCATTTAGGACTGGAAATACTCATTCTACTTCATGTTCTGGCATGATCTTGGGCAAATTACTTTGTTAGCCTGATGCCTACATTCCCTAAACACCTAGACACAATGATAGTGAAGTGTTGCCAGGGCAGACACAACATAAATTCAGAGGCACTCTGCAGTAGTAGAGGCTACTGAAAATCTCAAGTAGAATTTTGTCTTTTTCAAAGGTTAATTTTGCACTTTACACGGTTAATTCAGAATTATTGTAACTACCTGAGATCACTACAACATCCAGCATGAAGTCACGGTGACTCGGTGATAAGATTCAAGATGCCGAAAACAATGTGTGATCTTACACACAGGGTTGGAACACTAAGATTCATTAACATGGAAGAAAATACTGTCCTTTAAGACCTTCACAATGTAACCTGCAAATTTACTGAGTCTTGCAGGGATATGCATCCAAATTATTAAAAGTATTTTTCAAGTATTTTTCAGCACAGTTTAACTTGGGAATACAAGTGACTGACAACTTGTGCAACAGGCTCAGGAATGTCAGAAGGGCAGCTGAAGGTGAATGTGGCATAGATTAAGCTAAGAACCCGAAGTTTTAATGCAGACCTCAATTCCCCAGCAGCAGGATTTCAAGGTATAGTAGCTGGTGTTCTTGTAGGTAGCAGAGTAGGTTGGTGTAATTGTGGTTGGACGTCTGGTACTGCTTAATTTTAAAGGTTGGGGTGGGAAGTGGGGATAATAAAAAGATCCTGGATGTAGCAACTAAATATTGCAACAATTGTTCAAACACATTGAATTGTAGGTACAAAAATGCAAGGGTGTACCAATCTTAAAATTTTGCCAGAAAGTGCTTCTGAAAGAGTTCAGCTAGGCATTCCAGAAATCACACACTGTAATAGTGCCTTCCCAAGATATTGATAAAAAGTTTATGTAACGGGACTTTGCGTACCACACTATTTCTTTCTAGGGAAAGAAACAGAAATTCTCCCTGACTGAGGTTTTCCTCAGAAACTTCTCCAAAAATAGGCAGAAACAAAACAGAAGGAAAAAAAACTATGAATAATGAAAGGAATACTAAAATCAGCAGACACAGCCTCCCCCTTCATACTAGCTGATAGGTAACCATGTATTTAGATGACAACTTGCAGGTTAACACCCTCAAGTGAGCAACAAAACATGGCTTTCTACATACACCTCCTTGAAACCTTGAAACTTGAAACACCATCATATTTTACCATGTCAGTGGCCTGCAGTTAAAAGGAATTCTCAGACTTTTTATACATCCCTTTCACTGAGTTTCTAACATAATGCTTCTTGTATTTCTATCAAAATTACAATGGGCCTTGAGGACCTATGCAGAAAATGGACTGGACTTCAGTAGAATCATATTAAATAGTTTATGGTACTGATTTTTTAAATTTTAAAATTGACATTGAGAAATATCCTGCTGCTCTTTTTTGAGATCTTCTTCCCATAAAGCACAATGCAAAAAGAAAGGAACTTTGCCTTGTATTAAGGCATGATGTTGAGTACACCCATGCATAAGATTGAATGGTTGTTAAAAGATGCTACACGTGACTTCTGTGGGTTTCCCCCAGACCAAGAATATTAATTTAGTGTTATTTGGGTGATTTGATTATATCATCTAAAAAGTAAATATTATTCACATATTAATAGAAACAGCCTATGCAGTAAGGGGAAAATCAATCTGTCTGGCTATTCTGCAGAACTTCCAAGAGAAAAGAGTCAATACTCTACCATGAAAGGAATCACAGTGTGGGACAAGAAGGAGAACACGTAATGAGATATAATTTTTCCTCTGTAGTGATCACAAATGATCACAAGTGATCACAAAACATGGAGGCAGTTTTAAAAGATGCAGCATTCTGGAGAGACAGAGAAGTTTTGCAAGAAAAATTCTTAATGTAACTTGTGATGAGACTTCAAGAGTTCTGTTGAGGTTGAATAGCATCTTATTGAAGTCTCAGCCACATCCTTCTATGAAGTGGCAGTGTTAACAGAGCCTTTTTCTTAATGCCCTTGCCTCACCTTTCTCAAGTGCAAGAAGGTATTTAGAAAATGTTTCCTTTCCAGACATCTATAATATATCATCATGCACCTGAATACACAACGGAGTCAACTATACTCACTCTCTGCATTGATGTTCCGTCTGCCTTTCTAATGCAGCTCCCATACATTTATCCCAAAGAGCTCACACTACCTAAATCCACTATGACCAGTCACAGAAGCATGAGGCTTGGGGATAATTTAGTCCTGTGAATTTTTTTTTAGTGAGACTGCAAACCAGGAAATTGGTGTATAAGTGCAGTTCTTGAGAGCTTCATTAAAATCAGTATGACTAAGGGAGTAGGCACTCTGCACAAATGTATTAGTTAGCAAAGATGTCAGAGGGTTTAAACACATATATATATATATATGTATACTTGAAATTTAGATTTTGTATAGTAAAGATTTTGTACAATGTCAATTTACCAGTTCTATGCATTTTTGTAATACAGGCAAGAACTTTCCATATTTAATATACAGAATATAATAGTTCTTATGTTGTACATCAACAAATGGAATATTTGCGTGAAATTATGAGAAGTATTGGAAGAGTAAAAGCATAAAGCATGTTTTGCAGCTTATGTCTCAATTTTAAGAAAAAAACAAACACAACATGCTAAAATAATATTTTCTATCATTGTCAAACAGTTTTATTCTGTATTACAAATGAAAATTACATAATGTTGAACTAATATTTTCTTGAATGTAAATAATGCTGACATTAGGAGAACAATTTAAAGCCATAGACTAGCCTCTCTGAGACATGAGGGCACACCAAATAATCAAAGTTAATGAGTAAGAGATTAATGAGAAACACCGAGGTCCACTCTTGTGTTGCTGTATATTGACTCTTGACAGAATAAGTTATGAAGCAGAAGGTAAGTTCTGCAAACATTTCAACAATTTTTTAACATAGTCTCCTCTCCCATTAACTTTTTCCTTCTGTTTCTTTGTTAAAAAGCAAAGATGAAATCTATCTCTATGACATTATTGCTCAGCGCAGGACTGTACCATGCTACAGTTTTAGGTTTGGAGTTATTCTTTCTTTTTTGAGCACATATTATATGCTCTCTAAATAGCTCTTTAAAAGTCTGTCACTTCTCTTCTTTACTACTCCATGAATCTAAATAAATATCTTTTTTCCTGTCAATCAAGTACTTTTTTAAAAGACTGCAGCAAAAATTTTGCTGTGTAGATGGCAAAAAGATCCCAATGAAACCACACTGCTTTTAATAGCTGGCAAATCAGGAGTGGAATACAGTTTATTTCTAAATTAACACCAAAAGGAGGATCATTTGTATACTGACATGCAGGAAATGCACAATGTCACCCTTCCTATAATGAGTTTGGTATTGCAGGGAACTGTTTTGGTTTAAACTCAGCCAACATCTAAGCCCCACACAGCTGCTTGCTCACTTCCCTCACAGTGGGATGGTGGAGAGCATCAGAAAAATAAAAGTGATAAAATTTGTGGGTTGGAATAAAGACAGTTTAATTAACGCAAAAAACCACACAAAAAATAAAATGTGGGATTCATTATCCCCCTTCTCATGTACATTTTAACCTCGAAGAAAGAAGAAAATTTGGGATGGAAGTGCTTGCTGCACTTTCTTGAGAACGAAGCAGACACATGCAGAAGTATTTCTGTCTCTGCAGGGAGACCATATACCTTCATCACATAATTCTGGTACAAAAATGACAATTTTGAAACTCAGATAAAATGTTTATATGGGTAATTCTGCAGCCAAAACACTGGACTGGAAGAGGGGAATGCCTTGATTCTGATCCTGGATCATTCACTCACATAGATGCACTCAAGTCAGGTACTTAACCCCTCAATTTGTAACTGCCCAATCTGAAAAAAAATGGGTAATGCTAATATGTACCGTTTTCAGAGACAGGGCTAATAAACTGCTCACACAACATGGTGAAGTATGAGGAAAAAGGTAAGGCAGAAGCATTCAGCATTATTCCTTCTTCTGTTGGCACAAAAATTGTAACAGATTTTTTTCTTGATACAAATTTACTTAGATTTACCGTTGGTAACATGATTTCATACATAGGAATCAACTAGAGAAAAGAACTTTAATTGATAGATAACCATTACTACCTTCAATACCTATAGCCCAATAATGCTTTGCCCAAAACAAAAAACAGTAAGGAGAAATACACTGCTTTTGAATGGTCTGAAATATTAATGTAATGCAATGATATTTTTGATCTCTTTCCCATTTAGAGATATTCACTGCATTGCAGTATTTTATTAGAAATTTCACATCATATTATATTAGTATTGTTTCTTACTTGTATTTATTTTCAGTAAATACAATTTGAAAGGTAATAATATTGTTATATTTCTCAGTGGCATTCAAGAAAACAGTTACTAATGTAATATGAAGGGAAGGATGCTAACAAGAGAGAAAGCTGTTAATAGGATAAAACAGCTTTTCCTGGAGTAAGGACAACCTAGTCTTTAAGCATGTTAGAAAAATTCTTGAGAAAGAGTGGTAAGTGAATTGGGAATAAGAAGAGAGGGGGGAAAAATCATTTGTAGTCTTGCATTAATTTAGGAGTTGCTCCTCAGTTCTACCCCAGACAATTCCAAAAGTAAAAACCTATGTCAAGGAATGCTACCTGGACTTTTCTAGACAAAATATAATGCAGAAGAAATGTTTTATTTTTCAGGGAGTTTCTGTAGAGCTTTCACCCTGCTTCTGGATACTCAACTCACAGTGCTGCCTACAGGATATTCAACAAAGACTGCAGGTACAGTATCATCTTATGTTTCTATATTGTGCAAAACTAGCCTGAGGGTCTCAGGCATCAAAGACAAAATTATTTGCACTGAAAAAGTTAAGACTGACAAGTGCTTCTTTGCTTAAAATTTGAAGAAACACATAGTTGATTTAAGAATGCGATTCCCTGTGTCTGAGAGCCTATTAGCAAATACAGATATTTTTTCTTACAGATGAAAACCAGATTTATGGTATGAAACCAACACTGTCAGTCACTGGAGTTCAGCCACATATGTTGCCTAGGCAGTAGTCAGTGCCAGAGAGATATCCAGCTTGTATGGATGCACCTGCAAGAAGTTTCACACACCCTCCTCTAACCATGATTCTTCTAGAGAATAACTGAAAGCTCCACCCAGGCCCTTATCTCAAGTAACCACAACTCACTGCCTCCTTTAGAGAGCACAGGGGCCAAGTTGCTTCCGTTGGTTTTACTGGCCTGTCCACCCTGGACTGACATTTACTCTGCCCTGGTGGGACCCCATCAGGAGTACTGCATCTCTCTCTCTGGAGTTCTCAGCCAAGGAAGGACAGGGACCGGTTGGAGCAAGACCAAAGAAGGACCACAAAGGTGATTGGGGGCAGGAATAGCTCTCCTATGAGGAAAGACCAAGAGAATTGGGATAGTTCAGCCAGCGGAAGAGAAAGCTCCAGAGTGCTTATAACAGCCTTCCAGTAAGGGCTTACTAGAAGGCTGGAGAGGGACTTTTAGCAGGGGCATGTAGTGATAAGACAAGGGGGAATAGCTTTTAACTGAAAGAGGGCAGGATTAGATTAGATATAAGGAAGAATTTTTTTTGAGGGGGGTGGTGAAACACAGGAATGGGTTGCCCAGAAAGGTGATGAATGCCCCATCCCTGGGAACATTCAAGGTGTGGGGAACAGGGCTCTGAGCTACCTGATCTAGTTGAAGATGTCCCTGCCCATGGCCGAGGGATGATCTTTAAAAATTCTACATGATCTTTAAAAATTCCTTCTACCCCTAACCACTCCATGAACCTATGTTCTGGTGATATTTCTCTAGAAAAAAAATGTATCTTGCTGGCAACACTATTGGAGACAGTATACTGAGATTCCTATAGTGTGGTATCAGCCCTGCTATTCACAACAGACTTCTTCTGCCTTATAGCAGATGTTTCAGAAAAAAGTATGTAAACCAATCACTCAAAACTTGTAATGTAAAAATTAAAACTAAATAAAGCATGCTCTTTATTTCCCTGTAGTATTTTAAAAGAGACACAGAACCTGTGGATGTGGCATGAACATGGAAGGAAGTTGTCAACATATCTTTCTTACATTATGTGGACTATTGGATCAGTAATCCACAAAAGAGGATTTTTTCAGTAGATTATAAGCAGTTCAAAAAGAGTTACTTAAATCTATTAAGCGAAATAACAAATCTATTAGACCAAATATCTGTTCTTCATGTATTGTTTCTCCACAAATCAACCAGGAAATGATGAGAACATTAAAAACCTTAAAGGTGATCAGACAAATAACTCATTATCTCTAGACTAGTTTTGATTGATCTCAGTTACAGTCTGCCCAGTAAAAATTACAAGTGAAAACATGTAAATATTCAAAAATATCCCTTTTAACAAGTAATTAGGGAACCTTGTAAGAAAAATGCAAATGTCCACACAAAATTATGTTGGCAAAGTCAGTTAGATTTTTTATTTTCCACCTTTTCCTTCTAAAGTGAAAAGAATCAGCAACACCTGATTTAAACAAAGTAAAATGCATCATGACCCATAGAATAGCTATTTCTTTCTGTACAATTTATTCAAGAATTCTCCTTAAAGAATATCACAAATACATTGTTTATTGTCTAATCTTCTCTTCAGGAAGTTTTGCCTTTCAGGATTTTCTTTCCTTCTCAGACATTATTGCTTTCTGGATTCTAAATTATGGGTTTTCAATTTTGCAAAAAGAATTATGTGGATTTACACTGCACTGTACTACATTTTAGCCACTGAAGATAAACATAAGTTCTACAGAAGTTGCAAAAAAGGAATTATAATAAAACATTTTTTTTTGTTTTGAAAATAATTCTAAAAAGAAAACAATTTTTTCTGTCACATCAAGGTAAACACTCCTTATTATCTATCCTGTTTTTAAGTTATACCTTAAAGCAGTAATTTATTTACATTAATAATAAACTCAATCCTGCACTGTTCCTTCAGTGACCAGCTCTGTCAGCCACAAAACTGATACTGTTATCAAGTAGGAACAAGAAAACCACACAGCTTTTTTTTTTTGCCTCACCCCGCAAAAGCCAGATTAATAGGTGAAAAATTTTCTCCTCATTAGATAAAGTAATTCATTATTTAAATATGCATTTAATTTATTAATGCAACTTTTAAATTTTGCTTCTTCAATATTTCCTGGAAACAAAGAAATGGATTTTTTTCATGAACATTCACTAAAGTATATTCTATCACTTCACCTTATGTAGGAGAAAGAATTCCAGTAAGTGTAAAATATGTGTCTCTTTGGCCAGAATGGAACACGAATATATATATATATGAATATATATAATAAAACCAGGGGGAGAGAGAGAGAGAGAGAGAAAAGAGAGAGAAGGGGGGCAGACAGTGGAGGGAGAAATGTTATTGGTTTTCTCAGAAGGATTTTCTTTTATACATAGCTTTATCCTATAATTTTGTCCCTGTTGGGCACACTGCCTAAATTTAAACACAAACAGTCAAGCAATGAAGAAACATTACCACATTTACTGTGAACAAAAACTCCCAGTTGTACAGTGAAATTTTAATACATTTCAACTTATCTCTTTTACTAATGGGGAGAGTACAAACCCTGCAGGAATTCGTTCTGCAAACTGGTAATTACAGTAGACTCACTTTTTTATAATGCATATGTATAGTCAGACAGAAGAAACATAGCTGCCCTTTTGATGTAGGTTACAATAGTAATGTTTAAAAAAATTATGAAAATCTCCTGCAATTGTAAAGGAATGTATTATTTCATGGGAAGTTTTCCTTTAGCTATACTAAAGACTATAAATATATATAATACAATATAACATGCATATATTTATTTGCTTTTATAATCTGAAGCATAAGCTTGATCAGCCTGTCTTTTTTTTTTTTTTCAAGTAGGGGCTTTTTGTTTGGTTTTGTTGTTTTTGTTTTCCTAATGTACCCACTGGTGCAAAGCTGGTTTCCATCCTACAGGTTTATGTGACTTTGGAAGATTTTTTTTTCCTCCCAAGCCCCTTCTCTACACAACCTTCAAATTTAAATAATTTTGATCATCAACTTTATGTCTCATTAAATCATTATAACATATATTGAAAAGCACTATTGTAATTGCACAGATTTACAACATACAGTGTCCAACTCATCTAAGGTAGCACATGCTGTGTCTTGCAAAACATGTTTGTAGTGTACGCAAAGACAGATTTAATTTCATCTGAGGATGTGTGAAATCAAAGTAAGATACAGTCATACATACTGACAACATTTATCTTTAATACAATAATGATAAAACAAAGCTATATGCTAACAAAAACCCAAAGAAGCAAACAAAAAACCAAAAACAACGTACAAGACAAGTAAGTGTCTGCAAAAACCCCATATTTCCAGGTGTTTTATGGTTGGCACCACTATTTCTTAACACCTATCAACCAACCACACCACCTGATTCTACAAATACTCACACCTTCACTCTTTACATGTACTCATATTCACATTCTTTGAAGGCAGAAAAAAAAATCTCACACAATTCAATAATTAAATCATTGTGTGCACTAAGAATAACACACAAAAACTCATGTGAGAATTCCAGTTTCTGGAGCTCCTGTAAAAAGGCAAATCTTCAAAACAGCCAGAAGTGCAAGCCACCCTACCTAGCATTTCTTTGAGCCAAATGCTGTATTTTCACCAGTTTGCAACACCCAGCTTGGTGGAAACACAATCTGACTGTCTCTGTTAAACAGATCCTGTGTGTTATGTTGGTTGAATGGTAAAATGAAAGATTTGCAAGTTTCTCTGAATATGGAATAGCATATTCATAGCTAAAAACAGTCAGAGGTAAAATCACTAGACCCTGAGGCTTCATTCTCCAAGCAGAGAAAGTTTTAATTACAAGGAAATGGTGGAAGTTGGTGTCAGCGATTACTTGACAATCACCAATGATTGGTGACCAAATAAAAACTGTAACAGTGGTGGTGGAGATATCTCTTGTAAGACCTTTAAATATACTTTCCATGATGATCTTACTTAAAACCCATGAAATTTCATGTGAGCTGGAAATTTTCATACCGCTTATTGCTGGACAGTAGCTTTCTCACAGATGTATCCTCTTCTCTACAGATTACTTTTTTTAGCACTGAAATTATTTCATTTAAAAGTTGTTAATGACTGTGGTAAAACTTAGCTTTTTTTTAATCAAAGAAATCTGATCTTGACTAAATGTGAAGAAATTCTATCTCACTGAGAATTAGAAGGTTTAGTACAGTCAGACTGAGCATCAGACTGAAGAGAGGTGTTACACTAGGGTTACTAATGTAAGGCACAGGACTTAATGTGTATATGCATGGTAAGCATTTCACTAACTCTAAAATCTACAAACTGCTAGGAGAGTGACAAGTATGTGTGCTAGCAGATCTGTGAGTGTAAACATTCTTCACAGTAACAAAAGTCATTATCACAGAAGTTATATTCCATATGACTTGTGGCCCTGGCAGATGCAATACTTGCGATGAGCTTAGTCAGCAAGTCTTTGTTGAAAGCATATGGGAGGTAACACAAACTCATCTTCTGAAATTACCTTCACCACTGTACCTCATAATTGTCACAGTGATTTCTGTCTGTCTCAGGGTGGGGAGAGAAGATACACAGAAGCTCAGTCTTGGCTTACAATCCATATCCTGTGCTAAAACGTCACTTAATTTCTAGATTTCAGAAGCAGGGTGAGGAGAAACAAGAGACAATATATTCCAGATTATGACTCATTGTGTGAAGAAGAAAGCAGATCCAGTCACATTTCTTAATGGAAGAAACAGTATCTTAGCAATGAATATGCAGCAACGGAGCTGCTTTCCTCTTCCTGAGCTGCTACTTTCATTTAATTTCTAAGGATTCACATAAAGGAAACTCCAATCAACTTGAAAAAGACACTGCTACCTTTTATGTGTTGTCACATGCAAAAGTGAGCAACACCTATTTTTAACAACTTTCCATAAAAAGGAAAAATTACATTTAAATTTAACATTAAAACATTATTACATTAAAACATTACATTAAAATTGGTTGTACTAAATGAGTACAACATTAAAATTGGTTATACTAAATAGTAAAATTGGTTGTACTAAATGAGTGTAAAAAGACTATGTGTGAGACAAGTAGAGACAAAGACTCTATCTAAAAGCATTTCAGATAATTGACAGTGACCTTCATTATATATTTCTTGATACTTCCAAATTTTTGAAGCCCAAAAATTCAATTTGGGATTCAATTTTGGGTTCTGAGGATGTTAACGTTAAGTAACTTTCTTCATCCTTATCACTCCTTGTTTTCATAACATTATATGTAACAGCTGATGACATGGGCAGAAAATAAAACTAATCAGAATCAGGTGGCTGCAGTTTAACGAGATAGTCCTGAGAGTTACCTGAGACAATATAATGTGATTTGCTAACAGTGAAGCTAGAATAAATTTTATGTTGGCTGTACACCTCCATGCTGAATGTATGTGTTACTATTAACTATTAATATTAATGCAAAGCCTTACAGGTAAAGGAATCCAATAGTTGCAATGTATACCTCAAGTCCTGTCCTTTAAAAATAATCTCTGCTTCAAGGGTGAATGAATAATCCTAAACTGAGGGATGCAGAACTCCAAAACCCATGGAGTCCAGGTGAGTACTGTGCTTTCTGGGATGACAGCAGTGCTCCCACTGTTGATCTTTCACATTTGCCCAAAAATTCAGACATGAGGAATAGTGTCTATCACAGACAATGCACCAGAATGACCCTGAGCACCTGTTCTTCAATGAGTGCCATCAGGAAGGGAGGAAGGCAGGGGTGGAGGCAGTGTTGGAGGGAGAACAGAAACACTTTCTGTCTTTCTCATTTGTTTAACTGATGGTTGTCTGAAAATTCTGTATCTGTTTAAAATACCAGAAGCAGCAAGGAGAAACTAATTTTTAAGCATAATTCCAAGAAGATGACCAACAAAGCTTAGGAAGCTTACCATACAGTAGCACTGCTTTTCACATTTGTCACCACCCCTATAAGTACTATTGCCTGATGTGTTACACCTGAATATTTATTGCTATGCTAGGAAACAAATGTTCAGTGCAGGTATAATTTCTAGAGATTAACATGATGTGCATTCATTTGTGCAAGGTCCTGGGATTAAAATTTTCATGTAATCAAGTTGCCAGCCGTTTATGAATTTGTGTATAGCCTGCTACCGTGTTTTCTGTAACAGAAACTTGCCCCTGAGCACCAAAGCAAGTGTTCAAGAGGTGCTATAATTCTTGCTTCTGACCTTAAGAATTTATCACAGAATCACAGACTATGCTAAGGTGGGAGGGACCCCCAAGGATCATTGAATCCAGCTCCTGGCTCTACATAGGACCATCCCCAAGAGTCACATCATGCACCCAAGAGTATTGTCCAAACATTTCTTGAACTCCTTAGTATTAAGGTCTTGCATAGTTCACAGTTATTGTAGCTGAATTGGGCCCAATGACAATGAAATTGTTTTTGAAAGATCAGTGAACTCTCCTGGCTTTGCAATTAGGAGGGCATCTTCATACAGACAAACAGGACATTTTGCATTTAAATACAGAATCAGTTTTTCTTCTAATCTCTTGTTTTATAATAGCTTAACATTTACATATATTTATTTAAAACTGGTTGAGAACTCAGATAATAGACTGGCCCAAGAGTAAAAAACCCAGTTGTTTTGTTTACATTTTCCATTGGTTTTGTGTTTTATATAGCGACTGGAGTCGTCACCAGTCTGACTTGGATATTATCCATTTCTTCTTCATACTAATAGGTGAATTTATACCCTGAAATGCATGCTAAAATATTGCCTCTGGACCCTGCAGTCTTGTTTATCCACAAATCTAAGACGGATTAGGCAAGGGCAGTTATGACTTGATTGCAACAATCTGTTCCTATATCTCAGATCTGGAGCAAGGAAAATTGTACTCCCAACATATCTAAACTGAGAATTCTGCAGAAAAAGTAAGCCAACTAATGAAAAAGAACAATTTTTTTTTTTTAATGACAGTAAGCTATTTTACTAAATAAAACTCATCCATTGAGCATATGCATTCAGCAGAAAATAACAACACCTATACATATGTTTCAGCAGCCATCAGGCTACCCTATCCAGAAGAATGTATTCTAATGTGCTGCATTAAAGTAACAGCAACTTTTGCCACTTGGCACCATGCATTGTATTTGAACCTGTTTATCTTCTAGTTTATTTCTATAACAGGAGAAAACAGCACGCTCATTTGTACCTAGTGTTTATCAGATCCTGATGGTCCATTTTGATTTCTCAGTGTTGAGCACCTTTAAAAATCAACACACATCCTCATAGACAGAGTGCATTTAGTGTATTGCCAGCTTCTCTTGCAAGCTCTCTCCCAACATTATCCAGAGGAATACAATATTCAGTGCATGTTTAATATTTCTTTCATTTGCTGTCATGCTGATGTTGGATCTCACCAAGTGCAGCATAAGCTACAGTAATCCTGCTGTCACCTACTACACAAGTGCAAAGTGTAGTCTGTGCAAACAGGAATGCTCTCACTCCCTCTGCAAAGACCAGCCTGCAGGCTCTAATCCAGCATGTAATACTCATGTGCACATGCTGTACTCATGCTAAGCCCTGTATTTATTCCTGTCATAGAACACTGCAGTTTATCACAGGACAAAAATTACTTTGGTCACTATGTAATATGCAAATAATTTGCAGCAAATACAGATGCATACTGTCCACATTTGTGGAAAAAGCAGAGCAGGCTGGTAGAAAGTGAAATGGCTTCGTGTGTGCAAAACACTGGTCCAGAGCCTCTTCCCATCATAATCGATATGAGTCTTGTCCTGTTTCACTGAAGGCAGAGTAAGCCCATTATAGGATTTTTTTATAGTTTTGTGAAAAAAGAGAATAACACACTAACCTGAAAATGTGCCAGTAACAATCCCCCTTCTCCCAAATTATAAAATTGAGAGAGTTATTATAGCTTCTAAAGCATATCAGCTTTCTAGCATACTTTGAATGTATCAGTCAAAGAGAGCAAAGCACAAAGTTATCTGCCTATCTAACTGAGGGAAACAAATCCTGCTCTCAGCATTTTGATGCTTGTGGGGCAGGAGAGCTGCATAGGGACACTCAGACCTGTGGTAGTCATAGCAGGTATTAATGGCTGGTATTCCTTATTTGCATTAGCTGCTACATTGGTATAGCTGCTCCCTACTGCCCTTAGTCCCCAGACAAATTCAGCAGCAGCTCTGATGAGAGCTCCCAGACAGGCTCTTGCTGCCACCCTCACCATCACAAATGCCATTTCCTGAAGCTCTTGCTGCCATCCACCTACACATATATGCATGTCATTAGCAGCTGTAAACAGTAAACACCTGTCTGTGTGCAGGAAGGGTTAAATCACTGCACTCAGCCCTTAACTGCAACTTTTTTCTCCTGCGGGACAAAAGCACAGGCCAGATGGAATGGGTTCCTCTGTCTAGACCTCGGGGTCTACGTGATGGACAGCACTAGCATTAAACTAGCATGCACATACAGAGAGGACTAAATTCACCTCTAAGAAACTCATGTGTCACCTCATTACAGCCAGCAGATTTTCATGATGAAAAGTTCAAGTCACAATGAGACAAATGGGAGACTTTTCTCTTGTTTTTGTGAGAGTTCCACTAGGTCATAATTAAAAGCAATATTTAGCCTAGCACAAATTAGTGATTGGCAAAAACAAGATGCAATCACAAGCATGGGCTCTTTCCTCCACTCTGCTAACCACCTAATCTCTTTGGTGAGAAAACTGGTCTGGAAATTGCATAAAAGCCACCCTTCTGTTGAGAATTCCACGGGTTTTGGGTAACAACTCTGTCAGACACACCACAAAAACAGAATCTGTTACAGTATGTTGATAAGTTGGTTTCCACTCCTAGGAAAAGCCAGATGGTGCAGAGGTGTGTGATAGTAATTTCTGCACTAAAAAAAATAAAAATAAATAAAAAAAATTAAACCCCAGAATAGTTGTGGCTCGTTTTAGGTTAATGATCAAATTCAGGTCAGCTCCACTTTAACCAGTCTGATTCACTTCTCCCTATTGTTATTTGATTGCTGACAATGTGCTTGCTGCTGTGAAATCCTCAAAAAGAAAAGGAGTTTAACTTCAGGAGTTTAAACACAGAGAGAGATGAACAAGATGTCCTAAGTAGCTAAGATGGAATTCAAACGAATCTAATTGGTTTCCCTTAACTTATTTTTAAAAAAGAATAAAAATTTTCAACACATTCACAATTAAAAAATCAACATTCTTTATAAATTCATCTAAATTTAATTGAAGACTTGAACTGCACACAGGCTTTTGGCATTTCAAAAAGCAGTATTTACATGAAGAAAGTATCATGCCAAAACCCAGGAAGTGATGCTCCATTAATATTCATTACATGCCAACACTCAAAAAAAAAGGAAAGAAAATATAAGCTGCCAAGTTTATTTTGGCAAAGCTCTATGACATGATTTGTATTCAAAGCAAAATCTAGAAAAATGTCTTTAAATCAATGTAAATCCCTTTCAGATTGAAAAAAAACCCCACATAAAACATAAGGGAAAAGCACTTCTGAGTTTTAGCCTTTTTTTTTTAATGCTACACTGTACATAAGCAGTTTAAGTGAAGTACATTGTCACAAAAGACCAACCAACTTAGGTTAGATGCACTTTTTCCTGTCATTGCAACAAAGAACTTAATCTGTTATCAAAGAATTATAAATTAATGACATTTAATATTATTCTCCCTTCCCACCTATTTTTTTAAAATATACACATATATATGAGCACATTTTTAAAATGAGTGAGAATGCCAAGTACAGAGAATAATCTAGTTTTCCTAAGCAAAGACCAAACTACACAAGAAGATGGCAGTGCCCTTTAGCGTGGTATTAGCATACTTCTCAGAAATGAAAACACTGATTCATTCCCTGGCTGGGCCAGAGGCAGGAAGGGGGCCAGTGATGTCCATATTGCAGAGTGGAATGAATGCCATACAGAAATTCCTAAAGCTCTCATGCAGAGGTTTGCAAAAGCAGCACACCACACACATTTGGCCACATTGCTTCTGGCGCTCAAGTAATTTTTTATAAAAGAAGAGCAGGTATTTCCCAGCAGCACAGGATGAGTACACTGAGATGCCATCATGACGCACAGCAAAAAAATCAGTCTAGCAGGTTTGTTCTCAACACAGAAACTGGAAGCCTCTGTTTATTCATGTTTGAATTTCACCTACCAATTGCAGTGGCTAGAAAAACAAAGGCATTTCTGAAGCCAAACTTGAAGACAAGGAACAGGCCCTCACATGACTGCATGAAGGTGTTGTTTCTAGACCAATTTCACTGACTTCCTGAATGACTTAATGCATCTTTTCCTCAGTTCCTCTACCTTTCAATCACAATTAACAGCTCAGGAAGAGAGACTGAGAGTTAACTCTATAAAGCAGAAATTCTCAGATTAGGAAACAGCAGGCATGTACAGACCAAAAAAAGAAGTCCAAAGAGCTACATCTAGGCCAT
The DNA here is from genome assembly GCF_008360975.1 of Lichenostomus cassidix. NCBI lineage: Eukaryota > Metazoa > Chordata > Aves > Passeriformes > Meliphagidae > Lichenostomus > Lichenostomus cassidix. The sequence goes on along the minus strand of NC_139511.1, from coordinate 42,931,907 downwards.
TGCTGTCCGTGCTGTTCTTCCCCTCCTCTCCCATCTTCCCCACCCCAAGCAAGTTCTGTCCTTTCCTGATGTCTTGAGATTTACCTTGTTCCAGCAGACAGTGGAACATGAGGTGAGTGGGACCATGGGCTACAGTGCAGTCAAAGGAGGCAGCATTTGAAGAAGGAGCTCATTAGACAGTGGGGGCCAGCAGAACCCTTGCTTGAAAGCTGTTTCATCTGATTTAGGACAAATTAGTCTGCTGGGATTTGGGCTGGCTGAAAAAAAAATCAGATGTGGTGGCAGTCATCAGTAATGACTGCTAGACTTGGATTAAAGGGTAACTGAGGACCAGGGCTGAGGAACTTGAGAAAAACAGCAGCATCAGATAGCATGAGTGACAGCAGCAGTAAAGAAGCAAGCTCAGAACCATTTTTGACTAAACAGCAGAAAGGAGATCTCATCTGTAAAACCACTGCTTTGAAATCCTTGGAGGCCATTATTGGCAGATATCCATACATTCATGTGGATGTATTACTTTTCAAAATTATCATTCAAGTCTGTTGGTGTAGCAGTTTAAAATACACCTTTCAGTTGTAAGCATATATGGTAATGTTCTTCACCTCATTTAAAAATTTCTTCCCTTCTCTGAAACAGTGGCCCCATTGAGCAAGGACTGAAAGATGAAAAGCAGATGCTTCCTAGGAGACTAGCAAAACTGGTAACTCAGAATCATCTCACTCACCTAATTACTGAGTAGGACAGTATCTTATAGTTATTAGATAGTAATATTATTAAATGCTACTGAAAGAAACCTGTAACTCAAGGAGCCCTGTAAATTCTCCATGTCAGCATCCAAATTCAGTACTGTTGAAGGGAATCCCCACAGATGAGTACAGACCTTCTACATAATTTTCCCAAAACAAAATCGTCCTTTTTTCCTAAATCTTAAATTCTTGACATGCTTTGGGAAATCAGTGATTGTGAGAAAGTGATGACTTTTCAGTTGTTTAATAGATATAAGGAGAAGTTGCAAAGCTATTCCACTGCCTTGTAAAAATTCAAGGGAGTAAAAAATTTGTGGAGAGAAACAGAACACCTACCTGACCAGCACTACTGAAGGAAGTAAAAGATGAAGGAAAGCACTGGGTCAGATTCAGAGAAAAAACATGGGGGAGGTGAGGGGTGAGGCGTGGAGGAGGACAAGGGCAGAAGGTGGAGGGAGTGAGACAGAATTAGTCAAAAGAATTAGGGACAAAGATGCAAATAGGAAAAAATGAAAAATATATTATAGGAAAATTAGATACAACTACTGACCTTTCAAATTTAGAAGAATTTAAAATTTGGTACATTAAGGGTTAAGTAATACATTTTTGAAAGTAATGGGCGTAATAGAAAACTGATTGGTTTGCTACAGCACTGCAAAGCTCACATGTGAAAACATACCGTTGCACATCATGTGCATCCATCCTGTTGAAATCTAGACAGACATTAATCACCAAAAGAGTATGAATTCACTTTAATGATTTCTAGACTAAATACACCCAACATACACACACACATACACATACCCCTTTCAAATGCCTTTTACCAGTGTTCTCAAGGTACATATGTTGCCTTGATGGTTAATGGTTAGAGCAAAACATCAGGAGCTCCACTTAATTTAGATTATTGTAATGCATCTGCAAGTTCTTGAGGTTTACCTGTGCAATTTTGAGCCAGAATTTGTCTGTATAGCTGACAGATGATTTTGAAAAAAGGCTTGTAACTTGCAAGGTCAAAAGTAGATCTATAATTTGAGAGACAATTCTATAGATGCCAGAAGTGTTTTGCTTTTATTCTTTATCTTAATTTCATCAAATAGTATTCCTTTTATGTACTAAAAGGCTCCTGATCTTTGCAAGAACACAAAATATGCATGTAAAAATGGAGCAACATCAGCAGCTTTCTGAGGAATCACTTCTCACAGAACGGCAGGTTCTCAACAAGCTATGAACTGGCATAAGCAGCACTCGTCAAAACTCCATGTGCATGAAACCTAGGTAGCTGAAAGGAAGCCAGACAGAGCCACACTCTAACTCCCACTTGTGCCCAGGATATGACAAAAAGTGGAAAACATTTGTCCTATAAAATTAAGAAAATAATTACAATATTGTTTTCAAAAAAGGATTGTCGACTTATCTAACTATTCCTGCAAGGGAAACACTAATTAAACCACTCCAGGGTCCATGTGTCTGTCTTTTTATCCTTCCACATCTTCTGCATCCTTGAATCTGCTTTTGCTATCTTTGGTAGAAAGGTAGGCTTTGCAAATGTACTTAGTTCTTATAATACAGTTGCACAAAACATGACCCAGAAGCTGCATGCAGTTCCAAAATCCCTTTGTTTTGGCCTGCCAGGTACTTAGAGCCAGGGCATTCCATTGCACTTACTTAATAGTGAGGAAGTAGCAGCTGGTCAATCAGCAGCTCCTGCCTAGACACACCTCACATCTTGCTTAGCCAAGCAAAGGTAGCTCTGGTGACAAGTGCTGCTGAAGGTGGGCTGGAGAGAAGCTTTAGGGAGATCAGAGATCTGTAATAATTTTCACTGAAAATAAAGCTGTAGGAGCTTTGGTTTCATTAATGCTGCTGTGTATTCAACAGTATGCCTTATACAGATATTTCAAATTTTAATTCCAGCTCTGGGAAGAAAAAAAATCCCTTTAATCATGCCAAGCCTGGAACTAAAAATTACTGGACATCTAAGAACTCAGAATATCACAAACTTCATCTAAGAAAAATGGTAAAATAAACTACCTGAGTATATGACATTGTACAGGTCCTTTGCCAGACATCAACAAGATGTGAGAGTACTCAGATGTGTTTCTGAATACAGTGCAAAAAAAAGTAAATACAATTGTAAAATCAGACATGCTAAAACCACATTTGAAGTGGCATACTAGAAGAGAGAGTGAAATTTATGGACTTCTATAGGAGATGTTTATATAAGTTTCAGAGGTTATTTTCCAAAAAAATTGTTTAAAAATATTTCACCAGGAGGCTCCTTGGAAGGAACACCTGTTTAAACTCTTTCCTTAGTTTTGCAATGAGAACTCACCGATGTGACAGGGTCAATCAGTTTAGGTTTTCACAGATCTGGAGGCAGATCTTGAGGTGTTAGACGAACAGATTTTAAAGATCATGACTGACCAGTACATGAATCAAGGCAAATTTTCATGCAGTTAATTTTTGTGAGGTGATTAACTAAATACAATTACTATGGTTCAGTTCAATATATACTGCAGTTACTTGTTCTCATTTTTCCTGGTTCTCAGATGGTAACAACTACAAAACATAAATGATATGGCTTTTTATGTTTCACGACACTCTCACTCATTTTTGCGGCAATTTTATTAATATAATAAAACCCTATAGACATATCACACCACAGACAGTAAAAAAGCGTGTTAAAAATATTAAAAACATTGTACTTGCCATGACTTCACAACTATAAATATGTCCTAAATTTTCAGAAGATCAATTAAAAGAATTTTTAAATCATGTTCATAGTTAAGTATTTTCACAAAACCCTTTAGGTTTTGCCTTCTTCTTTAGAAAAAGTTAACTTCACAACCACATAGCTCCAGCCTGCACAGACTTTACAAACCCAGTGATATATGCCAGCCTTTCACTTACTGTTCATATCAGCCATCAGTTTTAACACTTACAGCTGACTGACAAGACAGTAACTGAGCATATACCTCGAAAGTAATGATTACCTTAGTATTAAACCTGATTCAAATCTGATAGTTGTAGAATATTTGGGGAATGCTCCTTTGCAGTTGCACTCATTTGAGGACTAATAAATGCAAAGGACTGAATACAGAGCCCTGGGAAACATAAAGAAATGCAGCCCAGATTCCTAATATATGTATTTCTAAAGAAAATGAATGGATTTTGAATGTGTTAACATTTCATACATAAAAGAGTGTCCCACTTAAAACAATGAAAAGGACAGCCAATGGGGAAGCTGGCCACTACTCCTGATTCAGATTCTATGACTGTCACTGATTGATTTAATTACTTCCTACAAAAATATTGCACAGAAAAGCTGCACTTTAATAACCACATCATTAGGAGGAAAATAAACTAAAGGAAAGACTTTACATTACATACAGGACCTGGTCAAAACCTTCCTTTTCATTGATTTCAGTGGGCTCTGGATCAAGGCCATATCGATTGCAGGCAGTGTGATTCAATGATTAAGACAGCAAATTTAAGTTTCATTCTTAGCCTGGTCATTCACTGGGTTTGAGTCCTGGGAAAGTTAATCACTTCTAGTGTCTCACTTTTTCCATCCATGTAATGGGAATAATTCTAATTCCCTTTACCAATAAAGGGAACCAATGTATTCAGACAAAAGCCCAAAAGCTAAATACTCAACTTATGTAAGTATGAGACAAACACCCTTATTTTTAATTTTAAACAAAATTTCCTGGAATGGTGGGAACCTCAGCTAGTAATTTATGATCCAGCTTATGTGGTAATCTTCTATGGTAAGCCTCAGTTCAAAGCCTGCATGCATGTGTACGTGTGCGCATGAAAGAGATAGAGAGGCAGAAGACATTTTTGCTCACTAACTGGCACTTCAGGAGATATTTGATTTGTTTTAATAAAGCAAAAAAAAAGTAGTTGTCAGTTAAAATGCCATTTCTGTCACACTTTTTAATAATACTGCTTCTGTAATTACACTGTGGTTCTTTATACTTACTCAGTAAAAGCTTGCTTAGTTTTAGCATGGAAAACAATTTATGAAATTACAGAAACAGACTGAACATAGCAGTCCATTTGCTGAGGCAATTATCCAGATCCTTGTCAAAAAAGAGAGAGAATAAAGACTGCGATGTGCAAAAAATGTTTCTAATTCTATGCTATAATACATACAATATGTCTGTGGTTGTGCTGGATTATGTTAATAAACTGCAGTCGAAATATATTTGTCACAACACAAAGGAAGGGTGCTATCAATTGTCTTGCCAGATAGTTTAAATTAGTCACCAAAACGTCTAGCCAGGGTTTCCTCCATGACCCTTAGATGAAGGGAGAGGCTTATTGGACAGTTTTTCCTGTGGGAATAGACAGATTCTTCTAATGCTCAATTATTTAGAATAATCTGGAAAATAACTGTAAAGTGAACTGTGTCACAGTTGCCTTTTTTAACAGATATGAAAAATTCAGCCCTGAACACAAATCCTGTGTTAGTTTTGGCTGCTTATCACTCAGAAATGAGTTTCCCTAATATTTTTTAGAAAAATTGGAGAGAAGCTGTATTCCTTCTTTTGGGAAGAGCAAAGTGTATAAGGAGTGAGATATTGCTCAGGAAAAAAAAGAGCAAACAAATTATTGCAAAAATCTAAGCTCAGAGTCCAGAAAAATTCCATTTTATAAAGGGAGAGAAAAAAGAAATGAAATATTGAAAACAGAACACAGACTTGTTTGTTAACCTATGTATATTCAGAAAGAAATCAATTGTAAGAGTGAAGTCACTTAAATAAGAAGCTGGAAGGAGGACATCTTAAAGCATGCTAGCACTTCAGAAATACATTTACTACTATATATTTTGCTGAAATTCATTATTTTGGTAACTTTAATACCTATCCTTTTTGTTAGACATTTATAATTTACACTAAAATATAATAATTTATAAAATTTATCTTTCCCCAACTATTTCTGGTAAGAGAAAAATGCAGATTTTATATTATTTAAATTGAAAATGCAAAAAAACAACTAGTTTCTTTTCTCCAGCTAGACACTTCATACTTCAGCAGAAGATATTGATGTAGACTCTTTGCTATAAACATTGTTTTGTTGGAAAACTGCTAGAAAAAGAGGGGACCTAGCACACAGAAAACAAAGCAAAACTGGCATCCAAACACAGATTGTGAGCATGCTACTAAAGTTTCACATATTAAAATGTGGATGAAGTTTCCTCCTTCCCCACCTCCCCCAACATCTGGAGATAGTTTGGTGGAGCAATTTCCAGAAACCAAACAGTATCTTTGCTTGACTAGCTCTTTTCATTCACAAATAAACAATTAATGAAATGGGCAACTAATTTCCAAAGTGTTCATATTCATTAGACTGTTTCCTGAAATTAAGTAGCTGTTCTATGATGCAGTGCCCACATTAATGGTACTGCTATTCTATTTCCAAGTATAAAAGTTTCTTTAAGAATATCCATTCATGTTTAATTTATACTAGCAATCAAAGCTGAAGAAAAATGTTTCCCACTTAAAAAATATAAATATATTTGCATGATAAAAGAAGGGTGGGACAAGTAAAGAATTATTCCACCTGAATCACTAAAAGTCAGTGTACAGACCACATTTCACCATCAGTCAAAATCTAGGTTTTATTATTCTGTGATTGTGACTCTGAATTATAGATGAAGACATTTGAAGTTATGATAGGCTGCAATATATTTTGCTTTGAGCATCCAAAACAGGCTGGAAAAATCAACTCTATGGTGCAGAGGCCTGATTTAGAACAATTGCTCAATATGATTAATTTTAATATTCAACTAGGCAGATTAAGTGTCTGCTAGACATCAGCTACTTAACAAATCCTGGTCATCATTTCTGACCAAAAGTTCATACTAAAAAGCGCTCACTGTTTCTACACCAATTATTTTTATGTGTTTCCCACTGCCAGGTAAAAAAAGCTCAGTGAGAATTTTTTTCAGCTTGTACTCTAGACTCAAATTTTTTCCTGTAAATTTTTATGTGATACAGCTCTTTCTGAGCTATACATACATTACATAACATAATTTTGTCTCAGCAAAGGTAAATACCAGTTTACAGAATTCCATCTCACAGTCACTGGTAAAAGGCTGTGACACAACATTGCCACCCCACACATTTTGCCATTTTTACTTTCCCATAGTTTACTGTCCTAGTGAAGAGTTGAGGATGGAGAAATATGTCCCAGTTTTTACCAGGGCATGAAGAGAAGGCACAAAGCAATGAGCTTGGTTTCCCTGTGCCCCTTGGCTGTAGTGGCAGCAGCTCTGGGGAAGCTGCTGGGAGAGACAGCTGCAGGGGAAACACCTGAACCGCTGTGCTCATCCTGTGCTGACCATCACTCCATTCAGAGCTGTTTACAGGACACTTGAACAGCAGCATGAGTCAATTGGGAATAACAACTGCTGAAAAATATTTATATAACAGAGTACATTTATTTAATGTTTTACGAACTGAGGCCCTCATACTACAAACATTCACCTCCTGGTAAACACTGCAAAGAGTAATTCTGTCACTAATAATTTTCCATTACTTCACCTACACAAAAGTTTACGATCCAGGCCACCTTCGCACAAGTCGCTCAAGTACCTAGCCCAGGGGATTCTCTATTTCTTTCTCAGATAAACCACTGGTTTAAACTCACATTCTTGTACAAATACACAATTCCATACCCCTTAAATAAATGCTGCTTTTAAAAATACATGGATAATTTGAGCAACGTAACATGCCTAAGCTGAAAGGGCATCTCTGTCTGTCAAGATCTCACACTACTGAGAGCTGAGGTATGCACACTGAGGCAGGTGAGATCAGGATCCATCAACAGTCTCTTTTGGCCAAATGAATGAACAATGCTGAGAGATGGAAGAATGCAACTCTAGACATGAAAGGAAACAGAAAAATACTTCAGGCTACTCTCTTTCTGATTAGGAACATTCACACACAGTATTATCATGGTTTAACTAAACCACTTAGCAAAATGGATTCAGATGATCTTCTGCATTTGTCACTGCTATGACAAGCTCCAGATTTGAAAATTACCTCTGATCAGCAACCAGAGAAACCTGAAAGTCATCAATTATTTTATTTTACAGTAGGCTTCAGAAAGGATAATGCCTGATACAGTCCACCATTATTACACTGGGCAAGTCACTTACCTTCTTTCCCTCAATTTTCCCATCTAGAAATGAGGATAATAAAAGTGACTTAATTCCTAGGGTATTTCAGATGTGACATAACGCACAATGTCCAAGCTGTGGATTCTGTTTGCCCGCAGAAATCAAAACTAATCTATACAGTAGGTAAAACATACTACTATCTGTTTCAATACAAGAGAGAACACAGGTCAAGTAGCAATAAGACAATTCTCTGTTCTTTTTTGAAGTCAGCTTTAGCCAGTCAGGCAATGTCAGGACAAAAAAAAATCATGAAATAGAAATTAAAATATCAAAAATCAAATTTACCATGACTAAATCTTCACAGTAATACACAAACTTACTTTGTGCACATGATAAGAATGATTTCAATGCAGAACTAAGAAATTTAGGTGGACATAAAAAGAAATTAAAATGAAATTTCCAAATTTTTGAGCTAAAATAAAAAATTGAAATTTCAATTTTATAATACAAAAGCAATTTTTCAAACATAAAAATAATTTCACAGTAACAGGCCTATTGAGATTTACAGTATTTTGATAATATATTTACATTTCCAATATAAAACACAATCTCTCTTCTCACAATGTGCCTTTTAACTCAAAATATTCTAGACAGGTAAAAACGAGCCTGATTATACATTATTCTGATAGCTAATAATGAGATTTTCACTGCTATATGGGTGATCATTGAAATCTTGTACAAAAGACAGAACCACGTAAAACAGAACATATGCCCATTTTCAATGTAAGACTAAGTGGGTGCAAAAATTATTCTTCTTATTAACTTTTATCATTATTTCTATTGAGTCTAAACAGAATAGTGTAATTATGAGGATTTTGATTATCTGATTTAGCCTTTCAGGGAATGATCTGAAGTGTACTGTAAAGAAGAGTGGCAGATGGGACAAAGAATAATTCAAAAACATTAATCTGTTAGGAAGTAAGCTTGAGAAAAAGGATAGAATCCTGGGCTGCATTCAAAGCAGTGTGGCCAGCAGGTTGAAGGAGGTGATTCTTCCCCTCTGCTCCTCTGGTGAGAACCCACCTGGAGTGCTGCATTCAGCTCTGGGGCCCCCAGAAACTTAAGCACATGGAATTGCTGGAGCCACAGTCCAACAGTTGAGTTGGTCCAAAAGTCCAGAGAGAGCCTCAACGTTGATAAGGGGGTTGAAGCATCTTCCCCATGAAGACAGGCTGAGAAAATTGGCACTTTTTAGCCTGGAGAAGAGAAGGTTATGTGGAGACCTCACAGCAACCTTCCAGTATAGGAAGGAGACTTACAGGGAAGCTAGAGAGGTACTCTTCACCAGGAGCTCAAGCAATAGGACAAGGGGGAAAGGATACAAATTGAGAGATGGGAAATTTAGGCTGGATATTAGGAAAAAATTCTTTATTATGATGGTGGTGAACTGGAACATGATACTGCCCAAGGAGGTTGCAGATGCCCTAACCCTAGTTATGTTCAAAGCCAGGTTTGGTAAGGCCTTGAGCAACCTGGTCTAGAGGGAAGCGTCCCTGCCCAAGATAGGGGTGTTGTGTTTAGATGATGTTTATGGTCCCTTCCAACCATTAAAATTATATGATTCTGTGATAAAAGCTTAGGTATTGACTTTAGGCTACACAGCCAAGACAAATTTTAGAAGAAAATAAATTATGCTAAATTCCCTTGTTAGTTACAAACTAAAAAAATCTTGGGGACAAGTAGCTTCACGCAAACATTACTAACACATTTACAGGAAGAAAACATTACAAGTAGAGAAATCTTTCAGACAATGAACTGTGTTTAGTTGCTTGGTGAGAAGTAGTAAATAGTGAAGTCCAATTCAGAAACAGTACACATTAAGGATTCAGCAGCTGTATTTTGTTTCTGTATAAACTCAAATGCTCTTGTCCAGTACCTAAATATAACGATATCCTTAGAATTCCTGAGTAGAACTAGCAGAATTCTTTACTTTATGGCATCGTTATTTTAGTTCGAAGGACTTTTTCTTCCAAATGTTTACACCACTGAGCCAGTTACTTCAGCTGAGCTGACACAATGAATTTAAAATGGTCTAATACTTTTGACTTACCAAGAGATTAGCACATGGTTAGCTAACGGGAAAGGATTATTACTACTGTTGTTAAAAGATATTAACACTTTTGGTAACTCATTCTGTGGATGCAACATACGTTTTCCACATTGAGAAAGCAGAATGACTACAAAGTTTTCTTAATTTTAGTTACCCACAAATTATCTTGAAGTTAAATAACAGAATCCCCCCTAATTAACTTTTTCTAACCTTAAATCTTGGCCCTTATTTCCCTAAGGTTCATACGAGCTGACCAAAAGATGTAATATGGGTTACAGAAACAGTCAAACAATTCCAGCATTCAGTCTCTTCCTTAACAAACAAGCTCAACTCATGCATGCACACATGAACACACAAGCCCACACAGAGGCGTTCTGGTGAGCAACGAGCTTCATGTCTGAAGTGGAGTGCAGCATTAATACACTTAGCAAGACAGAGCTATATTCACTGAAGCTTGACACCAGCTCTGTGAAGAAGGGTTGTATTTGCAGGAGCATAGGGAGGGGAGAAGACAGAGAGAAAACACCAGGAGGGAGAAGGATTCAGGGGACAGCTGAAGTGTGAAGTGATCCAGCAGTTTTTTGATACGGATTAGACTTCACTTTGGGAATGCAACAGAACAGCAGCTACAAACTTAACCCCTTGACACTGGCAAGACTGTCAGTCTCAATGCTAAGTACCCATGCATTGAAATTCTGACTCCAATTCAACAGGTTAATGGGTAGAGAGCTTCTTCCTTTCCTGCCAAGGGTGGCATGTTCTTGTGGCTGTATTTCCCTTTCCTGTATAGATGCTCTTCTATATATATTAATGAATCGCTGTACTTCCTCCTTCTCTTTTTAAATTCAAGATTTTATTATGCCAACATCAGTACAGGTTAAAAAACACATACATGGTGTGGAAAGAATACAAGAAAACATGAAGTGAAAAAAGGGTAGGCATTTTCACAAACTTTGTACTGTGTTTCCAGACAGTTGCATAAAAGTCATCATTAATGATCAATAGCGAGTTCCAAGAAATCATAAATAAGCAAGCAAGTAAGATTTGTTGCAAGTATGATAACAGAAGAATGTGGAAAAAATGGCATTCCTTAGTTTTAAAATTGCCATTATTTCAAGTTTTGTGCAAATCAACATGAAAGGGAAAAGACAGACAGAGATGCAGCTCAATTTTTAAGACTTTTTAATTCTGGGTCTCATATAAGGACTGCTTTTTAGGCTGGCATAGAGGTAAAAAGACACAACACATTTTTTCCTGCATTTAAATGCTGCCTTTGTTCCTGCAAGATTATTTAAGTGCAAATGCAGGTAACAAAAACCGAAGTTACAAGGTGAGATAAAAATTACAAGATGGGGAAATTCTGCTTTACCTCCACAGCATTATCTGGTTCCCCCCTTGTTGTCATAAAGCCAGGGAAAAAAAGCACTTCCAGAAAGCTCACCAAAGATCAAACTGTGTCTGGTGACAGCAGTGTCCAAGCTATAAGTAATGTTCAAAGGATTCAACAATGCCTGTGACTGATCATTCTCTTTCCCTTGCCATCACCTGCTGATTTTGTCCAGGTGTTTTATGGCTATCTTGAGGCTCTGGAGAACAGACAGAAAGAAGACTTTGCCAATTTCTTTTGTCTGGGATTGTGAATTCCTTACACAGATGGTGGACAGCCACAGGCTGGCCAACTCCACGCACAACTGCCTGTACCCTCAGAAAGAAAGCATGAAAGCAGTATTACCTTCTCCCAAAGTACTGCCTGTGGTTAGGGAATAGGACAAGATCCCTTTTCTTAAAGAAAAAAAAAGGTTCCCTGCGCCTTAATCACTCTTTCACTAAAACAGTATCAGGAGAAAAAAAAAAAAAGGATAGAAAGAAAATAAATAAATAAACTGAGACTTTGGCTTGTATTAGTAAACTAAGCATTCCAAAGCAATTGAAGACGTTTGTCTAATAAGATAATCTTGTGTTAACATGGTTTTGTAGTATGTTTACAGTCTCTCAAGTATTCCAAACAAATCCTGCTAAATCTTACTCACTAAGCAAACTGAGACATTTCTGGCAGCAATTTTTAAAGATGGGCACCAGACATGAGCCTCTTCATCCTTTTTCTCTTACTCTGTTTGCTTACAAAAAAGCCCATTACCTATGCAAATTACTGTTAAATGTGCTGTTACTTAATTGTGTAAGTATCTGTTTAGATATGTACTTTTCTCCTCAATGATGCAATTGCAGTTGTAAAACTAGATATTTAAACTGCTACACTCCCACTTCTGACCTCTGAGAGTCTGACTACGTACCAGGAAATGGAGTGTATGTAACAAAATATTTGTGCAATACTTTGGCACCTGAAGAAGCAAATTTTACAGAAAAATGTGTGACTACTTCCAGTTCTCAAAACTGGAAGGGCTTGGAAAAATATTCTTATTTTATATGCATTCATGACAGTCAGGTACAAATCTTGTATGACAAACATACAATGGAGAGCCTCTGTCTTCTCATATGCTCAGAAAAGCATATTATGCATGCCATATATACTTAGAAAGCTTCAAATTATGTATCATAAAATAAGTAGGTATTTCAGACTCAAATTATGGTCAGACTTCAGAAACCTCAGAGCTACACCTATCCCATATGCCATTTCACCTTTGCTTATAGGTGATGTGAATGTACTCTGAACTCAGCAGTAGGATGTAAGGAAATTCACTCTTCTTAAATCTGCAAGAGACAGATTTGTCTCCCATTACCCATCGCCCCATCTTCCCACCTAGGGATATAACATAGGCAGAGCAGAGCAATGGACCCGATTTCTGCTTTGCAGCTCTAGGAGCAAAATTATGTCCCGCTCTGAATTATTAATTTTAATGTTAAATGGTGTAACATTTTCATCTTTTTTTTTTTTTTGTGTGTATGTGAGGGGCAGAAGTACACTAAGCAATTATAAAATCTAGTATATAAATGCTAGTGAGAAAAAGACAATTAAATCACCCTGCTTTTCTGCTGCCAAACTGGGCTATTTCCCTATTATTTTCTAGCCTTAGCCAAAATGTTTGCAATAATAATCTGCTGGTATCTTAAATGCTCAGAATAACATTAACATTAAAAAAAGCCAGACTGTAAAGGGCAAATGTAATGGTCGCAGAAGAGGTGAACAGGTAACCTCAGAACTACAAGCCCCCTTTTTTCTACCACCACAGGTAGCAGCAGTACAGCTTCTATACACTGTTCGGACTACCAACATGTCATAACCCTGACCTAAGAAGGTCAATTTCACGGTTGAAAAAGTAGCTTAGCCTCCATGGCTCATTTCATCCTTCAGCCTCCTGTTGTGATTACTGACAACTTAGCCGATGTATTTATTTATTTTTATTTCTTTTCTACACCCAAATACAGAGATACGGGCACATAATATAATGGTCATATCCATAAAAAGGCTGCAGTGGGTGGCCCTACACAAACACAGTCCAGAAGTCTTTGTGCTTATTTCTTCCACAAAGATACAGAAAAATTCTCTGTGACTTCCCATGATTGTAAAAGCATCCAAATGGAAATATTCCCATGTCCTATACAAAAAATCTGTTAATTTTAACTTTACCCCATTGCCTCTTCCCCTTGAGATATTAGTTTTAACATTACCCTCTCATCTTTCCTGAGAGATAAGAATGATCAGAAGGGTAGCCAGCCCAGGGGCTGGCAGCCAAATGAAATTAAGTGAGTTCCATGGATGAGGCTGTCTTACTGTAAACTGAAATCCTAGCACCTCTGCCAAGCATTTAATCCATAAAACCCTACATAACACAGCTGTGTTTCAGAAGGAGGGGGAAAGAGAAGGGGAGAGTTGTTTATTTTAGGGCATTTTTTTGTTTGTTTCCTTTTCAGTTTTCTGAGGCAAGTATCTGCCTACTCCAGTGTCTTGAAATATTAAAAGGACCCACCAATGATGGTGATGATGGTAACGTCACACCCAAGTAAGTAAAATAAAAGAAGTGACTGTGGATGAACTATTCATAGGTGAGGGAAAACTGGATCCAAGCATGGATGACAGAATTCACTTAAATTTGGCAGTATGATTGCCCAACACAGGGAATTCAACCCAGGAGAAAAAGACTAGAGAATGGAAGAAGAGAAAAAAAGTGCCTACTGGGAATTGGTCTGAGAATGCCATGATGCCCTCAGATGTTAACAGCAGTCTGATGATGGCCTGGACTGAATTCAAATTGGTGACCTAAAGCAGCAAGAATCTGTATCTAACTAGTAATCCCCTGATCCAGGATACTTCAGTGCTTTTAATCACAAAGGAAACATTACAGCCCCAGAGGAGACTTCATTGGAAGGTAGCATGCTAGATGCTGAAAAAATTTTAAAGCTTATGAAAAAACATGCAGTTTTTTCCTCCAAATAACGATGCTCCTGTTTCAATTTTATCAAGGCCAAAAAAATTAGGGGGAAAAACCCAAACAAAATAAAGTTTCTAATAATTCTTGAATGTTTTTCCCCACTCTTGTTGGATAGTGATTAATGGATGAAATTTCTTTAGTTCCACTTCATGATTCAGTTTTTGTTCATGTCAGTGGTCTTTCAGGATTGAAATTTTAAAAGACACACAGAACAGAAAGGAGGAGAGGAGAGGAGAGGAGAGGAGAGGAGAGGAGAGGAGAGGAGAGGAGAGGAGAGGAGAGGAGAGGAGAGGAGAGGAGAGGGAGAGGAGAGGAGAGGAGAGGAGAGGAGAGGAGAGGAGAGGAGAGGAGAGGAGAGGAGAGGAGAGGAGAGGAGAAAGGAAGAAAAAGGGAGAAAGACTGTTTGAGTAGTTTCACTACAAGCCATGAAATGTAATTATGTGCATTTAAAATATAACTACAGTATACGCTGTTGAGTGAGCGTAAACCCTCAGTTTATTGGTGAATTCACAACACGGCCTCAGCAGCTTACTAATTTACTTAAAGTGTAACATGGAAACTAAAATTCACTCCTCTGAAATGACAGAAGTTGCATTTTTATGGATAACAATGATGTATCGCAGCATGCACTTTTACTTGAGAAACTATTAAGCTCCTAACTGATAAGTAAATTATGAAAGCATGGTATGCTTTTACTGTGGATACTATTTACAAAATATGAGTACATAATCCTATGGAGTAATATCCTATGAGCATCTCAAAAATCTTAAAAAATGCTATGCCCAAGGTTAAATGCTTTCAAGACCAGAAAAGTATTAAAAAAAAAATTCTAAATTCACCATCTTTGCCACATTATTCTCCTTCTCATGAGTAACAAACAGTTTTCAATGCAAGAAACACTAGACCTTGTTATGGACTATTTGTCAACATTTTGGGGTTTCATTTAATTTCATAATTCAGTTTCATCAGTAAAGAGGAAGAAAGCCTTGAAATGGTAACATTCATTTTACTTCCCCTCTATTCACTGACCTAAAATAAGAAAAGATAAAAGGGTACACTAAACGATTCAGCCAAAAAATATTTCCTTAAAGGCAGATATTTCTTTATGTCATCTTTCAGCCTGGAACAAAATCGTATATAAAACTTTTAATACTGAAAAAATTGGGATTTATAGTTCAGGTGTTACTGATACAACCTGAAGCACAGTGTGCTACAAACACCTTAACTTCAGCGTTTCAAACAGTGCTGTTGAAATAAAACATCTTATTCATTCTTTTTTACTGAGAGGATGCTGCAATTATTAAAGTATTCTTGCCCTCTGCATGCTTGGGAGTGGTCTGTCCATAAGTTATTAATAAACCATGGTAAGGTGCAGCAGCAGACCAACTATTCATATTAATGAATGTCTCATGAATATTCAGCTACATGTTGACTCTTGCCTCAGAGGACCACAGGAACCAAAATTCAAACCCCTTTTCTATCAGTTAAACCTCCTCAAGCTGTAATATTCTTTTTTTTTAATAGTAGCAAACACTGTTGTTCCTC
This sequence comes from Lichenostomus cassidix, assembly GCF_008360975.1. Lineage (NCBI taxonomy): Eukaryota > Metazoa > Chordata > Aves > Passeriformes > Meliphagidae > Lichenostomus > Lichenostomus cassidix. The sequence continues at coordinate 42,915,989 of NC_139511.1, read as the reverse complement.
TAAGTGTGTGAGTGGGGGATTGCTCTCAGTTTTATTTTAAAAAACCCAAACCCCTCACAACAATGAAAACACATAGTAATTTTAAGTCCTTATTTTAACTAGAACTGCATTACTTATAATTTAACAACCACACAGATTGAGTGATAAAATAACAGTTGCTAGTGCTGGCTACATTATGTTCTGAAATTAAGACTACCTATTTGGTAGTTACATTCCCCTTCTAGTCAAATATGATACAGCATGGATGGGCATCTGCATGTGTTAGAAACACATACACATGTATCAAAACACCCTGACTTCTGTTTTCCTTCCCACTCAACACCTTTCCAGACTCCCCTTTGACTTTTGTTTTTAATTTTTCTGTATTCTGAATTGAACTCTCTTGACCATTACCTCTTCCAGCAACACCACACACAGAACATAAGTGATGTAGAAGACTACTAAGTAGGATTTCTCAAGGGGTTGTTTGCCTGAATTATTTGTAATTTCATCTGTTTTCAATAAGTTTTTTTATTTAAAGAACTGCTGCTCCATGGCTGAGATGTGAGTGACCACTAGATATCATTTCAGGGCCAGTACACACTTCCAATTCTATCACTTTTTGAACTGAACAGAACTCCCTCAATTCTGTACATCCTCTAAAAGTTAGAAGAGAGCACCTTGACATGTAGTAACAGGCACCTGGGAAGCCAACAGAAGCAGTTGGAGCACATATTTTAATAAGCAGCTCTTAAAAATTCAATAAAGTGAGTGGTAATTGGGCACAGAGACATAAATTGTCTGAGCAAATTAAGAAAAATACTGTGCTTTTTAGTGTGTTATATGCAAAATTATTTGTAAGATTACACTAGACATGCATTTGAACAAGCCATTTCTTATATATTCAGTCAAATTATCTCAGAATATATAGAGCATTAACTGTGCTTTTCTTTTGGATAAAATTAATGTCAGCTTTCTGTCCTTAAATCTGAGCCAATGGGGAACCAAATACGGTTAGCCCTGAAATAGTTGCGGTAATTCAATCTCTGCACTCTCCTTATTTTCTTGATGACAAAGAAAAAACTCCCAACTGGCAAGGCCACCTGCACTGATTACTCCTCCATCCACACCCACGGACTAGGAAAATGAGCCAATGATCATTAACCTTAATTTCTTCTTACATAAACCTCAGCAGTTTGTTTTTTTATTTTTCCTTTAGGTTTGCTTCTCTCAAAATTCCCTTGTGATTTAGAAGGGGGGAGAAAAAGAAAAAAAAATAAAAAAAAAAAGGAGGGAAAAATCATAACTGGGGGAAAAAATCAAGAGAATTGAAGAGAATTCAATGATTTCTTTTGTTTCACAGCTGGCTTATTATAACTTCACAGCACTCAGATAAAGGGATTTTAAGGAACTATCATCTCTCTTGATAGCAACTTGATTCCTTCCCCCATATCTCTCTCCAAGCAATCAAGCAATAAGGTAAATGCTAATGTGTGGGTTTTCTGGGTTTTTTTTGGTGGGGGGGGGGGGGTGTTTGTTTCTTCGGGGTTTTTTGGGTTTTTCTGATTTTTAGGTTTTTTTCCCTGGAGATATTCCTGGGTAAAGATAGTTGGCAAAAACAAAGATGGGTCTGGACAGCAGGAATGCAGGTGTGGCCCAATGTCAGGACGAAAGGGCCAAGCACAACTGGGTGGGATATTTCCAGTGTAACAACTTCAAAATACAGTAGAGGATGCATCACTCCTCCTGGTCATCCACATTTTGTTACTGCCAAGTGGAATAATTTTTTGGTTCAAGCTGTGTGGGACTAGCTCCCACTGGCATTACATCACTTTCTAATGGATAAGACACTCAACTGGACCATCTGAAGAATACTTTCATACATATATATATATGTATATGCATTAAAATACATAATGATAAATTAATAAAATAATCAAGCTATAGAAATAATAGTTTGTATAGCACAAATGTGTGTACTGAAAACAGATACCCTGTTATCTTGTACAGTATCTGATAAAGCTAACTAGACCTTAATCAACATTTTCAAAGGAATGACACATCTGTGAAATTAAGAACTTATCAATTCAGTGAAGTATGCTTGGCTGTATCCCCTGTTGAAGTTATATTTTTCCTGCAAATGATTTAAAAATCTTTATAGAGCTAAATAAAAGCAAAACCAAAAAGGTTTTAATTTTTTCATTAGGATTACGTAACTAAAAAGCAAATAAATGTTCAAAGAGCATAACAAGAGTGTGATTGTATTACCTTCCAATACATTACAACAAGCTGTTTGTCGCCTACCAAATATATATAGCAGGGCTTCTTTGGATATCCTGCTTCTCAGGAGGCAGACAGTAACTTTGATCACGCAGACATTCCTCATTATTTCAGACCTCAAATCAAGTAGCAACAGTCAGGGGAAGAAAGGGGTGAGAGACATGGGGCTGCTGGGGAGAAGAAGGGAAGCAGACTGCAATTTTGTCCTAGGTTCAGCATCCTAATTTAAGCAAAAACAGGCTTTTGGCGTCTCTGTGCTTCCCTGCAGCCCCCTCCCCTTCCCCATGCTTTCCAGCCTCCTGGTTCACTAAAAATGACAAGCACATTTCTAGGCTGTGCTTTTTTATCAAGCTGACAAAGGTCAACAATACTAGCCAGAAGAGTGTTGAAGTATTCAGTGCCACAGGTCATCCTAATAGATACTGGAGGGACTCATTGCAACACCACTGTAAGCCAAGACAGCATGATTTTTAAGAGGCAGCACTTTGCACGTTCACAGTCTGGTTAATTTAATACAACACTGGTCTCTTGTTTGCAAAATAGCATTGGCACATTTCAGAGGTGGTATCTTTCTGTGGGTGACAGTAAGGTGACTGAATTCAGGCATGTTAACAGATGCACCTTTTTATGCTCTGTTAAACCATGTCACAGACTACAGCCCCTAAGTGCATTCCTTTATTTATGCTGCAGCCAGCTGAGCTAATTATCAGAGACAGACCTGGTTCTCGTTCTAGAAAGTCCAGTGGTTGTGTATGCGTGTAAAGCAGCTGGGAGGGAAAATGGGATGGGTGGAGGTTTGGGGGGAGAGACTCTTTTTGAAAGCACTTTCTAAAACACACGGAATTGAAGTCTTCATGTTATTTCATTGGCGCTAAGAAGGTGGGGGGGGAGCTGGATTAACAGCTTGATGATATAATAATGTTTGGTTCAAATGAACTGTGTTTCCCACAACTCTCTTCTTGTTTTTTCCCCTCCTTTCATCAGTTATGTTTAGCTTCAAACAGCTATAAAATAAACATCAGTACAAAAACTCTCTCCAGCACTCAAAAATAGTGCAAGATGCTACCTCAGGAAAAAAAAAGTAAACAAAAGAGCTTATTACATCTCACCAACAATTATGGTGTGTCTTATCTTTTGTGGGCACAGCAACACCCACTTACAGCTCTCCTTTCACCAAATATTTCAATACACCAAGCATTTGCCACAAGCCTTTATGCCACAGTCGTATTTTATCAGGAGCAGCAGTTCCCTCCTTTCAAAAAATACAAAATTCTTAGCCCGTTTAGCTGGGTTATTTTACCAAATGAATGTCTTTTGCTTGCATGACTTCATCCTGTACTAGTTTTCATTTTAAAAGTTCGTGGTGCTCCACAGAAAAGACGGGAAAAAGAACTTCAGGGTGACAATTCTTTTTTCTCTTTAGTACATATGACTAAGTGACCTTAACTGAAAAATTAAATCATTTATCATATGAGCAACAGTTTTTTGTTGTTTGAGGTTTTTTGTTTTGGTTTGTTTTTGTTTTTTTTTTTCTTTTATTACAGCATACAATTTAGCTAATAACTGGTTGGGGCCAATCTTTAACAAGTCACATATTTCCATTGTCCCTTCACCCCCTGCTTAAGCTTTTACCACATCCTAACAAAAACATGACCAGAACTGGTGAAAAACATACGGTTCCAACTAATGAATCACATACTTTCCCGCAAGTGCAGTAAGTACTACCAGCTGTGACAGTCTTGCTTTGGCAGTGGAACCAGTGCAGAACAAGGCCGACACATCTGAAACCAGCTGTACTGAAAAACCACAAGCAATTTAAGTCCGTCTGCCTTCTCAGGGGCTTCTTTGTCTCTGTCTATGTCTCTGCTCTGTCCCTAAAACTTGCCAGCCATGTTGTTTTGACAGAGTTCAGAGTTTCAGAAGTTTCAAGGGGGGAAAAAATCCGCTGAATCAGGAAACTGCGTTTCAAGAAAATGATAAGGAGGTCTTTGTCAAACCAGCCCGAGTCAGGAAATTTAAAGAGACAGAGTATGCATCTACCCGTCTGCTCTGCTTGTACAACAGCTTAAAGCACAGAAAAGGACATGTGTATAACTTAAGACATGCAATGTCCATAAATTTGTATTTATACTTTAAAGCACAGAATGTTCTGCACAAATGGAGAAAGGTATAGGGAAGAATGCTGGTTTGAAATATTGAGATTTTATCAGATTAAACCTGGGAAGGTCATGAAACTCACAAATTACTTCATTAATCTCTAATTACATACATCACCCCAACAGGAAAACCAGTAAAAGCTATGTCCCACCATACTGCCTTATGTGCTGTAAATGCCACATACTTTATTGAATACTTTCCAGCAGCATTTCAGAGATTTTTACAAATTTTGAGTGGAACAATTTTTTGATTCTTGTATGCCAAAGCCCAGGTAGGAATATTAACATAAACCTACTTCACCAGGCTGAGAGTGGTTGGAGAAAAAAGTAATCAATGTTTTAAAAATTTTTTTAAAAAAATTTAAAAAAGATCACAATTGGCTTAGAGTAGCTTTCCTTTACATAAGAAATAGAAACGCTGTGACATTCAGGTCTGGTGTTCCCAGCCCATCCAGGATTAAGAGCAAGTACTGAATATACTGAATATCACATTCAGTATATGCAGGAAAGCCTGCTTCTTCCCACTCACTTTCAAGAAAACGAAAAAATTCACGTTTCCATGCCTGTAGAAATGCAAGATATAAATCCTAATATTCTTTAAAATTTCAAGAGCCTTGTCCAGGACTGGTATTTCTTGATCTCGCAGCTCACACATATATGCATTTTAGAGAGTAACCATACAGCAAAGGGTGAAATTTTTTACTGGAATACATTTTACACTGACAAATTTTTCAGAATTTTTTTGAACAAATTTAGATTAAGTTATTGTCTTGTGATAGATTTTCGAAAATACTGCAATCAGTACATCGCACATCTAACACAGGATTTTCCAGCAGAGACATCCCCCCTTTAACATATATTGGGCAGCTTGTGAGAAAAGCCAAAGCAGTCTGTCTAGCTATGGTGACTAGCTTTTGTACAGTGTCTACGTGTGCACACAAACACTGTGAACACGTTTAGCAGCTTTCAGGCTTTTGTTTCACACTGGGGATGGTCACATTACCCCCAAGCAGTAAAGCCATTAAGTGAGTTATTCAGAGACTCCCTATCAAGAGCAAACAATACTTCAATGCAGCATGACATTATATATTTTGTATACACATACTTTGTGGGAAAACTATTTTAAGTACAGTTTAACATACAAATACATGGACTGTGATCTCTCCCCATGCAATGCACCTGTGATGTCATGCTGACATACCAAGAGTAATGCATGTCAAATTTTACAGACCTTCCTCAATTATCAGTGAGATAAACAACTATCAAGAATTTCAATTCACAGTACTTAGAAATTATGAAAATCTATTCAAGTCAGCTTTGACATATGAAATGGCTTCAAGAACTGTTCATACTGCTCATTCCTAGATTTTCACAAGCAAGTTTGAACTTACTTCATTTTCAGAGAGCAAACAAATCCCCTTCACAGTATTTATATTCATCCCTTTCTGATATATGTATATCAGCTTCTGAATCCATTTGTAGCAAAGTTCTTGTACTTCCTGTACCAAACATAACCCTGATGCTGCTCTTACTTTACTACGGAAGCTCCCACCAGCAGTGGAATGGGGAAGAGTGATCAAAGAAGGCTGAAATTAATTTCCATCCTCTCTTTCTTGATAAGATAGAATGAATACAGCTTAGATATATGACCATCAAAGAGCAGCACTGGATGTTCTAGGATGCTAAAGGGTGCTTTTGGGTGGGATAGGTATAGCAGATTATGAAAAGAATAGACAAATTATTTTCTTTAATGTGTTAGCCTAACATCAGCCATGAAACAGCAGCAATCAACTGTGCATCCTTTTAGTAAATATAAGCTAAAAGGAAATTACAAACTTGAGCACTTTACACAGTTAAAAATCACCTTTTTTAACTCTAGGGCAGAAGGTGGTTTTGTTTTAATGATTTACTGGTTTACCTCAAATTAAAAACTAATAAAATATATTTCCTCTTGAAATGAAAAGATCTTCAGCAGGTCTTTGGAGAGTCCAAAGAAGAACAGTCATAAAAATAATAAGCTGCTACCACTGTATTAGCTGTACTACTTACATTACCTTCTAATGCAAGCATTATTTTTCTGTGAGCACAAAAATACAGTCATCCATTTTTCAAAATTCCAAAGAAAACAAAATCAGTCGAGCAGCAAAGAAAGTGCAGGGAGAGGACTATTAGAAATACCCAGCATCAACATGGGAGGGCGGCTCAACAGCGACAGGAGGGATGCCTCTTGCATGGTGTCTTATATTTTAATGTACAGCAGGTTCTAAATCCCTACTTCAGTTTACTATGATTAGAGCTGACTAACCATATTATTCATCTTTTCATTTAATATTTTGACTCTTACCTTTCCCCTGAAATTTATATTTTATGGAAATTAAAATTGACATAAAATTATTCCAAAAATTACAGTATAATGTGCAGTACCCTATATGTCAGCACACTTCACTACAATTTCCTGAGAAGAGCAAAATATATTCATGCACACTTCCCTGAACAAAAAACTGAATCTATTTGTCCTACTTCAATTAATGGTTGCTTATCAATTCAGATTTTTACATTTAGATGTTTAAAAAAAATTAGAGGGAGGAATTTACGAGAAGAATTAAATTGAGGAATCAATTTTCTTTTCTTGACAAAAACATTTGAATCATGGATCAAATAAACTATGATTCAAAAACAACGTTGTGTGATTTAGCCACTTGCAAAATTCTTCCTGTGATTTCCAGAGGTTGGGCTGCTTGAATTGAAAGCTACAGGGTTCCCCCCCCGCCCCCAGCAATTTCATGTTTTATACAAATTGAAGATTATTAATGCCCTTTCTTAATCTGAAAGGAAGGAATAAATTTATGGTACAATTTACCAATTTGACTAAGCCAGAGTAAAATCAACACCAGTGACAATAAAAATGTGATAGCTGCCTTTGGTACTCAAATGTTCAATATTAGAAAATCATATTCTTTCTTCTAAGAAAAATAACTATAATAATCATAGAATTGAAAACAGCAGTACTATTCATTGCTTCTCTGAGGGGCAGATTCATATTGAAATCACCAACCAATCTACCTTCAGGTTTACCTTGAGTTTCTTTGGAAATAATTATTCTCTCCCAGAGGAGTGAGCATCCAAGGTAGTAGAGGATGCTTTGAGGCTATCTCTTCAACATGTCAGCCAGATGACACGGACATACAGCGCTCTGGACATGTTTGTAAGGCAACAGAACAGGCAGCTCAAAATGAGGCATGTAAACAGCAGCCGTAGAATGCTGTGAATCCATAATTTGGATTGATTTGGTTTTTAATGTTTGTATATAAATATATGGGGTTTTGTTTGTTTGTTTTGTTAGGGCTTATGGGTTTTTTTAGAATCATAGACTAGTTTAGATTGGAAGGGAACTCTGGAGGTTATGTGGTCCATGTCTATCACAGAAAGTGGGATACTTTTCAGCAGCTTGCTCAGTGTCTTTTCTGGTTGAGTTTTCCTAGAAATCATTTTGTTATGGTTTTGTTTTCTTCTTAACTTTAAGATTATACCAATAACAGAATTTTTTACCTAATTTTTTAAGAATTATTATCTACAATAAGAAAAATAAACATGCATGTTAAAAGACTTGTCTGTAAAGAGATGACACAGGCAGAATTAGAGGCCAGGAGCTTGCAGTTCAATCCATTCCACACTTATCTAACCTGTATTTCTGCTGCTTTTTAAACAACTTCCTTTTCAAATTAGTCTTACTTGCTTAGCGAACTAACCCTATATACTCCTTTCTAAGTAAAGAATGAACATACAAAACATTTTGTAGACTAATACTAAAGTTTTTTCAGCTCAGAAGGGAATCTTTATTTCCATTCCATACTGAGTTCTTGCACAGTTTTTAATCTAAATTAGAATTTTCCCATATTTTGTCAAAAAATCTCTCCCAAATCAAAAGTATATATAAACACCTTCCGTACCTTCCTAGTTTCTTGCCATTTAGAATGTTTAAAAAAGCATACCTTGCCTCAGAAAAGCCCTTTCAGTTTTTCTTTATGATCACCACCATTAGGTAAATCATTATAATTCTGAGTAAATAGCTTTTACTATGTCTTTACTTATTATTAAAAATCTTATTCCACCTTTTCAAAAGGAAGAGTAAAACATTTGAGTACCTGTTCAGAGAATGTTTAACAGATATTTTATATTCTAGATGAGTGCCACTGGTGGTTTATTACAAATTAGCTTCTTTCACTTCCTGCCTGAGCTCCAAAATCATCTTAGTCAAAGCAGGCATTGCTGCAGATGTGAGTTGTGCTAGTATATAATGGGGACAGCAAAGGAAATATTTTCCTGGAATATCTGACCATCCCTAGTAATACCCACAATTTACTTACACACAGTCTACATAAACAGTTATGCTGGATTTAGCTCGTGTTTAGCACCACTTGATAAAAACTATTACCAATGTGGTTTACATAAATTACATGTAGTCTGCTCCATATGGAAACCATATTTTAGCAGCAACCAGTGTTTAATAATGAACACTCTGCCCTGATCTCACACAGGCAGTCTCTTTCTCGCCTCTCTCTGGCTGTGCAATTCCTGTGATTTAATAAGATACTTAGCTCATGAAACAAGCGATTTGAATATTCACACTGCAGTTAAAATGGGATTAATTTTATCCCATGCCATATTGGTAACAAGATGACTGGCCTCTTTGGAATTTAGTGCTCTAAATTATCTTCATCTACAAGTTTTTTTCAAACATAGTGTGATAACAACAATTCACTTCATGAACATCATTATTTATCTAAGTTATTAATGACTTTTAATTGTTTACTTTATGATAAGTCTCTTTACTTTAGCTCCTGTCATATAAAATTAATTAACCAACTGGCCACAGAGAGGTCCAACATTTTATCATAAAATTGTGTACCTCTGTAACATTTCAGTATTATTGTTTAAAAATTATGGCATCTTCTGTATTTCATTAGACATGATATAAGGCATACATTAAGCAGAAAACATGGGGGACTATACACTAATGATAGACATAAATGCCTTCTTGCAGATTTTCAAGCTTACTTAGATTTCCCTACTAAGCTAAGGCAAAAGAGATAATTTTTCTATCAGGTCTGTAAAATTTTAGTCTGGAATTCTGATCTGTAAAATTTTAGTCTGGAATTCTGATCCTTTTGAAGTTCATGGCAATTATTTTCTTTTGCTGTGCCCAGATTTAACCGTAAAATTTATAAAGTGTTTAATATATCAGTTAGCAGGAAGAAAAGCAGGTTCTAACAAAAGCACTTCCAGAAAAATAAAAACAATTACAGCAAGACCAGGCCTACCCCATTCCACTGTTCTTTATTTAGATCTTTAAGAAATAAGAAAAAAGCTTAGAGATTTTACCTGAATAAGCTAGTCAGAGAACTGTAATGAAAACCATGAGCTAAGAAAATCAAATTTAAAAAGGAAATTAAAAAAGAAGTGTTATTAAAAGGTAATGCTTACCAACCTAGATGAGATTGTCTTAGAAAATCAGAAAGAATGTAATAGAAAATTAAAACATTGCTAAAGTTTTAAACTTAGTCTTTCTGTGTATAAATACCTGTATCATAATTCCTACCTGTGACATAATTCCATACAACTCAGAACGCTTGTATTAAGGATACAATTTTTTATAGTTCACAGACAATATAAACTTCCAAACATCTGGTGAACTTCAAGGCAGAGCTTTCCATCTCCCCAGAGAGTTATCAGTTGGACTATAATGTTATCAGCTTTCGCACACTTCTCTGTGAGATGCAATTGACTTGCCTGAGAACATAAGGGAGAGCCAGGAATTACTGTTCCAATTCCAAATTTGTGGACTCTCTAAGATTTCTGGTAAGTCAAGAATTCCCAGCTGTCTCACTTTCACAGAGTCCAGAAATGGGGATATTTTTATGCCTACTTTTCCAACCAACAAGGATTAATTACTGAGTTGCTGACCACTGTATAAATACTTATACAAAATTATTTGAATGGTAGGGCTCACTTCACACTACCTGAACACAGACAGTTTAATATGAAGGGGAAGATTTTGAAGTATAAATGACAGCCAACACTGACATATGATCAACACCTCTCCTAGGTGTAGAGAGGGCAATGCTGTTTATGAAAGCAAAGCAGACTTTGCCTTAGTAGTTTATAATCCAGCATAATTCAGAGATAGCAGCTCTCTCCAGACCAACTGAGTCACCAAGAGCAGAATTCCAGTTAATTCAGTGTGAACAGTTACCTGCCATCAGGTGCACAGAACACTTTGATGTGCTCCCCAAAAGCTGGGAGAACCAGAGTTGTTTGGCTACTACCTGAAGACTGAGCTGTTTCACAAATCTTATGAGCTACTAGAGAATACCTGGAGGGAGTAGAATCCAGATACTACCCAAAACCTGCCTTATGATGTGACTCTTATCTATCAAAGTCCAACAGCTTACCCAAACACTGTCTGTGTTATCAGCCTCATGTTTCATGGGCCATCAAGAAATCTACAGCCCAACAAGACAGAAGGGAGCTGGTAAATATAATCAGCAGCATTCATTGTGAAAAATGTAGGGAGGAATGACAAGTGCTGACAGCTTGAAGATAATGAAATTATTCTTTAATGGCACTTTTCACAGTTTCTTATAGAAGAATGTGGTTTTTTTAATGAGAAAGTATTATATTAACAAACTACAGTTAGTATGCATCACACAAAGTTTAGAAATGCTGCAAAGACAAACACTCATTCCCAATTTACAGATGGAAAATTCAAGGCATACCAAGTGGAACCTGGAAGTAATTAACCAAAGTTCTATTAAGAAAGTTCAAGTTTCACAGATTTAGAAAAATTAGAAATAAGTGAGAGAGAACAGCCAGAAACCAAATTATACTACTCATTCTTATAGATCCTCTTACTAGACAAAGTTTTTTTATACACAGGTGATGAAAAGACATATAAACAGCATTGCAATGGGTTTATAATCCTAACAGGACAAGTAGTAATCATTGATAGTGATTACTTATTTTTCAGATAGCAATCCAAATTCTTGGAAAACCTTACAGGTTTCTATTCAAAGGGAATACATATCTAATGTCAATACACAGTCATATTTTTCCTTGTTTAGCCATCACAAAATTCTGAACAAAATCATGTGTTGTTTTCATAGACAATTATGTACAGTTTGGGTCAGATCTATTTAACACAAAAAAACTGGCAGACCTCTAACTGTTATTGTGTGAGTCTGTTACTACTGGCCCAAAATTTAAGTATGTTCATACTTTTCTAACTTCTAATTTCAGTGTTCTGCTACTAATTACTAATGTCAAAAGCAGAACAAAAGCTCACTGCTTGGCTCATTGACTTCTGCACACAGATGTCAAACACACAGAGTTCATTAATGATTTCAAGGTGACGAAAATGAAAGAGATGGCCAAAACTGTGCTGTTGATTATTGGTTCTTTACAGATTAGCATTTTCATGACTGGAGAAAGTACAGTTAAAATCAAAATCTTTACTTGGCATGCATTCTAATTAATTTTACACCTACATACAGTATCAAGGAAAAATCCAGGAGAGTCAGGGATGTAAAAAACCACGAATATAACCCTAGTTTGATGAATTGCATGGCATCAAGTGGTGACCATAAAATAAAGTCTAGTACTCCAGATAGATAGAAATAATGTGTTCTGTATGTGAATGCAAATGTGTAATCCTCTAAAACTGAAGACACAGACACATGTCTACTTCTCTTCAAAATGTCTAATTTGGTAAATTTTTAAAATTGCAAAGAGGTGGCAATGAGTATTTATCTGTGTAAGAGATGTAAAACTAGTAAAGGAGACCATTTAAAATGTGCATAGCAATTTACTCAACATTACAGAGTGGGAAAGTACAATGATGATCTCCCCTTCTAGTCAGCACAATGGTTTGTTACACTAGAAAACTGTATTTTAATGAAATGTCAAACCTGCAGATTTAAGTCCATTCTAACTCTAGTACTTAGTCACTCTACTGTAATACAATTCTTCCAAGCCAATAAAATAGTAATTATTATGTTCCATATTCTACACAGTCATTTACATTAGGCTGGAATATGGGGTAAATACACAATTGTTTTATGAAGTTCTGAATTGCACTGGTTTCTGCAGAAGTTAAGATTAGTTGTTAGGGTAACAGAAATGTGAAAATCTTAACATGAACGTGACCGATAAGAGGAGGAACCATCACAGGCTTTCACCTCTGCATCCACAGAATTTTTTCAGTCTCTCCTAGCCAGTTTTGTAAGCTTACATTCACATGTGCTGCTGTGACATGTTTTCTTCTCATATTATAATGCAGAAGGTCCACAGAAACACCACAGGAAAGCAGATAAGCACTGATGTCAAACTCACAATTAAAATGGGGTGGGATAGTTTTCATATCCAGCACCCTTCAGTTCCACAGATCTGTGGCAGAACATGAAAGGAGAGCAGGTAAATCACTTACAGATGTATGAGGCTGTTCCCTTTACAGTACCTCCTAAAATTATTCTGTTCAATATTGAACAGTCTAATCCTCAAAAGCACAGAAGCATTAGAAAATACCAAGAATTAATTCTTACCTATCCTCCTCTGGAAGAAATGTGGGACCTCAGAAGGTGGCTTCTTCAACTGTGCTTCATGTATGCTTGCATACTATGAAGACCATTTTCTGAAATTCTCGATATTACTTTCCTGATCGACACTCCCTGACCTACTTTTTACTTTACTAGAGTAAAGCTACTGCAGCTGCATTTTCACTAACTACACAAAGTCCACTGGTAGACAGCAGCCATTTTCTGATCTTGCTTTGTTTTTTTCCCCATGTTATTTGTCAATATTCCCACCATTTAGAGATTTATTCACAGATGTCACTGCAGAATGCGGGAGTTACAAGCACCATAACACCTGCAATCCCATTTTAGGTGTGAAAAATCCAAAGTCAGGTTGGTAACTTCTGTGTTTCAGCTAGGCTGCCTGGTTACCTATAAATTGTAAGCACCTCCAGGTAGGATCAACCCCATTCTATATGCACTTCACAGACGGCTTTTAGGACAATTTATCTCTCTGGCAAGCTTTCAAAAACTACTGCGCAACTCATACACAGTTACTCTGACTTTTCAGGAAGGGTCAGTAGTACAGGTGGTCTATTCACGTGCACTAATCCCAACATGTCCCACAGGCATTGTCCTTCCTCACTTTGCAGGGACTGTCTGCTCAGTGCACGTGCAGTGGGCCTGGCATTTCTTGGAAGCATGAGACTCATTGAGCATGTGCTGCAGAGAATGTGAAGACATTTTTATGTCCAGGAAATCCTAGGCAAAAATACAATGGGCAGAGTTACATACCACATCAGCCTTTCAACAAGGTAATCAGAAATCAACTCGCTTGCTGATGGATTATTTGCCCTCATGATGAGAATTATGTAGAATAAACAGGACTAGTTACATTAACTGAGTGGTTACCCACATGATAATGATACCTTTGTTCTATTGAAAAGCACTGCCCTGGGAGATCTTTTCCATGTAAAATAATCCAGTGGTACAATTTCTGTTGATTGTATTAATCTGAAAAGCACCTTTAAATATTTCTAAACATCCTTTCCAATTCTTAGCATATTAAAAGGTGTTTTCAGATAAGCAAAATTCTAAAACATTTAAGCAAATACTACTACATGTTTCAATCTGTGTGGTATTTTAATGTCATTAACTGCTGTAGTGTCCGCATTCCCTTCTGTAGAAAATATCATGACCATAAAAATATTTTTAAATTGCAGCCTTTTACAAAAAAGCCACACTGATATTCTGCAATTTTTTCCCCCCATGAACAGAAAGAGATTCAACACAGATACTTACAAGTTACCTTTTGAATACTTCAATAAACATGACTGAAATTATTCTCTCTGTCAATGTCTCTGGCTGGGTAGTAGGAAGAGAAGCATTCTTTCCCACCCCACACTGCATACAGATGAAAAACTCCTTCCACAATCCCTCCTTCAAGTGCTGCAGCTCATTTGGGGAATTCAGTGCATCTAGAGATGACTGACACCTCAGCCATAAACAGCAGTGAACCTCTACATGCTTGAAGATGTTAATATATATATATGTCTCCTCCCACAACTTCCTTTTTCAGGGTATTCTTTGTCCTTTCTTCTCAGATGGGCTGCTTCTAGAACATCAGGATGAATATGGTTCCAGAAAATTATCTGTAGATACTGCCTTGAAGACTGAGCCTTAGATCTTAGAAAGTGATGGAATTAGGAAGTCCACTCATACTGTAAAAACACCTTTGTCTAACATACATAAAATATAAACCTGCACACCCAGGTGCATTCAACTTCACAGGAACATCTTGCTTCTTTTTTAAGCACAGTAATAGTCCTTAGTAAAGTCCAAAGATGTGGGAGAAAGAAAAAAAAAGAGTGCCTATTTGCCAAGTATTTTCCCACCATAAGCAAACACTTAAAGCAACATGTTGCTTGGCAACATTTATCATTTGGCTTAAACCTGCTTATCGCAGTTAAGATTTATCTTAATTGTTTCATAAGCCAAAATAAACACTGACCCCCCACTTAGAGCACTGTTTTCACAGTTTGTTAGCAAAAGTGCATTGATCATTTCTACATTGTATTACACTCTTAGCATGGCAGTTTTAACTTTGCTGTTCTGCTTCTCTGGTCATTTCTGTGAAAGAAGTTTTGATTTAACACAAGTGGGCACATGGACAAGGACATCAGACCCAGGCATAGAAATATGTGAATATGAAAATTGACAAGATTAGTTATCATTGTTCAGACAAATATCAAAATGAAAAAGAGAGCAAGCTGTTCAAAAATAGATTCTGTTAGAAGTTATTAAGGATGACATGATAAGAAAATATTATGGTTTAGGTAATGTTTCCTACTTTCTCTTCAGGTGCTTTAAAGAGGAAAGAAAATGGAGTGGATTCCCTTAAGGTCCTAAGACCTCTTTTAAAAACATTTATTGAAGTGAGAACCCAGTAATTGGAATAAACACTTTGAAATGAGGCAATCAGCATGACTGAAGTGTTTTCTTAACATTTCCTCCCATTTCTAAGCCATTGCTTAGCTGTCTTGATGCTTTTGATACAAAACCAAGATGCCTCTTCAATTCTCAGTAGTGGAAATGAATGACTGAAGTAAATTACAGCTCTGCTAAATACTGTACCCTTCTGCATAACCATCACTTCCCTCATCACTTCAGTGATGGGTGCACTGCTGGACCAGACGGCAGGAGTAGAAAGAAAACTACCACTATTACTCTTTAACCTGGATAGTACCTGGGTAATAGCAGAGCCCTGGCCTCATCCTGAGAAATACTGAATGAGCACAAAGGAAGCACAGTCTCTGGCCCTGACTAGGAAGAGAGAAAACCTCAGTCAAGGAGCAAAACAGACATTTTATAAGTCTTCAGGAACACAGGCAGCACTACTGTGCTGAATACTGTTTGCTCTCTTGTGCTGGTTGTGTCGGTTGCCGAGATCAGGCTTGTTTTGCTATTTGTGGTCTTTCTTGTATTTTCCTTTTTTTTTGTCAGACAGACAGAATTTTTTGAGTTTATTGCCATAAAATGGTGGCCAACAGGGTGACATATAAGGGTATGGCAATGGAAAGAAAACAACACATAAGAAAGAAGCAAGGATAGAATAAAAGTGAGTGGGAAATAAGGAGAAGGTCAATTAAAAGAATGAAGGGAAAAGGAAAAATTAGCACTGGAAGTCTGAGATAATAATGCCATTCTAGACAACCAGTAACAGAGTTAAAAAAGCATCTCCATTTCCCTGCAAAAACACAAAGGGTGTCACTGGCAGGGAAAACTTCTTCAGCCACTGCAGAATAAAAAGTTCAATTTTGCATTCAGCAATATTGATCTGCAGCCCACTGACTGCATGGTTGAAAGCAGCAACCTCTAGATAAAAACTGTCCCAATTTTCTCTGGATATAGAGTCATATCTTCTTCCTCATCCTCCATTTTTTCAGAAAAAAACCCATAACCTACTAAGTGCTCCGGAGAGATGTTCATATGAAATTGTTCTTCCTAGTCCAGCCAAACATACATTTAACTTTGGTTTTACAGGGGTTTCATTTGCTTGTTTCCACCACAAAGAGTAACAGTGAAATGATTTATTTTTCTAGTAATGTAAGGATTAGGATCATATGTCATGAGGTAAACAGTCATTGAAAACAAATCGGTTGTAATAGCACTTCACAGCATCATTAGTAACACTTTTGTAGAACTGTTGACCAGAAGAAAAGTTGAAAGAAATGCTTCCACTAAATAGTGTAAATATGGTTATTTATGAACAGTCCAAGTGTCACAATAATTCTTAGGGAGGATGATGTCCTTAAATATTACATATTTAAAAATTCTCTTTAACAAAACTAGATGCGTATATATCAACAGGTTTTTATGAACATCTACTCAAAGTACGTCTGAACATTCTCTTTGTGTGTTTGCGTCTCCTTTGTGTTTACTTTCTAAGGACTGTTTTCCACCATGAAGGTTTGCAGAAACAAGAAACTGAATGTCAAGTGGCAGCTTTCTAGGAACGACTTCTGAGAATGTAGGAATCTACAATGAACCATTGTAGGACATATATTAGATCACAAAGAAATGTGATTATATACAGGTTATTAAGTTTCTAAAGTATAGCAGCTCTGTGCATACCATGAGGTGCCTTTATCACACAAATCTATTTAAGTTTCCCTATTTACACAGTCTAGATGCATCACAAAGAAGGTTCCTATGATTTCAGCCCAATAAATACTGAAGAATTAAGAATAAACTCTATGTAACAAGAGTAATGCCCTTTATCCCAAAAGAGTCATAGAATCATGTAATTGTTGAAGTTGGAAGGGACCTCTGGAAATCACCCAGTCCAACCCCCTTGTCAAGGCAGGATCACTTAGAGATGGTGACACAGGAATGCACCCAGCTGGGTTTTGAGTGTCTCTAGAGAGGGAGACTCTACAACCTCCCCAGACAGCCTGTTCCAGTGCTCTGCCACCCTCAGCGTAAAGAAATTCTTCCTCACATTGAGGTGTAATTTCTTGAGCTTTAGTTTATGGCCATCACTCATCCTACCATTGGGCAGCACTGAGAAGAGTCTGGCCCCATCCTCCTGACACCTGCCTTTGAGATATTTCTATGTATTGAGGAGATCCCCTCTCAGTCATCTCTTCTCCAGTCTAACCAGGCCCAGCTCCCACAGCCTCTCCTCATGAGAGAGATGCTCCAGGCCCCTGATCATCCTTGTGGTCCTCCACTGGAGCCTCTCCAGCAGCTTCTGGTCTCTCTTGTGCTGAGGAGCCCAGAACTGGACACAGCACTCCAGACGTGGCCTCACCAGGGCCGAGTAGAGGAGTAAGATCACTCATCTTGACCTGCTGGCCACACTTTTCCTGATGCACCCCAGGACACCACTGGCCCTCCTGGCCTCAAGGGCACTGACAGCTCTTGGACAGCTTGTGATCCACCAAGTCCCAGGTTTTTCTCCACAGAGCTGCTCTGTAGGAGGTCAGCCCCAGCCTGTGCTGGCACTTGGGGCTGTTCCTCCCCAGCTGCAGACCCAACACTTGCCCTTGCTGAACCTCATTAAGTTTCTCTCTGCCCAACCCTCTGGCTGATCAAAGTCCCATGGAATGGCAGCACAGCCTTCAGGTGCATTAGCCACTCCCCCAGTTCAGTGTCATCATTAAACTTTTCACAATTGCCATACATATTCATGACACTGAAATGCTGACACATCTTGCTAAGACTGTGTAATTACCTCTTATGCATACATAGGATTATGGTAAATTTTTAGAGGGCTCTGACCTGTCCAAAGCACCACTAGGCTTTTTTTTATTATTTTACTTTTTGCAAGTTGAGTAGTTCAGGCCAGTAGAATTACCATAAGCAGGCACAAGATTGCTACAAATATAGAATGAGGATCCTTATATTTACAGAGAACAGACACCATCTTGATGAATTTAAAGATCTCCTGGCATAATAAACTTCAGCCATGATTTCAAACAAGAGTTTCCAGAAGGACTATTTATTGAAAGACTTGAACCTAGTTTCCAGGTCCAGCATCCTTGCTCAGGTAAAAGTCCAATTGTTTCAATTGGGATTTGCAACATAGAATTTATCACAGAGCTTCAGGATTTGTCCTATTTATTTTGATCTGAAAACTATTCTTACCCTTCAGATACCCTGTGTAGTTATACTATAAACCAGACAGGAACATAAAATGTGTAGTGACATCAAAACAGGAAGGCTGTCTTAAATCCAAAACAAAAAATGATATGCATGGATTGGTTGTTAAAAAGGGAGTTTACTTTTCAACCACATATAAAGGGGTAAATGGGATATTAATAGGGCGTCTCCTTTGCATTATGTGAAGAATATGGATCCAGAGTGTATAAGTCCCTGGCAAATACGACCCCTACAGATTTGGCCATTGCTCAAATTTTTAGGCTTTTCATGCAAAATACTGTTATAAATTCTGTGAAGAGAGTTTTCAGAACTTTGCTTTCTAGTCTGTGTAACCAAGTTTATGCTTTAACTGCTGAACTGCTTGCTTGTCTGTCTGCTCCAGAGTAAAAAAAAACCTAAAATTTTCATCTGAGTTCTTAATTGTATGCTAGAAACTGTTCTGAAGCCATAAAATCAAAGTTTACAAATAGTAGTTCCATTTAAAAAAATTCTTGAGGACCACTTAAACGAATAGATGATATATTATTAATTTCTCTTTTTATTTAGAAATTAAGTTTAAATTCTGAGTTTAAATTTAGGTTTAAAGTATATTCTCAGCAAATTAATTCTCTAGAGAAATGTTTGTGCATAAGTTTTGAAACTCCACTAAAGCTTTATTTTGTTGGCATTTTGATGCAATCAGGATTTGACACCAAATCTCTGACCCCAAAATTAGAGATCAAGTCAAGTCTGAGAAAAAGGTTTAAAAACAAGGTGTTACTTAATAATTCTAGCTGGACAGAAAGATTGTTAACAACAAAGAATTAATAGGAACCAGTGTAGGAAGTGATGGCTGGCCAATTTATGTTTTTGTCCTTCCTCCTTCATATCATTTTTTTCTACTTCCTTTCACTGGCATTTTCCATACATGAAAATACATACCTGGTATACAGTATGCTCCTATTGTCACAGGTTTGCTGTAAAGCAATTTATCCCATGCATTGCATGAACACTCATTTGCTAAAAACTATTATCCCTACAAATAGCCAGGACAAGAAAAGTCCTGATATCATACATTTCTGCAGAACTTCCTGCTACCTTACCACACAAATCTAGACAAAGCAAAATCTGTAGAAAATGCACTCAGGTAGAAGTGTCTCCTAGCCATATTTAGAAACAAACAATCATATAAACTGACTGTTCTTCATTGTTTTCTCCTTCTTTTATTAATTCCTTTTTCCCCCTCCTTGTTGTATGATTTTCTCAGATATGTATTGCTTGACTCCATATATTTCAACAGAAGTTTTGAAGACTTTTGGCAAGTTTTGGCAAATATAACAAAACATTTAATCTATATTATAATTTACCAAATTTTGAAACCTTTCCTTATATCCTCTCTCATTTCCCCTTATCTATTGATTTTATAAAATGTCACACATAGTTCTGTGATAGCATTGCATTACTATCCCATTTAATATAGTACTCAAAAAGAAAGAAAAAAACCCCTCACAAAACAAGGGGAAGCCTTTTGACACATCTAAGTTTCTAACCTTTAATTATAATTGAATCACTTGGTCTTAGAGCTTAGCAGTGTTCTCAGTTCTCTGGGAGATTATAACTGGTAGCTCATTAGACTGTTTTTCGGGTTAATTTACTGAAAAGGATGATATATTTATAATACAGCTTGTAATGCTATAAAATGGCTCATCAATCTGTTTTATTCATGTAAAGTCCACATAAGGCCACTGGTCTGTTACTGGCAATAAACCTTTGGTGCTTTTTCAAAAGACCTCCATATTACACAGTGATTTATAGACCCTGTCCTAACACGATACTAACAAGGAAAGGCATAACCCGGGTGGCACTACTGAAAAGCGTAAGTACATCATGTGACCATGACATACATAAAGACAAGAATACCTTGTTCTTAAGAATAACATGGATTTCAGAAGACCTGGCAACACCCGATGTGCTAACGTTTTTTGCATCAATGCTGTTCCAGAAAAATTAAATACGGTACCTGCTCCTTTTATCTCTATGTTGTAATACTTGAGTTTTTCCGCTGTTCATATTGCATTGCCTATCGTACCCACCTTGTGAATGCATATCACCATAAAGAATTTTTTTATCATCTGGGAACCATTTATATCTCTGAAGAGAACACCGAACTCAATATTTTGGCATGGAATAATAAAAACCCCCACAGCTTTTTCAGTATTTTTCTATTCAACCTGAAAACAGGTTGAAAAAAGCAAAATTAAATTATTTAGCTTCACAAAATGACAAATAATTTTAACCCCCTTTTTTTGTTACAGCAAAACAGACTTTTTTAAAATGTTAGTTTTCAATCTGTTATTTAGTAACAATAATACTAGAGAGGGCATAAGGAATAGCAAAGGTGTCTCTCCAGTTTAATTATGCTCTTTATAACAAATAGGAACAGTTTAAAGAGGGGAAAGGATAGGTTCTGCTTCAATATTAACCATTTTCTTGGTGACAGGAAGTGATTTAGTATAAAAGAATTCTAAAAAATTTTCTTTAAGATTGGATGGTCTTCAGAAGGCCACAGAAAGTACTGAAATTACACAGTCTGCAAGACAACTAATTAAAAAAGTTTGAGTTGTACCCTTCTCTCAAAATTCTACACAATTAGATAATGTTTAGTCAATTTCAAATAGTTTGCAATACTTTTCTTTGCAGTTTCTGACTGAAAAAAAGGGAAATTAATTATAAATTAGAAGAATAAACATGTGAAAAACCACTATAAAAAGCACATAGGAAATAATAACACAAGAAAAAAAATATTTTCTGCCAATATATTTTCCCTACTGCAAAAACTAGGGTTTGATAGACAGATGAAATATTTCCAGTCATGATGACGCCCTATGTCTCTCTGAAGCAATTTTTTTTTTTTGTGTAAGTAAAACACTTTTTGAATGAAGAACCATACTAATATGGTAATATGCTTACAAAATATAAGATAGCATTTCCCAGACTCTGAGGGGGGGGTCAATAAAGTGTTCAACATTATATGAATTTTCAAAACTCACAAGTTTCAAAAGCTATTTTGTTTAGCACAACTTAAAGAAAGCTGTAATATGCTGGAATTCTTAAGGGACTTCTATAATTAATCTGCTTCATGTTTTTCTGTCATGGCAAAACTACTCTAACTTGGTGGTACAGTGCTTCCATATCACATAATATGGTTAAGTGACAGACTTCAGCAGAAACATAGGTAGATTTATATAGTTTATAGTTTATAATGCAAAGCAGAATGAATTTTAAAGCAAAGCAACCTATCACTAACTATCACTAACAACAACAACCTATCACTACAACCTCTGTACACTGCATTCTTCCTTTATTCTTTTGGATTTTCTTCATCTGCTAACTATATTAACTTTCTGGTTTAAGTAAAATATAAGTAAAGTATTTAAGGAAATGTTAGTAAAATAATCTTATACAGTACTTTTCTGTCTGTTCTATGAAGCACCTTAAATATTATAGATAGCAAATACTTCTCAAGTTATTAAAGTCTGAGGACCAATGGCATTGTGTTTTAAGGTGGGGTTTAAAATAAAAATAGTTTTAATTAAGATATCTACAGTGAGTTTTATGCTCTATAAAGTCCTACAGCAAAAGAATAATTCACCAAGGAATGATGGAACCTGGTGATGTGTAGTGTCAGAACATGGAACTGTATTGAACTTGGCTGAAGAAGGTAACTATAGATAGATAAGGCTTTGTGGAGCTTTTCTACCTTCACAGATGCCAAACCACATATATTTGTTGTAGACAAATTTGTTATTCAAGTTAACCTTTTGCAAAGGGATAGAATTCCTTAATACTGAGTTCTGTTCATCACTGACTGAATGAGGGTGTTAAGGCTGGGGAGGGGAACAGAAAGATGTTTAAAAGGAGGGAAATAATATCAGTAAAAGAGTGAAGCCTTGAAAAAGACACCCCATAGTTCCAGTTCACTGAAATACATTGTATATAAAATGCAAAAGAATGTTTAAAGTCAACTCCAATATTTCCCAGAAGTGTGGTCATGATTTTATATGTACAATATATCTGGGTCATTTTACTATACTAACACAAACAATTGCAATTCTATTAAAACATTTCTGCCTGTGATTAGTGCAAAGCGGGCTTGTTTCTCACTCTTCCCACCAGGCCCATAAAAAACAATGCAAGTGCTTTTTTCTTTTGTGAGAAGTAGCAGTGGAAGTTACTGTAATTATTACTATTATTATTATTATTATTATTATTACTACTCTGGTTATTATTTTCTGTAGACAGTTCTTGAATTCCTGAATGATTAAGTGGAATTAATGTTTCTTGAATGTTGAAAAACTGGAAAAAATCAAATTCTCTGTCATAGGAAATGTGGTGCAGAACTGCTACCGTGGACCTCTGGAGGGAGAGATGGGAGCTCTTTCGGCAGGCTTGGGTTTCTCTCTGTTTATGTGAAACGGACATTGGCATATCTTGCCTGGACTTTTCCTGTGGGGTTCATATGGTAGGCAGGGTGGGGAATAGTTGTCTGAGCCATACCAAGGTCAGCCTGCTAGAGCTGACAGTTTCTGTCTCTGTACAAAGAAAAGAATCAATACTTTTGGACTACGGCTGTGCCCTCAGTGTAAAACAACAAACATGCAGCGTCTGACATGTTTCTAGGTGATTTGTGGCAGAACCTCTTGTCTGATCTGTATCCAGGAGCTGCTGTGTTACTGCTCTGTGCTTTTCTTCTCTCTCTCGCCCCCCCCTCCGCCCCCCCAGCTCTGTGATGTCTAATACTTTACTCAGGTACAGAGGCGTGTGTTCTACCCTACAGCTACTTGTCACTCAATAAATCACACCTACAAGCACAGTCTGCACATAGTGATCTGGGTTTTAACAAAGGATCAGAGGGACAAAGTGCAGGCAAGATACTGTAATTATAACAAAAAAAAAAACAAAAAAAACCAAAAACCAAAAAACCATTCAGGGGGTTGCGGCAAAGGCACGGGCTCCCAGGCACTAATAAAATGTTATTAGAATTGCAGTTTTGTTTCATTCCTTCAGGTTTCATTTTTAACAAATTTTCTATCTTAGATTCTCCTGTTCATCATCTTTCCAAGCTAAAACACAAAGTTTGGGGAGATGACCTATTTCTGTGTACATATACATACATATACACATTCCTGGATAACAGACTAACCCTGTGTTTCACACTGTGGGTCACCTACAGTCAATGCCAGTACTAATTCCTCAAATTCTGTATGTCAATTTTTGGGCCAGTTCTGTTAGAACAGAACTATAAATATGGCCCAAAAGCAAAACCAGCACTGAAAAACCAGTTGCCTGAACATAATTTGAACCAAATTATTTGAACAAACTTGAAGCAATCAAGGTTTATGCAGAAAGCATTTGTTTTGTCTGACAGCATAATTCATGTAGAAACATTTCCTCAGTAGAATTTAACATATATCACACTGGTATATTTGCCTTGGAAGGAGTTTTACACCAGGCTTATTCTTCCAGGTACATTACCTCTCAGCAGTTAACCTGTTAGCCAACTCAGATATAAGTCCATTGATAAATTATTACCCATTCTGAGTATTTTAAACACACCCATTCTTGTTGCTATAGCCATTTCACTCAAATCAAGCACCTCTTAATGCAGGGTGAGTAACTCACCACCATGGAGTTTTCACGAAAAGGACATGGGTTAGAAGAGCTGTATGCTTCCTTCCTATTCTGTCGGCAACCAACAGGCCACGTTTCCTCACTGACCTACTGCAACAGCAGTGGATCAATAATTGTGGTTTAACAACAGTTAGCCACCAATCATCATATGAATGATTAAAATGCGTCTGCATGCAAACTGCTTTTTAGACTGGCTGGGTCAGAAGATCAAAGCCGGTATGCTGGATTTAGTGCTGGGGGATGAGAAGCGCAGGGTAAGGGGGAAGGAAAGACACTCAAGGGTTAGGCAAACGCTGGAGCAAATGCTTCTAATTCATACTGGTTTTGGAGAAGTGAGATCACCACATCTGCTCTATGCATTGCTCACCTTGGCACTTTCCCACCATTTTGAACTGTGGCAAGCTTCCACATACATCCTTTTGCTGTTCCTCATTAAATCAGCATCTCACTATTCACGGAAAGAACAAGCAGCTTTGCTTGCATATTTTAATGAACAAAGACTTATTTAAGCACAGTCATTACAAATGAAAGTCATGTTGATGAGCTTGCAAAGGGTCAGCACTTTCTGACTGGGAACAACTGACCTTCTGCCCAAACCATACTTGCTGATTTCTCCCACTGAGGAAAGCAAAGGACTATCACACTTGCTTGCCCACACACAACAAAAATGATGTCACTGTCCCAAAACACCGATATTTTCTTGAAGCACCTACTATTACTGACCTGAAGACCACCCCTGAATAAACAGAGGGAAAAAAAAACAAACCACTCCACAGAAAACAATGTTAGAAAGTTAACAACAGTCCTAAATCTGCTGAACATTTACTGCTGGCCTGAATAACTCCAGATGGTCCAAGGAGAATATCACTTTTTGATCCTTTAACTTAATACTCAAAACCACAATTAGAGCCCTGAATGTCAAACTCCTAATGATTCCCTTATTCTTCAAAATTCTGGCTAACTAGTTACACACTGTGACCCTTTCAACAACGGATCCAGTTCTTTCCTCAATTTTTGTGAATCTGTACACAATTGGAGCTGTCTACAGGGAAACGACTGCATTTGCCATATGGTTGTCCTCCAAAAAAACAAACAAAAATGATCCAAAACAAGAGTTCTCACATTCTTTTTCTTTAGTTATCATAAAGTCCCATGGAAGTCATGAGATACTTCACAAAGAATATACCAAAATAGCCCACATGCTGTTTTTCACTGAAGTAGATGGAACTCATTGGTTGCCAATTAAAGTCCAGTAAAGGACTTTTCTCTCTTGGTCTTCCTAACTATCATTGTATTGCTTTTGATTTTCAGAAAGCAGACACCACATTAAAAAGGAAAAAGGTTTTCCATGGTTTGTCCAAACCATTAATGGTCTGCCTTGGAATTAAGCCCATTTACAGATTGAAATGAATATTTCTTCTCCCACATTTAAAGTCATTCATACTAATGCACCACAATCAAAATTCAGCTCTAGTGGAATGTGAGGTGGTGGAGATGGGCAGCAGAAATGTGTATCACAACATGTGCAATAAAACACTTTGTACAGTGTCTCTAAATTTGCAGAGATTTTATACTGGGCTTTCAAAATGTACCATACACTATATACACCGCAAATTCAACTCTCATTTCATACAGCAGTAGAAAGAGAGACATGACTCATGATTTTCAGCAAACGTATGCACAAGCACAGTCTCCAACTATTTGAAACTCACATGCTTAAGTCCAAGCAGGCTTTAACCCATAACCTTTTTTCATGCATGTTGTTTTTCCACAGCATATTTTATTCTACAATTAGTACCAGTGATGTCTAGTAGATAGCAACCCAAAACATAACATCACAGATCACTGTAAATTTGATTCACTAAAATGTCTGCATCCAACCTTATTTTCACATTTTATATTGAAATTAAACAATAAATTTGGAACATACAAATTTAATACAGGTTATTCTGCTATCATATATTTGGCAAATCTCCTATGATGTTTTTCTTCTTGTACTTTGTTTTTACTTATCCAGGGCTCAATACTGTGAGGTTTTAAAAACATACTTAACTTTATACACTTAGATAACTGTACAGATCCCAAGGCTCTATGCATTCATATTACGAATATTTGTCTGTGCTAAGGACTTTAGGTCGTCTGTATGACTAATGCTCCATAGAAATACAAACATATGTGTGTATTTTTAGTACATGGAAAACTTATTTACTATAGATTTAATTGTATCACTTTGTAACCTCATAACGACTATGGATTTCACTTCACTTTATTATCTACTTCAGGGATATATTATTCCACTTATTAGAATTACGAGATTCGTATTTCTTTTACATATTCATTTTGCTTTCATTGGATTCTATTTTATTTCATTTCAAGTTATATATAATCTCACAATAGTGTTCTCGGACACCTGCATCATAAGATGTATTTTTGCCCTTGGGCTCTGATTTCTACATGTTACCCTAATTTTTATTTCATACTCAATTCTCTGCTTTCTTTCTAGTAACTTTGGCATCCCCTTGATCTCACTCATTTCACTGACTGAATTTCCCTCTCTTTCTCTATTTCCACACCTCCTTCTCTTAATGTGTGGGCATGTGTGTGTATGATATGTCATATGGACATACTTCCCATTATCTGTAAGTCAAAAATATTAAGAGAGAATTACTATGTAATGGGTCTCAAAACATAAGGAAATAATGACAAACATGATATGATAAACAGATTATTTGAATTTGTGTGTGCTATACTGATATTCTGTGTACAAAGATATGTTAGCAAAGTAGATACGGAATGTGTATATCTTTTAAATATAATTGGCCACCTTCCATCCTAAACAAGACTTGTCATCGAACCCAAGCAGACACCTCAAAACTACTTGCAGCAATGACTCTTTCCCCAGTCCTCCTTTTTTTCCCCTTTTTCCATTTTAAATCAAAAGCTCCTCAAAATTGCACATTGTAGGTACTGATATTCATTAAAGCAGACATAACACATTTTTATAATTTAATAATTGGTTAAATTTGTACAGATGTTATCTATTGTTAAAATGTAGATTCTAGGGGCACTTTAGATTGACAGTTACAGTGTAAATCACAAGTAGAAACCAGCTTAACCAGGCTCACAGAGAGACTAGGTCAGTCAAATCATGCATACAGACTTCAAAGTACACACAGAAACAACCTTGAAAAGACTTTATCATGATGGAACGAGGACTTGAACTCTATAAAATTTTCACAACCAGGTGAGAACAAAATTGATATTAAAAAATATAAAAGCATCAGCTACATGAAGCACCAAGCAACAAATCTTCAGAAAACTATTTTATCTGGGCTAGACACTTTGCTTACATTTGTCTAATGTGGTAAAGGTTTTCAGTTCAAGAGGTGCAAAATGCACTATTGCTCCTTTAAGAAACATAACCTTTAGTAAGTAAGCGCAAAGAAGATTAAGAAGTGAAGCCATTTCTAGCAGCTATTAGCCAAAGGACATAAAAGGGACTTGCCATACCATGTAATTTTAGCCAAATTATGAGTTTTTAGTCAATAACCAGTGAGCAAAATGATCACATCCTGTTAAATTTTGCTTTTTTTACTGCTGGAAAGTTAGGTTAGGGTATGACCATTACAGCTATATTTCTCTGCACTGCCCTGAGCCAAGCCTATGTCCTGCTGTGGAATGGACTACAGAGGCCTATCAAAAAGGGTTCAGGTCTTTCAACTGTTGATTAGCGTCTTTGACACATAACATTTAGTTTCAAAAAGGAACAGACTATAGAAACTGCACTTTCTGTGCTTACAACTAAAGTGTATTTGACAGTAAGTCATTAGCTAAAAAAAATCTAAAATACATCTGGAAGAACCATTGTAATAGTTATAATCACAGATACACATACATCCAAACACTTTTTTTTTTTCCTTAAAAACCATAATATAACTGGCTTACCACTGCAAGACATAAAATTTAGGTTTGTGTTTACACTGTACCTCTGATTGGAACTTGGATAAAGCTACTGTTGCTAGCTGGAATAAAATGTACACTGCAATATTATTGACATTACTCATGTTGGACAGACTGTAATGTAAACACACATTTTGCTACAGCTACAAATATGGTTTTGATAGATTCTGAGATTTTAAAATGATTGTAGCTCAGAGCAGGTCTCTGCCAAAATTATTTGATATTTCACAACCATATGAATGAAAAATATATGAAAATGGATCAAATCTGGATCCCAACAACTTGACCCAGTGGCTTATGGTATTGTAATTTCTCTCAAACTGCTGCCAAAATTTTCATACAAAGGAAAATTTTGTATGAAAAATAACTCAGGAAGTGCAGAGGGGACTACAATTAGTCACAGTATCAACATACTCAAATTTTAAGAAATTTTCAGATTTATCAGCTATTCCTAAATCGTATTTCTCACTTTTAGGTCATAATGTAATTACGAGGTGTATACAATATTTCATATATTGACTGGGTTGATTGAATACAGTGAGCCAATATTACTAGATAAAGGACAAAGAGCAAGATACCAAGCAAACATTAAGACATAGATTTCATTTTTTCAACCCCAAGAATCAACAGTTTTCAAAGTAAAATTCCATCTCATCTCCCCACAGTACACTTGAAGCTAGGAAGTGTCTTATTGCTCCCAAGTCTACCTCAGATTCCATTTTGCCTGCAGAAGAAGTTGCATCATAAGCCTCTGATGACATTTTGTTATGTCTTCTTACCAGTATCTGGTTCCACTGGCAGATTCTGTTATCTGATAAAAAATAGCTCTCTTAGATCTCCTAAATTCTTACTAAATTTCACTGCAAATAAAACAAACAGAACAACCTCATACTACTATGGACCACCAGGAAACATCCAAAAACCTCCAAAAAACTCAACTGTATCCCCTCCTTCATAGTTTCCTTCCTCAACGTCTTCCTGGTTGGCTATCATTGATATGACAAAAGAAATTTCAAAATAATGTGCACAGCAAAATGAAAATTGAATCAAGCACATGTAATTTTAACCATTATTCCAACCCTTCTTTTGAAGTCCTCTCCTTATTTCTGGATCAGTGAGCATGTACAGTTCCTGATAAATCATCTCACATGGTTGGGATGAAGATTTACAGTACTTGCAACATGCCACTTTGGGATCGGTTCATTGTAAAAATAAAGTTTGTCCTGTGTTTGTGCAATAGCCAGACTCCTGGCTCATTGCTGGGACTTCTATGCACCACTGCAATACAAATAATGAACACAGTCAAAACAATAAAGAAAAATAACTTTTTAAAAGAGCATTTAAACTTATTTCTATACTAGTGCTCCCAGTTATTGAAGCTGGTGAGAGCATCCAGCACTGACATTTGTTTCCAGTTTTGGAGACTCTGGGCTACTCCCCATTACTCCTTGTACAGCACAGAAGAGAGCAGAAAGATCACTGTGTGGTTTCTGCAGCTATACAAGCGAATACAGCATTAAAGAGTTTAGCTTCACCCTAAGGCCTTCTGCCTTAATCTTTGATCTTGTTTCATCTGCTTATCCACAGTCTCTTACCTGGTAATTTATGAAAATAAATGCATAAATAAAAGTATTCCACTATGAAATCAATAAAATAAGCAACAAAAAATAAACCACAAAAAAATCATGTTGCCTCACTCCCATTATAATTCATGAAGAGTGTTTACATAATTCCATCTTCAAAGTCAGACATTTGCAAAATTTAGCAGCTATCACCCACCTCTGAAATGCAAAATCATACGCAGATCCCCTTCAGCTAGCTACCGTATGGTCCCAAAAGCATGCCCCAAGTAGCACATCCCAGGTTATTTACCAGTCTTCAGCATCCCTCCTTGTAGAAAGAGAGTTAGACTAGATGATCCCTATGAGTCCCTTCCAACCAGAGACATTTTATGATTCTATGAAGAGAAAACCCTGTCCTCAGACAAATTCAGCTTAAATGAGTCTCTGTCCTTTCCTGACGGTAATCTACAACTCTCAGAAGGATGAAGAGATACAATGTGGTTGTTGCCACACTGGCCGAATGGCAGCCACCTCATTAGACAATCATTTTTGATACCCATCCATCCTGGTTTACCTGCTGCCTCAAACCTCCCTTCTAGGCAACAAAGCACACCTCCACATGTGAGAAACTATACCTAAGGAACAGAACTCAAGCATCATACAAATTACGTATCTACATCTATTTAACTTTGAAAGCATATTAAAAAAAAAAAGAAAAGAAAAAGAAAAAAAAGAAGAAAAAAAAAAGAAAACCATATGGGAAAAGGTAGATTCAAAGAAAAGAAAGTGGCTTATGTGGGCACATGACGGATTTTTTTCCCATTATTTTTTCATTCCTTCTTAAAATGAATTATTACATTCAAGATTATGTTTTCCTAGTTCTAGCAGTGATACCTATCCAACTATTTGTTTAACTCTTAATCACAGATCTAACAAAAAACTCTGAAAAACACTTTGCCAATCCCACTTCTTTCCTGTTCATGCCATTCCAGTTTTCCACTATAAACCTCAGCTCCACTTGGTACATATTTCCATTTCAGTAAAGGCAGAATAACAGCCTGACTAACTTCTAGGAAGCAAATCTAGCTCAGATTTGTCTACAAGGCTCAACTGAAAAAATTGTGCTCTGTTTAAGTGACATGCTTAAGGTCTTTCAACAGAAGTCCACGTATAATGCTACAATCAAATTGAACCCTTATTGTAATGTGGCTTTACTATCCTTTTTTTTTTCTTAATTAGGAAAACACCAAAAAAATAACTCATGGATATTTTTGTTCAGAGACCTTCATCAGCTCCTGACTCACAAACATGAATGAGACATACTCTTAAAAATAAGGATTGTGCTAAGAGACAGATCATTAATAAAAATTTGCTATTAAAGTTGCCTCTAGGTTTAAGAAAATGTAGAGGCAGATGCAACAGCCTCTATGCTTAAGTTTTCCAGTAACTATCTTTTTTTTTTTTTAAGTAGCATTAGGCCAGCCATTTTTTATTTCTTTGCACAGAATAAATTTAAACAACCCTTCATGTTTTTATGTATGGATTTCTACCGCATCAGTTCATTGTAAATTATAATAAATCAAACAAAATTCAAGGACAAGTCTAGGAATGCCTGCTGCATCAGAGACTCAATTCATAAAAATAATTGCTCAATTCATAAAAATAATATCTGTGAGTGCACCACACGGGCCTTGTGCTACCTATTGATGCCATAGAGGACAGCATGTTTCAAACCAGCTCATCAAAAGAAAATACATACACATGGTAACAAAGCACTGGGAGGGTGTAACCAGACACACAAATGATGCACACAGGAATCTAGAAAAATGTGACACTGGTTTTTGTCTGCTAGCTGCCACTGAAATGGTACTCAGACCAATTTTATGTTTTATTTCTTTAATGGGGATTAAGCCCTATTGGTTTGCTTTTCATAACTGCTAGGTTTCCAAAATGGCACTGAAATCAGTAGGTGCCGTGTGAAGGACTCCCACAGCCCATATAGCACCCATTAGCTCTCCTGTTCAAAGTCAGGCCCCAGTCCTTCCACTACTCCAAACCTGTAATTGAGTGAGCCTAACTGTTGGTGCCAAATGCACAGAAGTTCTGTGGACCTGACAATTATTCAAATGGATGTATTTTGCTTTCTACTTCATTGTTTTTTCCAGTAATGAAAACAACTCTGTCACCAAATAAAGCACCATTTGAGAGAAGTTTCTTGCACAACTTAACTAGGGATTTTACGGTTAGTTGCTAAAAATCACGATTTGTCTGAACATCAAAGAACACCTCTTTGGTTAACATAAGGAATATGTAACAAACTTTACATGTGAGTGAAATATTTTTTGTACCAAAGCAGCACAACACAGCACTGCCCACAAATGGTGAGCTGCATTTATAATAAACTTTGATGTGCCTTGAGAAAGCAATGTCTGGAGGGTATTTGTACTTAATGAGGCAGGGGACAATGGGTTAAAAGAGCACAATTCCCATCCTAGGAAAGAAAAAAATAGTAAACTGTAATTGGGAGTACACCATGTAGCTGTTTTATCCAGAACTTTGAGCAACTGTCTTTGGAGTTCTGTTATAAGAATTGACAAACAAAAAGACCCTTACAGATCACAAAAATGTAGCATGAAAACTTGTTTGATAATCACAATATTTTTGCTATTACATCACAAACCTCACACAACAGCTTTACAAAACAAGGTAAGTTGACTTAAAAGCATAATTTTCTTCAATGCATAAAATGGGTTCAATTTAAGTATTTGAATACTTTTTAGCCCAATATATGATTCCAGAAAGAGGGGATGGCTTATTTATTCCTATCAGAGAAAACAGAGCCCTTAAAATAGAATTTTATAAATATTAATGTAACTTGAACAGTTTGCATTACACTGCAGCTAGCACACTAACATTTATATCCATGTAGTACAGCCATCCTTTCCTCCCATTCTCAGCATTTACTTTCAGATTTAGTCTGCTAACTTTTTACAATGTCTGCAGCACTATCTGTTCATTCTGTAGTTATTTTGTTCCTTCTCACTCCTCCTCTACTCTGTCACAGTTTAACTCAATTATTTAACTAATCTGAAACACACACAGAGAGTGTTTCACAGAAATATCTCTCGGAGCATATTAGCTCAAAGAAACTAGACTGGGGAAAACAAAGCTTTTATTTATTCATTTTCAAGTGACATCACTGAAGAATTGTTTCTTCACAGCTTCCAGCAGGATGAAAACAAATGTAGTTGATGTATGACAGGGATTAGGCAGAAGGAAAGTGGCAGTCTAGAAGGCCAGGATGTAAATTGCAGGTGTTGGAAAGGCCTTGCAAAAGGAAAAGGTTCTCCTTTTGAAAGGAGGGGGAGAGAGTTCTAGTACCTCAGATATAGCAGAAACATCTAAACCCAAAACTCTTCGTTTTCTGCAACTACAGATCAGCAAAATATATGCCATAAATACACTGCAAAAACATTTCAAATATATTCAAGGTGAGGTACAACCTACACTACAGCTATTAAAGCACTCCAAAGCAAAAAATATTTATTATGCTCTTGATTTAGAAATACTGGTAATATTTTAAGTGTCCAAATCCAAACTTTCCAAATCCACTGGCCTGCAGTTCAGCACACACAGGCATATTAAGGTCCCTTAATCTGCTATGCACCACTTCTCCATCTTACCTGGAACTGAGATTTGAACAGGGATTGAAAGTGCTGAGCATCTCCAGGACTCAGCCTGTATTCAGCCAGTGTCCTTACAGGGCCCAGGCATTCATTTGCTGACTCTGCTCCTGCACGCTTCCTTAGCAGCTTCCCGGAGTTCTACAGGCTGCTCTGCGGTGAGCCTGAGTTTGCTGATAACCACAGCATCCATTTCTTGCTACAGGCAGAAGGAAGGACTGGCACAGAACGCACAGTTACAAATTTTAAAATCTTTTGGATCTAAGTTGTATGTATATAACTTTTTGTTATTACAAACTTTTCCTAAGTATTTCTACACTAAAATAACCAGTTACTTCACCTACAGGTTATGCAATGAGGGGTTTATGCCCTACAAACACTGGTGGTCCATACACTGTCTTTCCTGTAACCCAGTATCATTTTACAGCAACTACCATTGCATCCTGTTTGGGCACCCTTAGACAAGACAAGTTCAATGGTTTAGACAAAATACATTTGATTTTAGTGATGTAAACACTTTTAAAGTCTGAAAGCATAGCCAATTTTTAAAAAAGGACTACTTTTTACTTACTGTTTTGGACACTGATTCCTTCAAGGAAAATGGAAAAATTAACCAGGGATGCCAGACCTATCTAACCAAAAGGTGTCCACTGGAAATTCAAGTACTCAGATGTTACAGCCCTCTCAATTCCAAACAGGAACTGAACAAAGAAAACTGGAATTCCAAAAACCTGGAATTGCCATAAAAACATAACTTGACAATGGGACAAAAGCTAGAACAATTTTAGAAGCTGATTGTAATACAGGCAGGCGAAATTCTTAATAATTTACCCATGGTTTCTTCTTCTCACAGGAAGAAAGCCCAACAATAATTTGTTAGTACCTGCCAGAATTTAAATCAGCCTCCCAGCTGCATCACTGAGAGCAGCCTACCAGTACGTATGCTGATGATAGCCAAAGCATGGGCTGTGACCCCAGGCTGTGTGTCCTACCTTCAGCTAGAGTCTTGCAGTATTATTCCAGACGCCAAAAATCTGCCTGGTCTATATCTGTAAATTATTGAAGTTTCTTAAGTTTGGAGATGCCCATGACTATTCCTTTCAACCATTCCTGTTTTCTATAGGTCACTGCTCAGCAAAAGTCAGTTTGTATCTGCCCATATTTAGAAACAAGTGTGTTTGCATTTTACAGCTATTTAAAGTAATTTAACTTTGTACAGCCATTTTCTCTGTATGTTTATGAACACTGATAATTCTTTATTTGAGGAACATCCAAGCAAAAAGCAAACTGAGACCTTTTACCCAACATTCTTTTACTCTTTTTAGAACAAGTTCAAGATTATATATGAGTTATTTCCCTGAAACCTTGTGCAGTATTATTTCATTTATTAAGACAGCTGATGCAAAGTGAAAACACCATGTCAATAAATGCCCCTCCTACTTTCAACAAAATGAAGCTAACAAACTTTCAAAAGCATCTCTCTACACAGGGGTCCCAAATGCTTATTTGTAAGTATCTCTGCTATGGCCCAGTTCCAAATGTATCAGACTGATAGGTACAGAATAACAGATAAGTTGTGCTAACATTTGCAGGTAAAAGTCTGTTCACAAGATAGGGCTCACTTTGGAAATCGCAAGGTAAGTTTTGCAAATCATGCACCAAACTATCGCTTGCTTTATCCATCATCATCAGGTGTGATCTTAAGCAAAACTTTATCAAAGTAACATGCCACTTTCCTGCATGCTGATTTTACAAAACTCACTCTCTGAATGTTCTACATGATGTCATCACACTGTAACTCACTTCATTTACAGTATGTGTTTCACTTCTACTCACAAGCTGATATAACTAATTTCTTTTTTTTAACTGCACACAGCCTGCTAGACACATGTGCACAGCAAATGGAATCTGAACTTAGCTTAACAGCCTCATTTATTCCTGATGGTTTAAATTATTTCATCACAATTAATGACACCCCCTCAGCTTCCTGTGCAGCGCTGCCAGATGTTCAGAGACCACAAAGCCACTCTCTTCTTTGACGGCTAGTGACAAGTCGTCCTCTGAAGGACGTTCCCTCAGTGCACAGCCCGGATGACACCTCCATTGCTTAGCACCTCTCTACCTCCCCAAGTAACCATGGTGAAAGAAGAAGGAAGACATGAGAAACCAGTCAGTGCATTAGTGAGGACAAATTAAGCACAGCATTCTGAACTTGAAGGATCTCATCCCCTCCTACTGGAGTTTCAAGCCTGATTGTTTTATGAAAAGACAAACAATTGTTTGCCTTGATCTTCAAGGTGCGAAGTTTTCCACATTCTTTCAAAAATAACTTGTCCTTTCTTTAAAGGGGGAAAAATAAATAAAGGAGAAATTTCAATTGTAACCACATGGTAAATGATCTCTGCCCTACAACGTTATCTCACTATCCCATCATCTCCAAAAGCAGAATGAAAAAAAACTGGAGTCTTAGAAAAGTTTTAGTCAGGGTTTAGTTTGGGTTTGTGTTTTGATTTCTGTTTTTCTTTGTGGGAAGATGATTTTCCCTTTCAGTTTTCTTCTCACAAGTTTCAGGTATTTTTTTCTATGGGAGGTATCTAGACATCTTAGAAGGGGGAAAAGTGAAATAGTGAGTCTGGACATGCTAAAGGTGAGGATATGTCATCATTTCATAACAGGTGTGGGCAGAAATGGTAACAACTGCACCACTACAATCTTGGAATAAAAAACCAGCAAGTGTCTTGCATTTTTAAGATTAAAACCCAAGTATCTCTGCTCTGTTCTTGAAATTTCATCCACTATTTTGAGCACATATGGCAGACATTCTATTGACTTTTTTTCCTAATTAAAAAAAAATTGCTTATCTGTGTCAGGGACTGAAAGGCTGCTTAGTTTGCCAAAAGTGTAGTCTTAAAACAGAAAGGCCACCTGTGCTAGCCCACCCGATAGGAAAGTCAGGAGCTGGAAAGTCTCTCAATCGTCTCTCTCCCTGTTTTTGTTTGTTTGTTTGCTTGGGGGGGGTCATGTTTGTTATGGGGTTTTTTCTTTTTTTTTTCCTTTTGCTAGACACATGTAAAAGTAGACTTGAAAGGGAAGAATAAGACCCATCAATACAACTCTAGATAGCAGTGCCAGAAAACTTCTGTTCATGAGGCACATAGTTTGCTGACCTGTACTTGCAAAAAACATTTGTACTGATTATGTGTGTGGTCACCCCAGAGTTATTTCTGCTAAGTTAAAAATTAGTTCATCCCTTAGATTACCAGAAGTTACTTTGAAGGAAACACTCCTCAGAATTTTCCTAGAAATCCAGTAGAAAAACTGGAGAAAAGTGAGAGGTAACACATCACCTACAGTCTGTAACAGGGACTTTTTTTCCCATCTATGTTTTAAAAAGTGTTTTAAACTCTTTCACAGCACAGATATGATCACTGAGTTTCTTTTAGTTGCTTATTTCAATCACTTTGTCAGACAATCCTGTTAGATGTTTTGCTTTAGCTTCAGCTTCAGGAGGAGGAGAGAGTCACGTAACGTGACAACGACAGGAACCCCTGAGGATTCTCAGATATTACCTTTTCCATATACACATGTATATATATATATGTGTGTGTGTGCATATAAGTTTGTGTGTGAAATACATGTGAAAAAAATAAAGAAAACTTGCCTATATACATACAAATGAAAAAAAGCCAACCTCCTCTGAAATGCACTGAGATTTATGGAGAGTCACATGGACTTCATTCTGTTGTCTCTGAATGTTTTATTGGGGGGAGTGGAGGAGCTGAATAAACTTTAAACTCTCATGTAGGGATGTATAGCCTGTGTGTCTCTGGCAGATGTGGAAAGGAGATGAAATGGGCAAGGGAGAATCGAATATCCCATCACTGCAGGTTTGTGAAGGGGAAAGAGCACTGCAAAGATCTCACATCTGGCAATCATTTGTCAATAGCTGGAAAGAGAACGGCAGGAAACTTTCTGGCTCTTGTGGAAGATGAAAAGACAAAAAACATGTGTCACACATGCACAGTACTAGTACAATGACTACTACATTTATTTCCCTGCACCACCTTTTTTTTTTTTTATTTAATGATCTTCAGATATACTTTAATCCATGGTCAAAATCATGCAGTCACTTGACTTGTTAAAGCTGCAGTGTATGTACATTTTTCAAATAAACCCCAGGGCTGATGTTAGAAAATCAAAATCATTCAAGCGTAGGCTGCCTGGTACTTTGGGCAGGAATCCTTGTGGTTTAGTCAATAAACAGAATCTAAATGAAAGACACCGCAGTAACTAGACAGTAATGTTTTGAACAGTTCTTAACAAAAAAGGAGAAAGGCAGAGAAACAGAGGCTGACCAAGTGTCCAGATAGAATGCTACTGAGTCCACAGAGATCATTCTAGTGCAAGCAGCATCTGTATTTGAGCACAAGGTCACTTGCTGTTTCTTTAAAAAAAAAAAAAGGTATTTTTATTTAGGGCTATTTTTATGGTTCTTCTGTAGTTCTGGGTTTTATTTTGTTTGCGCTTCCTCCCTTCCCTTCCCTTCCCTTCCCTTCCCTTCCCTTCCCTTCCCTTCCCTTCCCTTCCCTTCCCTTCCCTTCCCTTCCCTTCCCTTCCCTCCCCTTCCCTTCCCTTCCCTTCCCTTCCCTTCCCTTCCCTTCCCTTCCCTTCCCTTCCCTTCCCTTCCCTTCCCTTCCCTTCCCTTCCCTTCCCTTCCCTTCCCTTCCCCCTTCCCCTTATTTTTTTTTTCCATAGAGATTTACCCTGCAGAAATATCTGGTAAATAAAACATAAAAAGGTCACTTTGTCTTTTCTGAGCTACAATGCCAGATTTAACTAACTCACAAGTATCATATCGTACAATATTGCAAACACTTATAGGGAAAGTGTCATTTCAAAATACAAAAAATTGAATAACTACTAGTACTACTGGTGGCTTTTCACACCTAGATATCAGTTTATTCCTCTGCTTTTAAGAAGAAACTGCTGCAGCAGAAGCACATCTTGTCTCTGCGATTCTGCAAGTAAATGCTGCAGTTTGTTTAAGCTGGCGAAATCACAGTAGCCTGCCAAATTATAACAAGAGCAATATCTCTCCCAAACAAGTCTGATCATGGTTAATTACAATGCAGACCAGAGAGCAGCCACAATTATTCATTATTACAGGAAGTACCTTATTTAAATTTTATGGAAATTTGCACTTGTACTTCAGTATGCCTGGGAAAAGAACTCCACTCACACAAGGAAGGACCTTGAACATCTGAAACATCTCAAGATGCTGAATATATATAAACTGGAATAAAAATGTTGCCTTGATGTTTACTTCAAGACATAGCAATAGTGATATTTACCAAGTCCAAGAGCATGAAATATTGTTTTTAAGCAAATTTTTTAGTTTAATGATAGGAGTTGTAAACATCAGTAAAATGCAATGAAGTGTATTTTAATTGAAAAATAAAAAACCCAAACTTATTGCTACAAAGATACAGGCAGACAAACATATAGACAGACAGATGGGCAGACATAAATATGTATTTTTGTCGACACACATGTACATATATGTCTTTGTGTGTGGTGTTGCACAAATTGCACCCTTCCTTTACAACCAGCTACTGTTCACCTTAACACCCTCCACAGTGCAATGCAGTTTCAAGTTCCAAACTTGCAGACAGTGAGAAAAGAGGGGCAGAGAGATGGGCATGTTTTAGGGTAGCCTATCAGTATCAGCATATCACTAAAACCGTATCATTAAGTCTCACTGGTATAAGCAAGTGCAGCAGGGCACCAGGGAAGAAAATGCTTCCCCTCGTGTGGGTATGGGTAGGGAAACACACTGTTTACTAAGCACTGTG
Source organism: Lichenostomus cassidix (assembly GCF_008360975.1). Taxonomy (NCBI): domain Eukaryota; kingdom Metazoa; phylum Chordata; class Aves; order Passeriformes; family Meliphagidae; genus Lichenostomus; species Lichenostomus cassidix. Next base: position 42,876,616 of record NC_139511.1, on the reverse strand, counting down.
GCACAGAGGTTCTTTTTTCTTCTTTTTCTTTTACATTTTATGTGTGTAACTAAACAATTCTGCTGATTTAGCTTTCGATCAATATTCCTCCACCAATTAGCTATATATCACATGATGGTTTTACCCATCCCATTTATGCTTTGAGCTATCATCTCACTCTCACTACAATTGCAAATACAGGTCTCAGAGTGTAAATTTACATGAATTATTATTCTTGGTAATATAGGCAGCTTCAAAAACAGGTTTAACTTTGTTCTAATACTTCAATATCACAAAAAATGACAAAAGATAACTCCAGGGATGAGTTAGCCCTGGAAATGGTTTCCCAAAACATCAAAGAAGGTGATTTCACCTCAGATCATTCTAGATATTGAGCTTACAGCACAGCACAACGAACAACTGTGTTGGTAGCAATGGAATGGTAGGGTGATTGAGCAAAGATGTTACACCATACAGAAGCCAGGAAGGAGAAAGGATGTGTTTTCCACCAGAGAAAATTCTGAAAATTTCAGAGTAAACAGGAATAAAGCATTAGAAAAAATACATCACACCGAAAAGTTCTCTATCAGGAGTGTATGAACCTACCAATGGAATAAATGTTTTCAGCTGCTAGATCTCCCTCACTAGCTGTCCATAAAGTCACATGTAACAGAAACAGATAAGTAATAGTGACAATATTCAACACATAATAAAAGCTTTCCACCTTCAAGACACTGTCTAAACATTAACAAACAACTGCTCTACCGGATATATCCCATAAAGACAGCAGGGTTACTATTTCAGTTGGAAGTAAACTTTAATGACTGTTGTGAGTTTCCCATTCCGCTTGCACTTTGGGATTATGTTTGCTTTTATAACTAATAAAACATTATATATGCACTCATTGACATACTAAGATATACATACACTTTTTCCAAATTCTTTACTGTAAGCATGGTGAGGCACTGGAACAGGCTTCCCACAGAAGCAGTGGATGCCTCATTGCTAGGAGTGTTCAAGGGCAGGTTGGATGGGCCTCTAAGCAACCTAGTCTAGTGGAAGGTGTCTCTACCCATGGCAGGGGGGTTGGAACTAGATGATATTCAAGATTCCATTCAGCCAATACCATTCTATGGTTCTATGGTTCTTACCCTCCACTCTACTCTCTGATGTCCTGTATAGTATTCTAAATATGAAGAAATGCCACTGGCTACCATGGCATCATCTCCAAATGCTCCTTAGCCACTAAGGAAAACAAACAAGGCCTGGAGGATACTCCCTAAGTACAGCCACACACACACATACATTTTAGTAAACATGGATTCTTCATGGAAAGTCTCCGGTCCATTATTAACATACTCTTTCTTGATCACTGTTTGACAACTGGGAGAAGGCATTCTCTTATCTGAGGAGGTTCACAAAATCAAATAATCTCCAGTTAACTAAACACATGCCCATTAGCTGATGTGGTGTTTGGTTTTTTGCTAGCTTGATTTGTGTTGGTTTTTTCTTCATAAAAACATCAAATAGGGCAAAGAGAGGGCTGGACAAAACCTAGCCTTTAAAATATAATGACTTTTGGAGGAAGGGAAACATTCACATCTCTTTCAATGCTGGAAATATCTTGTTCTTTTTAGTGGAAACAATGTCAGCTTCCAACAATTGCAGACCCAGCTCACAATGTTCTCTAAGCAACACCAGCACAGACTCTGAGAAAATACAGTTCTAACCCACTGCTCTCCCTTCTGACCCACTCAACACTACCAGCTCTGATTCTGTTTGAGAGAACCTTCCAAATGTCCTGTGCAAATCCTCTCCATTCAATTAAATAATGAAACATACAGATTCTGTCAAAATTCAAACTATGTGTGCCCCAAGAAGTAATTTCCTTATTATCATCTCGAGTCATATTTTAAAGTTGTTGTTGGAGTTCTCTACAGTGCAGGTTGCCACGCAGGTTGCCATGCAGGGATAGTAGAGTAAAGACAGAAATGAACTTGGGCAAACAAAATATCTTCAATGACTCTGAGGCAGTGACTTCTGCCTTCCAATGGCAGAGTAAGTTATTTTGCTCTAGAGAAAAGAAGCCCACACAGACCTTTGTGACCTTGCAGTTGGGCTCCTTTTTGGGCTGCAAGCTATTTTGAATCACTCCACTACAAGGCACACTACTACACAGACAAACCAAGACACCTTGCATTATTCAAGCTGCTTTCAAACAAACAAACAAACAAACAAACAAACAAAAAAAAAAAAAAAAAAAAAAAAAAAAAAAAAGTGACCTGCTAAAAGCCAGTGGCTGCTAAAACAAAACTGCAGACTGTGTCGATTTTTCAACAATATACCCGTTCTGGTTCTAAGCATAAAACTACACAGGAAACACACCATGTTCCCAAAGCCAGTGCATTGCATGCTTTTTCACCTCACAAAATCAATGTCACATAGATCTGTTTTGCCACTGTAAACTCCAGATCAACATTACTGTGCAGGTATGCTCTTACCACAAAGTAGTGCTAAACAAAAGATGGTTAATAACTAAACTGCTGTTTGATTGTCAAATTAATATTTCTTACCTATAGATCATTTTGTTCATACTCTTTTTTTTTCCCCTCTGTTAAATGCCTCAGCTTTGTAAGTATGTTTCCTATTAATGTAGAATGAAACTTGTCTTATAAGGGCTTTCTCACCTATTGCCTGGATCATGTCACTCCTCTCTTTGATGTGGAAGGTAAAGGAAACTGATTCAAGTCCAGGCTCTTCATCCTAAACTTCAAGGCTCTGAACAACTCTGCTTCTGGCTATATTTCTGTTCCCCATCATATTATTTTCATTCTGCTCCCTGCAGCCAATAGCCTTCCTCCTTCCTTGTCTATTTAGCCACTTCTTGTCTTCTATGTCCTTTTTGACACCTGTGCAGTTCCTCTCACTGCAATCCACTCATTCTTTAAAACAACTTTCTTATGTAATTTTCAAGTTACTTGTGTAACGCACAGACTTTTAGTAATTTAGAAAAACTTGTCTCTGTCTTACCATTAAATGTCAATTGCAAAGTTCAGGGAGACAGTCATCCTAGGGCCAGTGTTTCACAACTGGATCACTCCAAACATCTGTTTTGGTTATGAGTGTTTACAAGATAAGGCCATCTACTACTGCTCTTTCACACAGTGCTAGGTATACTAACTGCCCTTCAATAAAACATGCTTTTAAAATCATCATTAATAGCTTAAAACCTTTCTCACATGAGAAAAAGGTGATGATCTGAACATAAATGTAGTCCAACCTGGAAGAAGAAAGTTGAAATAAAAGAGACAGATTAGGATGTCCTTACTTCGGAAAACAAAGCTGGAACATAATTTAGTTGAGCTGTTACACTTTTAAAATAAAAAAGCCTGGAAGGCAAGAAAACTTTTTTTTCATTGTCATTTTTTGTCAAATATCAACTGTGCAAGACACTTGTCATGTGCAAAAAAATTTAAAATTCTGGAAGAAAAATACTGAAAGACAATTAACACTGTGAAACTGAAGGGAGAATACCTTCAGGTGACTTCCTTCTGCACTCTTATGTAGTGATAATTTTGGGATTTTTTTTTGAGTTTGTAAGCCTATTAGGAAGACACCTACACAAGGATAACGTCTCAAAGCTTTGGAGATTTTCTATGCAGAGACGTGGACACTAAACTACACAGAGATGGCAGGGACATAAAGGAATTCCAGAGCTATCACAATTAATGAAAGCAGAAATGCAATTTGATAAGAAGGCTAAAACATAGTACCAGGTCCTATCTGAATGTTTATGCTTTCTCTACATAAACCATTAATTTACATTGAACTCTTAACCTCAGAAGGACTAAATAGCAGTAGTGACCTGATACACCGTTGCAATATTCCAGCCTTACAAGTCAGCTTCCTTTGTTATGGAACAGAAGGTTATACTGTATAAATGGTGTTAAACACCTGCCCTCTCCAGCATTTATGCTGTTTCCCACCTCTTAAAAAAATTAATTTCGGAACTCATTTAAATGGATGGAGAATCCATCCTTCACGTGAAAGCCCTTCCATTTTGGGCAGTCTAACAATTGAAATCCAGGAATATATCACAGAATGGAGTCACAGTGTTCGAAACACTATGAGGTATCTCAACATTAAGTGCAATGCGGCAACTACAACTGACCACTTTAATTTATAACAAGTATTCACTTTCCAGAAAACTACTGCACAGAAGATATTGTGTGTTTGACATGAAGCATTTGTAGAACATAAAAATTCCTCACAGAATGTCACCGTTGAGCCACTAGCAGAGAAAAGACCCGAGTTCTCAGTGTGGCAAGAAAGGGAGAATTTATTATTTTGATTTCAATATATATGGACTTTTCAGAGGTCGCCCAGATTGGTCAGCCAGAAACCTCCCCCTAGGCCTGACTGGCCAGGCCTAAACTGTCCAAATCTCAAGACACTGTTTAAAAAACATCCAAACTTTATCTTTGTTTATAAAACACAACGGAATGTTCTCACGAGAAAGACCTGTGCTAGCCACAACAGAATATTTTTAAAAAGTACTTTTCCCAAGATTTCAGAAAGATATTAGATCCGCTATTGACTGTAAAAAGTAAATTTAGGGCTGGGTTGGGGTTTTTTTTTCCTAAATGATCCACAGACTTTTATACAATGTTGTTATTTTTCTTGTCTAGTCAGCTCTCACAACCTCAGAGTTGCAACTTATGTTGTCTTTGTAACAAGACTGTTGTGGGTTTTTAGCATGATAATTAGCTCCTGTACCTTCTCATCCCATGGTCAGTTCACTCTGTGATATGGCACAGGTTTATTTGTGTCTTAAATCTCAATTTATCTTAGCTAGCATCAAGTCCACTTTTAGAGCCACAGTCTAGCTCAACGTATTCTGAACTAAAAACAACCAAAGCACTTAGCCCAAAACCAGTCACTTTCTCCAGGAACCAGATCATTATTGTATCATTATTCTCAATTTCTGACTTTGACTTGTGTCTGATTTGAAACTACCATCCCAGTTTTCAAATTTCTTTATGGAGGCAGAAACACTTAGTAAAGCACCTTCACATCTGAATTTCTGGGGTCTGAATGCACTCCAGTGACTCACGTTGACAATGTATTGTAACAGAGTGCAGCTAGCAAATAGCATGGTCTTAGTTCTGATTTCTTTTGTTTGTCCATTTTCTTTCCACTTGCACTGTTTCATGCACGCAGGACCTTCTTCACTACATTTTTCAAGCCATTAATTCAGCTTTCTTCAGGTCTCAGTTTTTTCTGTCCTATTCAGTGTGGCCAGTTCAACATCAGTAACTTTTTGTTTTCCATTTCTGCATCTTTCTGTTCTTTCATAACTATAGTACCCTATCTAACTGGTTCATATCTCTCCATATATATAGTCCAGCTTTTCTTTTTCTTCTGCTTCAAGAATTCTCATGCAGGTTAAGAGCTTCGACAACATCTTAAGAGACAAAATGCTGTGTGGGACAACTTTTCCTCCCATTCACGGTCATGTGGAGCCCCTCCTGCCTGCAGTTATTTAACATGCTGGGGTGGTTCTATACATGGAAGTCTACAAGCAGGAAAATGTACATGCAATTCAGCAGCAGAAACCAAATAAGAAAGCCAGCACCACAGAACTAGTCAGCTCTCTGTAAGCCATCAGTAAGTGCTTCATAGACTATCAAAAATTAATTACTCTGGAAGCTACTCAATCTTGCTTTGTCTATTCATGATCATCACAGTAACTGTTCAAATCAATACGAACAGCAATACAGCACAAAGTAATTTCTAGAATCTGTTCTTCGCCTTAGCTCTCCAGATTCAATGGACTCCCTCCACTCGTAATTATTATATCCAAATGATCCGTTCTCTTAGGCTTCAAACTAGACCTTAATTTTCCAGAAAGGTATTTGATACCTGCAGAACTTCAGGGTAGCAGATGGTAAATTTTGCATCAGTGTTGAACACATTAAAAGTTTGACTTTGATTTTAAACTGTAAAATTTAAAAAGACAACCAGCCTCATATTTCAAGAACAAGACAAGAAGGCGGAGGTATTACTCTGAACATTAGCAAATAGATACCTGTACACACAGAAGCTCACTTTAAACATTTTAAGTCACACAAAAAGCTGTCAGACAAAGTTGATCTCCCAGGAATGAAGCAACTATTCTCCAATAAATGTAATACAGAAATGTACACCACAATCTGCTTTGTCATCTATATTCCCAAGTGGTAAAAATATTGAAACCAGGTTGAGAACAAGTATAATTAGCCAAGCATTTAGTGTCTTTCACTTCATGAATTCTAATATTATCCAGGTTTCTGAACCTTATTTGACTGATGGGTGAATAAATGGAATAAAACCCCATTATTACTCTGATAAAATTTGTACCTGAGTTGTCTTTTTTTCTTTGGTTCTTTTTATTTGTGTTCTATGTTGTACATGGCAGGTAGTGTATGAGGATTCAAGCACTTTGGATTCTGAATGTCATGCAAATTTATAGTTTGACATTGTTTGATATTGTGCTGACTGCTACTAAAGATTTTGAAATAATGTTCAGGCTTTAATGATTGGATGACATTTTTCTGACAAAAAACCCAAAGTTTCTTTCTGTCAAAATGCAGAAATGAATGAACAGGACTTTAAAGTGTCCCTCTCTGACCCCTGGGTCATAGCAGTGCTGAGAGCACAGCCACAGTGTAGAACCTCTCTCAAAGGAATAACAACTCTATGTGAAGGAGCTATTTACAACTTGCCTTGTGCATCATCAGAAAAAACAAAAGTTACGACAAGCATAAAGGTGCTTTCCCCCGTCTATCCCTCCTGACATTTATCCCTCCCACCCAAACAGGAAATAAGGGGAGAGGGAACCAGGGGTACAGCCTTTTGTGTAAAATAGGTGTGTTTGAGGTAGTAGTTATTCTGAGCTATGAGAAAAATATCTGCCCAATCCTTCACTTCTCCCCTCTCCCCTCCTCACACTGATATGAACATATATGTACACACTGCCTTTCCATACCAAGGCTGTCCAGGGGCAATAAGAACATGGAATAAAATAGGAATGATGCTGTTCTGACCAGGAGTTGAAAAGAGAGGCCAAAGGGAGAGAAGAAGTGGCAAGAGATAGAAGTGAAAGACACTTCAATGACTGGTGCAGCTAATGGAAAGCGCCCAGAGCTAGATGCTTCTTGAAAATAACAATGAGACTTTGCAGGCCAGTGGCAGTCACCAACAAGGAAAAGTTACGAATTATGGAATTTTAACAGGTCATAGGGAAAATCTGCAACAGGCAGTGTACAGATCAAAGACATGCCACCAATGTGGGAATGTGACTGACACCATGGAAATTTTTCTGTAGTGCAAAGGGACTTGAGGGCTGCCAGAAGGCATCCCTGGAACTCTGGCGGAAGTACTGCATGTTCTGCAGTCCCAGAGATGGTGCTAGGAGTCTGGATACCAAGACCAGATGGAAGTTGAGGAAAAGAAGGAAGTAGAGCCTTCTTTTCAATACTTTTCTCTATTTCATTAATGCAATTTCTGTGCTTTACTTCTAACAATTTTTATTCTTTACCTAAACCACACTAGACTGCAAGCTTATGCTTTTGGGATTTTTTCCTCATTGAAAGGTTCTGCTGTGGCTCATTAGCACCAAAAGAACCCTTGACAGAGAGGCATTCCTTCAGAAATACAGAGCAAATGCAAGGATGAATCAGCAGATGGTCCATACACTCACATGAGTAGCACCAAAAAATTCAACAAGAGGATTTCTGAAGCAGAAGGCAAAGCTTGCAGCACTTACTCCTGTTCTGACATTCAAGATAAGAATTCAAAGAAGGAGCAGACCAAAGAGCTCTGGTACAACTATTGGTAAGGCTTAAGGACTTGGCAGGAATACCATTTCAACCAGTAGTGTAATGACACTTTGCACCTCCACACACTAATAACTGAGATGGAGAGATTTTGAATAAAGTATACAGTGTTTTCATCAGTACCAGAAAATTGCAACAGAAGCTGCTGCCTGGAGGAAGAGAAAAATCCCTTGAAACAAAGCATGAAGACAAAAAAATGAGTCTTTGATTCAAGTGATAATGTTGTGGAAAATGTATTGTTAAAGGCCATACTTACAGCTGGTTCCCCAATGTGCAACTATCTTGCATGTTACTGTCATATAAAATGTTACAAACATGTTTTCTCACCAACAATTTAAAACATATTTTGTAAGAACATTCAGCAGATGATTACCTGACTTCCTTCCTAGTGCAGCTTTCTAAGAAATAAGCAGCATATCATTAAAATCCTTACATTAAATCAACAAGTTATTAGTGACAGAATGTGATAATACAGTCTTTAGAGCAAGATCAATGAATTAAGGTAGTTTTCTTTATAGTCGTGAGGAATGAATTTGCTTGTGGATAATGGAGGAAAAAAAGAAAATGAACATGATTTGCTCCATGAGAAATAAGAACATTACCATTACACAGCTTGGTTACTGAGTACGGCCATTAATATAAAAACTCTTCCCTCTCTGTTTCACAAATTTTTCAAAGCCTCGAAAAGGAGGTATTTTATTCTTGCTTTGCAATTGATTCTTTCTAAAATTTTTATCATATTCTTGGTCAAAATTTAATGGGACACCTGAAAAGGCTGAGGAGATTGTACGCTATTGAATGTTATGCAGAATCTTCACATTAGATTTTAGATTGGATTTCTCTTCCCTATTTTTCTGTATTTCTATTTTTGCTGTATTTCTGTGATTCTAAGCTCTACACATAAGCCTTTTCACTTAAAATTCTTGAAGGTTGATTAAGTGCTTTCAAATAAAGTATTGGAACAGAAAGAAACTAGAAATTTACACTTGCAAGAGCATGATGTGGTGGTTCCCACATCTGTGCCAGTCAATCCACCCAACGTCAGACTGAGGCAAACATCAGCTCTTTGTCAGAGAGAAGAGGAAGGTTAGCTAACTAAATAAGGTAAATATTAGCACCCAAGTCTTTTAACATGCAATTTATTCCTTTAGATAACCCTGAACATGTAAAAGGGAGGAGTATGCTTTACTATGAAAATCAGCTCAACTTGGCACATGTCTTATTGTCTGTATCCCTGCTCATCCCACCACAGATAACACTAATCAAGTGCCAGTGTTTATGCAACATTTTTGCTGTGAAAAACCATCTCACGTGCAAGATCAAAACAAGAACTACACTAATTTATTTCTAAGCATTTTATTGCCCTTCTTCAATTTTCCTGTAAGCAATGAGCAACCTGTTTGTTTGCTTCTCCTTCTTTGTTAAAGATAGCCTACTCCCTAGAGAACCCTATTTATTTCTTCTAAACATGTTTTTACAGGCCTTTTAATAAAACAGGTGTGGGGGTTGGGGGTTGTGCAGGTAATAAGTAGTGTCTGAAAGTGGCCCCAAGTTTGTCAGCTGTAGTGCCAAGGAAGTTCAAGCTTATTTCACATTCAGGAGATGCAGAAGAGTGTATTTCTGTCTTCCACTTTATATCCAAGTCTAAGAAAGCAGAGGAGCAATTTGCTGCAAACATACTGCCCAAATGAAAGGATACTACTATGTCTGCCCATGGCTCCACACTGTCCTCTCCTATGGAGATCTAAAAATCTTTTATTTGGTTGAGGTTATGTGCTTACCTAAAATACAAGAAAACAGCTAGAAACAGGCCAAAAATAACTAAATAATTCACTCTCAAACACTCTACATTTTAAGGCAATTTTGGAAACAATTCTACAAGGCAAGAATAGAAAACTTTCAAAAACTACTGTGGGAATTTTATCTTCACAAGACTCTAAATACCTGACACCTACAAGCAGTCTTTTTTTTTTTCTCTTTTCTTTTTCTTTTTTCTGAATGAGTAAAGAACAAATAGAGGGAAAAGACATTAAAGCATATGTACTTACTTCAGTTTACATTTTATTTCTGGGTCTTACCGCTGTCTGATTTTGCCACTGATATTTTCAGGCACAGTCAGACAGTAAATTCTTCTAATAATCCTAACAAACTAGCAATATTGCTACAAAGTCAACTATGAAACAACAAATCATTTATGGACCTTTCTGTCAAATTTTTTTCTGTAGATACATGTATTTGTTGCTTTGTCTATTTCTCATTTTCCAGCCTTTCCTAATTCAGACTCCATATATAAGCCAAGTACATAACTGTAAACATATGAAATATCACTCGATGCCTAGATGCTTTGCTTATTCATAGCCCAAATATAAAATTTCTTTCTTTTCAAATTTGGCCTTGAAAGAGCTTGTTAGCAAGAATTATTTACATAATATTTTTAAAGCTATAGATTGTTTGAGGGGGGGTTCTGCTATATGGAAAAAAACGTTTCAATTCTTTGGCCTTCTAAAACATCTAGGAAGATTTTTACCTCAGTGTAAAAGAAGACACTGAAAAACCTCAGCTCAAAAAACCCCAAAAACCCCAGCCCACATTTCTAACAGAGGTGCAATCATGAAAAAAACAGTCTTGCTAAGTAATAAGTCACTGATTTCTTTTGATTTTTTTTAAATTCAGTTTGTACTGATTGTCATGTGAGAGCATGGTATATGAATCCCGGACTTAAAGTCCCACATAAAGGACTAACTGTGCAACTGATAATATTCAGTTTTGTGTCTTCAAGACCTTTATCTTCTGATTAACTTGTCTTGCTGTGGTATGCACACCACAAACATGAGAGAGAAAAAAATTCACACTTAAACGGTATCAATATTCTTTAGGAAACATTGCTCAAAATTACAATTTCAACTTTCTTATCATGACAAATAAGAACCTTGTTAATGAAGATAAATATAGTATCAACTTTCAAGACTTGTCTTTATTAGGAAGGTTGCATCAATATACATGAATTCATCTAAAGATGGATCATTACAGTAGTCCAAAACCGTAATGTAAACATATTTAGATAAGATCTACTCACATTCACATAAATTGTTTGAGTTCATACACATTATCATGGTTTAAAAAATTGTTGCATCTCAGGTGAACAATGATACCCAAATGCAAGTGCATTTGTCATCCCCAGTAAACCTGAGATAAAATGTGGATAATTAAAGTTCTGTGACAGAGGGGTTTTGCTCACATGTTCTACTTCACAGTTGTTGTGCTAAGTAGATGGAGTTAATTTGTGTGGCTCAGCAGACTTATAAAACCAGATGATATTCTGAGTCATTGTTCATTGAATTACTGGTTTAGTTCAACGTAGTTATAGCAAAATTTAAGCTGGTTTAAACAAGTCTACATTAGAGCTTGTAGTAGCATAATTAGATGAGTATGTACATTGGTGTAGAGGCCTTATAGATGTGTGTATATAGATATATGCTGGTTATGTGTGTATGTACATGGCTGTGGCTAGCACAGGTTTTTCCCATGAGAATTTTTCTTGTGTTTTATAAATAAAGATAAAGTTTGGATGTTGTTGGAACAGTGTCCCAGAACTTGGACAGTGCAGGCCTGGCCAATCAGGCCTGGGGGAAGGCTTCTGACTGACCAATCTGGGTGACTTTTGAAAACTCTATATATATGATGAAATCAAAACAATAAAGGTCATTCCTTCTTGCCACTGAGAACTGGTGCCTTCATTACTCTGCTAGCTGCTCAACAGCGACACATGTATGTTCCTCAAATTTTTTTGTTTGAATTTTTTGGTTTGGAGTTTTTTGGTTTTGCTTTTTTTTGGGGGGAGGGCAGGGGGAAGAGGCATGAAGACCCAACTCCTGGAAGCATCAGGGTAAAATACAGGGTAAATTTCTGCTTTGTATTTGCAAACTAAAGTAAAAAAGCCTGAAGTCAGCATATTTCAATGCATCAAAAGTATTTGATATTGATATGTATCAAAAATATTTATGTTAAATTTATTTTTAATACCTTCATTTTTACACCTATATCACTGTTCTGTGAAATCCAAAACATGCTTAGCAATGAATGCGTAGCATTCTCTGAAATTCCCAACCATTGTGTGTGGCACCTTATTCTCTTTTATAATGTAGCACTAAACCCAAAATGGTTGTCTACCTTTTTGGACCTTGAGACAAGGGACTGCAAAATGTTTGTAGTGCTAGCTCTGATTTGAGTAGAAAGTTAGTTGTACTTACACATTGCTATGCACACAGATAAAATGCATTTTCTGTTTTAAAAATAAGGAAAGAACTTTATTTTATTTTGACATCAGACTTGTAGCTTAATCTAACCTTCTGTCAAATTACCTCTTTTCAGGATGATATGTGAAATCTAATTGCAGGGAATTTCCAAAATTTTCTTCATCCCAGTTTTTAGAAAACTGTTACAATTTACTGCAATTGACTTGGGAAATTATTTTTAAGAGTTTCAAATAGTAGCATATTTACATACATTCTATGATTATATATCACTGGCCACATATCTTCAATCAGAGTAATTCTAAAATTTTCATTTGCAGGCTCTCATATGTAACTCTTAGTGAATTTGTATTGAATATAATTCAAAACTTTGAACATACACAAAGTCCATATTGTTTACAATTTATGAAAGGTGTTAATGAGTGTTTCTGAAATTTGAAGTAATTATTCTGTCTATAAATCATTCTTTTCCTTTATGGGTGACTGCTTGTTGAGTTTATAACCCTCCATAAGCCTTGTCAATTTAACTGTTTAAAAACACCACCACTAAACCTTCATAAAAGGGAACTAATCAGATTAACATCTTTAATTGACAACATTATTTCAATTTAGGCAAGCAAAAGAATTAAAGCATAAAGCCAAATGCAGATGTCCTAACTGCTCTTACGCAATAGATTTCACAGGATGTGGTTTATTATATGTTACTCATGGATTTTTTTTCTTTCCTAGTGCTACATTCTTTAAGGAAAAATGTTCAGTATAACTGGATTTTCTGGCAGATACATGGACAAATGAGAAATTATAGTGTGTGCATCTGCTCTCCAATGTAAAACATATCAAGCAAGTCAAGTATTTTTCTTTGCTGCTAAGGTGTACTACACTAATTTTTAACTTCAGAATTCAGAAAGAATAAATCGTACACATCAATAAAAAATTGCATTTGTAAACATACTCATATGTGTACAGAGAGGCTATGTACATACTTATATAAGATGGAAGAAGTTGGTCATTTTTATTTAATTTTTTTCTTATTCTAAAGAAAATTCTTTTTTTCTTATTTTCGCTTTTTTCCACGCTAACCTGTTAATATTAAGCATCATTAGTTTTTCTTTACTTTTGCATACAAAGTCTGATATCCCTGATAGCACATCATTCAGAAATCAAATATATATCTATATAATATGTGGCCTGAATGAACTCTTGCAAGGAAGCAAACCATCTACCTGTAAAAATGCTAACATGAACAACAATAAACTTAAGTCAATAGATAACCTTTGAAGTGACATGGTTATTGCAAACAACTGCAAGACACTAAATCTTCTCTATTATCTTGGTGACCATGTCTCATTTGCAGAACCAAAACCCTGTCACATCACTCTGAAGTGTCACTTATTCTGTAAACACAAATATGCATACAGTAACATTTTTGCACCCAGACTTAGATGTTTAGATAAAGATAGAACATAAAAATATCTAGAACATTTTGTCCCTGAGAGACCAAATCAGTCTTAATTTACATCCTTGCTGCTTCTTTGACTTCAATGACTTCACTAGTGTACCTGCAAAAAGCTAAAGTGTTTTCCTTTATGTGTGTTCATGTCTACACCAATTCCACGACAAAATTGTCCAAACAGAGGTGTCTAAATTTTGTAAAAACAGTCTGATTTTTGGAGATTGAGATTGCCTGCAAACATCACAGAGGTCCCAATTAGACTTCCATATACATATCCACACTGAATATTTTCACACTAATCACCAGTAATATGTACGTACAAACAATTATAGTATTAGATATATTACAATTTTACACCAGAAAGAGCTCTGAACTGAAGACTTCACGGCAATTTATTTTTTAAAATCAGTTAAAAATCACCCATGGCACATGACTTTAGGAGCCTGAGACCATATAAAAACATGGAGACCCTAAAAAAATCTACTATGACTCAAAACAAAGTTTCTTTCCAAGGACTGTATCTGTATGGCTGTTGTTCCAAATTGCCCATTCTTGCTCTACTAAACAATCGTGTTTAAACTTTGCTTAAAAGTTATTACTACAACTAATGACACTTGGAAGGATAAGTTTATCCCCTTAAAGAAATAAAATCTCACAAATGCACAGCATTGTTATATTTTTTTTACAGTCTAAAATTAAATCCTCCTGAGTCATGTCAACCATTAATACAAAGAGATGTTTAAAAAATGTAAAAAGGAATGAGGGAGTAGTAATGGTAACATACAGTACCATGAGCTGCTTTGGCCTCCCAGCCAGGGGTGTGCAGTTAACAGATCATTCCTGGCCATCAGCAGACAAGGAGGGGAAAATCCTCCCCCCCCGTCCCAGGCCACGGGCTGGGGCAGCAGAGCAGGAGGGGGACGGGGGAGAGGTCTGGCAGTTTACAGAAGGCAACCCAGCTCCCTCCCAGTGCATTCCTTTCCCTCTACCTCCCAACCTCTTTGCATGTGTCTTGTCATATTTTCTTCAGCTGCTAATTGTCTGGACTGAGAGATTTTAAACAGCCGCAGCTTAGGAAAAGCGAAACCTGTCTAAGTGACTATCGCAGCCCGTCAGCTTCATGCTGCCGGGTAAAATTTTCCAGGGGAAGTGCTCTTCTGATACTTCTAGAGTCACAAAGTCACCCTCCCTCCTCCTTTCCCCACCACACACACTCCCCTTGAGGCCTGAATGCACTTGTGGCAATAAAACATTCATGCGACTTGGAATTTTAACACAATGCCATTTCCCTAGTTTAACCTGAAAGGAATGCACTAGTCACAACAGACTACATCATCCTGCCATTAAGCCCTGCCAAGGAACCGCTTTTTTGGCTGTGCTGGGCCAGCGTTGACGGGAAAGGAGTACACAGACCCACACACAGAGCACAGAGGGGCCACCTCTGCTTCCTCAGCCTTATCCAGCAACACCCAGCTCTTAACCATGACACCTGGCCTGTGTCAGCACTGTGACAGCCCTGTGATGCATGTGTCACTTCAGGACTTCTGCAGAGTCACAACACTGAGCAGGCAACTCCTGCATTTCACTGACTTGCTGCTCTGTCTCAACACGCACTTGATCATCTGCCAGAGGGTGGTTGTTTCCCCCCGCCTCCTCTTTTTCTACATTTTCCAGCGGTTTTTTTAAACATATACACTATTGTTACTGTTGAATGTTCTCTGTTTAAATCCAAAGACCTTTCAGCAGCTATATACCCTCCCCCATCCAAGGAAAAAAACAAGCCCAACAAAAAAAACCCAACCCAACCTTTCCAATTGCCAGTGGTAATTAGGTTATGATTACTGAAAGAACAGTTTGCTTAGGGGACTAGTAACCAAAGCTACGAGAACGTTGGTATTTTAGTGGGGCTGCTTCTTTTTTTTTTTTTTTTTAATTAAAGAAAAGGGGAAGAAAAGCTAGAAGCATTTCCTTGATGATTTACAAAGAATGCTGATGGCAATTGGAAAATACTGAGTGTCTCATCTGCCCTCTGTTAATGCTTTTCTGTAACAACAGGATTGCTGCCAGAACTGTAATGCACCAGAGCAATACACAAGAAGTGTAATTTTGATGTTTGAAACTATGAGCACAGATTTCTAAGACCTGAATTTATGTACTTTGCTGTGTTCTGAGTGACAAGCAGCACAGAAAACTTCACAAATAGCACTTTGGTGCTCCTTGCTCTTCTTTACTACTTGCTTTAATTCCTCTCAGTTGAACTACCTCTGATTTAAGTGGACAGAGTGCACTGAACAAACAAGGAAACCTTTTCAAAAAATTGGAACTATATCTTTAGCTATTTTAGCACTTGCCCTAAAAAGGGAACTGATACTGTCTGTGTGTCCTTGTTCTGTCCATTATACAGGTGTCTGTCCATTATTACAGATGTCTGTAAACCAAATTAGGAGATAAAAGCATTCCTAGTTCTGCAGTACACAGCATTGATTGTAACTCACGAGAGTCGACTAGCACTCCCTCGTGACTGATTATAGCATTATCATAATTATCGACATGCCATTGTGGTTCCACAGATGCTTTACAGAATAACCCAAGAGGATAGGTCCCTCTGCCCAAGGAGTTTACAAAGAGAATGAGACATTTCCATTTGTGCACCAAGGATAGAGTGCAAACAGATGAGGAGGAGGATGAGAAAGCGGTTACCACATCTGAAGGCCCAGGAGATATGCTTCAGTTAGATAGTATCTCATTCCTAGAGCATAACATCTGGAACCATATCTCCACAGGTAATCACCCAGAGGTCAGGGGAAATAAACACAGGTCAGGAAGATACTCTATCAATACACAGCATCCAAGTGCTGCACAACAGATTAACAGATTTGTTGATGAAGAATGCCTTGTGTCATTGGCATTTAAAATAATTTTTCTGTGATTTTTCCATTGAGAATCATGTTTCCAGAATGCAAAAGAAAGCAGCAGTTCCTCTTGACTCTAGGTTTGTCTGACTAATGTGTATGTTTTTAGGAAATTCATGTTTGATTCGCTGTTTTCTAGAACGTCAGAGATTTTATGAATGCCAAAGCAACCACAGTGAGCAGTGGTTAGTATCACATACTTCACAGAAAGAAATCCAGTGTTGGAAAAACATAGGCTAGATTACCCACAGAACAGACTTTTTATAATCTCCACCCTGTTATGGATTAGTTTATGGCATGATGTGAAGAAGTAGATAATTTGGGGAGGAAAGCTGCAGCTTTGCAAATACTGTTCTGGTGGCTGCAGAATTTCCTCTTGGTTACAGCAAATAATCTTGACTTTTCATTTAAACTACAATTAGTACTTGTGTTAGGCAACACAGAAGTAAAAGAAGTGCTTCCTTACACATACAAAATATTTTCCAGTATGCTTGGCTGCACAGTCAATTTTGCTTTATGTTTACCATGAATATGTAACACATATGTAAATGTTCAGCACGAGGAATTGAATTTGAAGCAAAGACAACAGTTAAGCAGGCAATCAAAGCTGTTCCATAGCTGAAGGCAAGCACTACTTTAAATTTAGTCTATGGATAACAATACAGTGACTCAGAACACAGTTTCTAGAAACTGATTTTCTGTTCTGAAAAATCTGCCCTTGTTGCTAGAAATCCATATTTGTTCTTTTAGAGATACAGTCTTGCATTTCAGAAAATTTTCAGCAGCTATATTACCCAAACCCATGCCCTGTAAGAGACCTGTCATCATTTTAAAGGGCCTGCTTTTAATTTTGCCTAGAATGGGTGTATTCAGCATTTATACAGAAGGCTGAAGAGTCTACAAACGTCTGCCTGCAATATCAATATATGTATGTAGCCCTGGATTTCCAGTGCTCAATATGACCTGTCTGTGCTTATAATTACTTCTCACTTAACAGGATTTCTTCTCATGCATTTCTTCTGCTAATGAGCACTGACTAATTTCTACTAAATTCTGCTTTATATAGCTCTATTGAGTCTTTCCTAATGGCCTTTCATGTAAAAGAAAAATCCCTGCTCTGGACTGGTCAGCTAGAGGGGCTGCCTTATCTTATTACAGGTATTCAGAGAAGGGAGGGTAATGGGTAGATAACAGATTGAATTTACCTCTGTTTCATACAGTTCTGTTGTATCATATTCATTCAAAAGAACAGGAAAAAACCAATGCTTACACTACACTTTGGAGTAAAATTTACTTGAGAGGTAGTAGAGTTTAGATTTCTCACGTGAAAAAACTCTCTCTGATACTTGGTTGTAATATACACCCAGGTAATTTAGAGTACCAGTACTGAACCATATTTTTTTTCCTATGGATGCGTAAAATTTTCTTAGGGTGAAATGGGCACCTTTGCAAAATAAACAGATACAGACTGCTCTCTAGGATATATGATCTGCCTCTCTTAATTATCTTTCACAGGCGGCATGGACGCAAATCTCAAGGAGCATGTAGATTACAGATGGAGAGAACATAGCTATGCTGCAGAGGGATCAAGAGGTCTTTCAGGGCTACAGGGTTGAAGAATACAATTTAATTCTGACTAAAGATGCAAAAATGGTCTGTTTACAGCTACTGAAACAAGGACCCTTTTTTTCACCAACATTTGTACTGCAACAAAAGTTTAAAAACATATACACAGAACAAGCTGATGGCTCTCCAGGGCATAGCTGACAACATCTATGGGTGGTGATGTACCTTGGAATTTCAGTCATATATTCTTGCCTTCACTTAGGGCAGATGCTCTCATGGACTGACTTAGACAGGACTTAAGTATAACACCAGAATTAGTTGATTTTGGTATCTTAAGAGTGGTTTATTTCTCCTTGACCTTCTAGACACCACGAAGTAATACAAGAAAGTGCCAAGAAGCCATTAGGCTAGCCAAAACAAAACTGAATGCTTAGTAGGATACTAATGAGGCACCATATCTATTTTTTTCAGGTCCCTCAGTATTCTCAAGGAGTTCAAATTAACATGATGCAGGATACGAAGAAAAGTGATATCCTTGATTCTTCATTGCTCTATCTGTTTCTGACAGCTGACAAAATGTCCATCTGGGAAAGATGAAAGATCTCTCTGCTGAAGCTCCTCTCTGTAGAAAGATCATCAATGCTATCCACTGTGTATACACTTCCCCAGCATACCAAGAGTCTTACCATTTCCTAAATGCATCACAAAATGCTTGGTCTAAGCAATTCCAAATAATCCTCAGTCCCTTCCAATGAGAAAGAAAACACTCTGTGATCCTGATATATTAGGTTCCCATCAGGAACACAGGCTTTGCATGTTATAAACTAATTTCTTTATGTTAATCAGTGAATCCTTGGATGACAGAGTGGGTGATGGTATCAAGCAGGTACTAAATGTCTAGAAATATCTGTATTCCACTAATCTTAAAACTGCTGACAGGACAGGAAAGTGACATTAGAATGTTAGAATATCAACCCTGTCCATCAGAATTCTGCCTACATAGAACATGTGGGGAAGCAGAGCCATTCAGGGGGAAGAAAGGAATCAACCATTTTTCTGGGGGAGGATGCTGGGAGTATTAGGATTTTGGCACAAAACCAGACAAAGTAAGATAGTGGTCTGAAAAAAAAATAGAATGGACTCCTTGGAACTGAAAAGCCAAGGTAGTATCTCTGAAAAATATAAATCACATTATTCCTTGATGGAGGATGGACATTTAGCACCAACAAAAATGCAGTGGAAGTTGCAAGAGAATTAACATCTGGGTGCCTGTCTGACTCCTCCTCCACAACAATAAGAATCTTTTGCTATTTAGGATTTGGAATCAGTGCAGGGGCTAGTGCCAGAGGAGACAGCTGCAGAGTCCTGAAAAGGCAACAAATGAGTGAATTCACATCTTCAGCTAAAAGTTTTCTGGCTGTTTGTTCAGGTTCCTGTATCTCCAGAGAAACATCTGAAATGACAGTCTTCTACTGAGTTCATAGGGCTTGGATGCTGAGGTATCAAACTAGTACAATTTTTCTGTTCCTCCAAGGACCTGGAAGGAGCAGCTTACTCAGTTGCCAGGGCCTGGCTCTAGGGGCTCCCTCATCACCATCTGCATGGAAGCCTTCCCAAGAGGTTGAATACAGACTTCTTCCCAGGCAAAATTAGTAGAAACATGTGCACCTTCCTACAAATGCATCATTCTGGAAGAAACTTGCCTTTACTTGACATGCTAGCAAATGGCTGCCTGCAGTGGGTAGGGAAATTGGGCACAGAAAGACTGCTACATGAACTCTGCTATTCCCATCAACTATCCTTTTACTCCCACACAGAGATTCACAGAGTGTGTTCACAAAATTAGATACTGCAAATGAAAGACTCTTTACCTGAAGCCTGGCCACCAGCGCTCCTTGCTTTTGTCCCTTCGTCATGACACTAGAACAGGGTTTCACTGTAAAAGCTTAGCCAATATGCATGCCTGCATCTATTTCAAATCATTAAGGGCTGTGGAACCAGATCATGGCCTGACTCTACTGACCTTCATTTCAGAAGGCAGGTGCAGAATCATTATTACTCAAAAGAGGTTTATGTAGTGCAATGACTAAAATTAAGAGAACACTCTGACAAAGGAACTGCAGTGTAACATGTCATTCATAATTTTTTTCTTATTTGGCTGCCATAGTTATGAACTGTTCCTCTTACTGGGAACTCATAGTGATCCTGGCATCTTTGGCAAAAAATTATGCACAAATATATTAAATAACAGAAGAATTTAATTGTGGAACACTAGCAATACCTCATATTAAATTCTCTACAAAGACAAATCAGTCCCTTTGGTTGCAAACAGGTGTGCCATGTAGAAATTCAGTTTCTGCTTTGCTATAGTACTCAAGAAAGTAACTTAATTCTCTATTTTGGTGCCAGCTTCCACAAGAAATAAAGTAGTGTGACACAGATTTATGTAACACTCCTTTTTTTCTTTAAAGCGTTTTCAGATAATTTGAAAATGGAGCAGAAGAGGTTCATGATGTTGGTTATTTTACTCCCACACATGTGGAACATATGTAGATAGAAAGACAGATATGAACCTCCAGTCAAAGGCATGTATCTTACTCATTCTATGGAAGTCCAACTTCTAATGTGTCTCTCATAAAAATAAGAAGAAGACAGAATAACAGTATTTGTTATAAACTGCAATTTTTTTTAACTTTTTTTTTTTTTTTTAGTTATATGGAATGACCACTCTGGCATTGTTTATAGTCAGGTTATCTACAGTTGTAGACTATTCTCCACATTTTCAGGCTCCTTTATTGTGTTCCCATTAAATTTTAAGTCTGACAAGACTGTGTTGATTTCTTATATGACAACAGAAGGCATCAGCACAGTACCAATTAAGGTTTCAATTCAACCAGTGCAAGGAATAATCCAAGTGAAGATAGGAAATTGCAATCAGGACACTGCTCCACAGTCTCAAAAAAGAGCCTGCTTAAAATCTGTGGCTGCTACAAAGGCCAAATATCTTATGTTTTTTCTATAGCAAGATGGCATGTGTACTCCTAGCAGCTTTAATATAATCCATGATATGAAATATGACATTCCAGATATGAAAGAACAGATGTTACAGATTTGAACTGAATTTGGGACAATGAAAGAGAGACTGATCTCTTTCAGCTTTTGGTATCAGTATTGTGAGTAGCTTTATTTCTAGCTGTTCACGCCTTCATTAGTCCTTCTGCTGATCCTTACTCTTATTTCACCTTTTCTTCAAACAGGGTCCAGAAGCTTCAGCCAAAACCACCACGAATTATGCCTTAGCTGACTCTAGGTTCTCAGAGAGCACTCCCACTGCATTAATTTTTGCTGGGCCCTAAACTGAGTGTATTCCTTACACAATTAAACCAGTCTCCAATGGTGCAGAGATCCTCTCTGAGTAACATATTAGAAATAGATCTATCTGCCTACACCATGTATAAGATGCACTTCAGCACAGCACCTCACATTTATGTACTGTTACTACAGCAGGGCACACTTGGTTTGTCCCCTGCACCTTCCAAGAATTTACAGTGGCAATGCCGGCACTGCACGTTACTCTGAAGAAATAACATGCTGTTGAGAAAACACAGGAAGACCTAGCGTCTTCTGTTTCTACTCCCATTGGTGGTTTCGGTTCACCTCTGACAGCGCAGTTAAAAGACAATAGTTGTTTAATCCCCTCACCTCTAAGAAGCCATAGATCTAATACTATTTCTGTTATCCACCAGAAAATAGCTCTGTGGAATCCGGACTGATTACTGTGACTGGGCATTATGTTAATCTTTGTCTGTTGAGTTTAGGTTTTGAATGTAAGCATCTCAAGGCAAAGAACAGTTTTTACTTTATATTTGAAAACTGATACACATTTCACAAATAGCAAATTCTCTGGTTTGACTGTGTTGGAAGCCAACTAGATGCATAGCCTTGGAAAACATTAAATCTAAATAGGCAGCAAACCTAATCCACACTTTCATGCACTTGAAATGTCTCATTGTGTTTGTGGCAAGTAAGGTTTACAAAACTTGCCCCTAATTAGTATAAATATTATGCAATTGTTAGAAGATTATGCTAATAGATATCAACAAAATAGGTGACCCACATGGATCTTACTCAGTTTATCTGAGATTTCAAACCCAGCTCACATACTGTTTCAAAAGTCTAGAAAAATGTATCACTTTATTCACCTGCAAGAATAACGTTTCCCAGAAGCACTGTATCCCAAAGAACAAAATTGTTGTGCTATAAAACACAGAAAGGAAAATTTCTGTTGAGTGTTCCTGAAATTTCCATTATCAGAAGGAAATTACTTTAAATTCTCACAAGAAACAATGCTAAGAAAAGAATAATCCAAATAGTGCAGGAATAATGAATGCGCAGTATGCAAGAATGTCATTTCACTACTCAGCTCTAGAAGTCTCATTCATGTGTCATGCCAAGGAACCACAGATAAAAATATGAGCATTTTATTAGCCATCTTAAATGAAATATAATATTAATTTCATGTACATAATCTTCATTACTGCAGTATACATATTGCTAGTGTAATTTATTCAATTATGACAAAGCTACAAATCAGGTGCCACCATGAAAAATATAAAATGGGAAGCTGCACTGAAAATATTAAAAGTGAATAGCAAGGCAGCAGTAATAGGGAAAAGCTGAGAGAGGAAAGAAAGAATAAGAATAAGAAAGTCTTTAAACCAGGTAACTGCAATCAGAATAAAAAGCCCACAGTCATAAATAACATATTTCAATACAAACATCTAAGCACAAACTATCTTTAGATCCAAGCAGGCATTCACTAATGATCAACTTGACAAAGTAATAGAGACTCTTAAATTCAGACCTAAGGTATGAAGTTTAATATTGCATTTCAGTAGCTTTTCTGACTTGACATATATTACTTCTTCTCCCTTTTCCCTTTGACTCAGCTGCTATACAGAAGACCTCATCACAACACAAATTAAATAAGAGAACAATGTGTGACTTCAATAGAGAATGAGGCTGGTAAATGCATCCATTCATCCTTGCAGCCTTCTCCCCTCCGCCCCCTGCTTATTCCTTCCCCAGTCCAACCAAAAATATTACACACACATACATGAATATACACACGTGCATATTATCAGCTTTATGCAATGAGAAATATGTTCATTTACTCAGCATGGCAAGGCACATTTGGTGAGTGTGGATTAGCTAAAATAACAGAGGGGAAAAGCTGGGGTAAGCAGGCTGAAGCCCTGTGTGTGGCCAAGGCAGCGGGAAGCAAGGCAGAGAGAAAGAGAATGAACCCAACAACACAACAGTGGAACAGGCAGCTGGCCTGAGATGCTAATTCAGCGCTTTAACAAATCAATGCCACTTGAAAAGTACAATGCGAGCCCTCACTGGGTAGATGTCAGGGGACCGAGAAAATGCATTCTCAAGTATTTCACATTAAGAGGGAATAATGTGTTAATTTATAACTCTTCACCCTATACACTTGGATTATCCATCTGTGTCAGTGATTTGACTTCTTAAATTTATCAAAAACATGCGCAAAGGGAGGCATCTTCTGCTAAAGCTTTGGGAAATAGCAATTCAGAAACAGTCTGCCCTGTTTTGTTGTTGGGTGGACGGCTGGAGGGGTTTTTTCCTTTTCTCTTTTTTTTTCCTTTGGACCCTTTGGTCAAAAGAAGGCCTTGCCTTAGTGGTGGCTGATTGCATTAGGTACCATCCGTCAAAAGTGACACCACAGAGCAGCAAAACCTTGAATCAGCAACCTGAGATGCCATCATCGGAATTTAGTTTAAGGAAACTTGGCACAATCCCTCTGCACACCTAGCAGAAGAGAAGCTGCTACGATTAAAATGCTGTTCTAAATGCCACCTGAGATCTACAGATGCTACCTCCTGAAATACAAAGCAGAGGAGGCTGGGGAGGGAGAAGTAAGTTGGGTTTATTTTGAGATGGCATGTATGTATAAGGAGTTTCTATGCAAAGTTGAAGGGGAACTGTCATAAGAAAAGTATGACTGATTGTTTGAGGTCAGATTGCTAAAACTGTTTCTTAACAAAAGGTGTGTTTGTTTCAATTACACAGACAGCACCATTTCATATGCATAGAGAAGTGAATATCAGTCCAGAAAACACAGATCAAACCTAAATTGGTTTTGTTTGGAAAAGATGTCTGTTTCACAATTTGTTTATTTTTTGGCTAAATATTTATTGGTTAACTTCGAATTAATTTAAAGCGTCAAGCTACCTGCATGAGAATAAAGTCTGGTTTATGTCTACTGAATATATATGCCATGGGCAGTGGCAGTGCACCTTGCCACCTAAATATCTTCACCATAATGCAGAGAAGCAAAATCCAAAGGAGCAATAGGGATAATGTGTACTAATTAGGATCAGCTCAGTAATATTTAATGCAAAGATAGAGTGCTTTCTGACCAGCTTCAGCTACCCATCTGTGGGTTAGATATTAACAAACAAAATAAAAATTCAGGATGAGAAAATAATTTCTAAAAATTCCTGGAAAGTATAAGTGGCTTTTACCATTTCAGATTAAATTAAATAGGCATGGACAACTTTCTAGGTGCTCGCATAATTGCTATTTATAATTTCTTATATTTGTACTATACAATGCCTATATTGTTGTAGAAATTTTTTTTGTCAATTATACAATTGTAATAGAAACAGACACTCTCTTATTTTCAGAACATTCATATGTAAATAATATGCTGATGAATGGAAATTATATGCTATAGATGATACATAACTATCCACATCTAGTAAAAGGAAATGCTACTTCACTTAAATGGACTTCAGTACTGCCTTTGCCATCCCCTGCTTCCCTTGTAGCGGCAGGTACCACATAAGATGAGAGTAGGTGGCCTTTCAGGGGGTTTCTGACGGTTGTGAAATTAACCTGGAGAAACACACAGGCTAGAAAATAAATCTGGTTTTGACAAGAAAATGTTTCATAATTTCATTCTCTCACATAGGGGCTTTGTCTTTTCTTTCCAGTTATTTTTTTAAAAACAAAGACTGTGGAAATACATATTTTCTTTTCCATGAAGAATGCAAAATTATTTTCTTTCAAAACAGAAACCCCTTAAGGAGCACTTTGTATTTTTGGCAATGTGCACCTCTTTTCCTTCTCTTTGC